>NW_006288615.1:11007119-11030290 GCF_000327345.1 Myotis davidii | reverse complement strand
CCTAGAAGTGGGATCACAGGGTCAAATGGGAGTTCCATTTTCAGTTTTTTGAGGAAACTCCATACTGTCTTACATAGTGGCTGCACCCGACTGCATTCCCACCAGCAGTGCAGGAAGGTTCCTTTTTCTCCACAGCCTCGCCAGCACTTGTTATTTGTTGATGATAGCCATTCTGACAAGTGTGAGATGGTATCTCATTTTATGCCTCGTTCTTTTACATATTCAAAATATCTAATGTAATCCTCACATATCCCTCAATAATGTATTATTAAACCCATTTGCATATGAAAAAGCCTATGAGAGGTTAAGTGGCTTGTCCCAGGGCCGATTCATGAAAATTCAAACCCAAATGTGGCTCCAAAGACTTTTTCCCTCTCAACATGGATCTCCTACTAAGGGAAGGAGTGAAGGTATTTGCAAAGGTACCAAAAAATATCAGGTAAAAATAGAGTATCTGATCCAGGGTGTTCAGTCTTTGCTCTTGGAAACATTGCTTCCACTCTGAATGTTGCTCAGCCCGAGTGTCCCTGATAATTCTGGTAGTTTTAACTACTTTACTTAGTAGTCAGACTTGATAACTTTTTTATTGTCTAATCTGCCTTTGTTAGTACTTACTGACAACTATTTCCTATATTCAGAATTTCCATATCTTTCAGAAAGGTTCTAAAAGCCAACGATTTAAATGATTGGTTAGTAAATGTTAACACTATTTCACATTTTTTCACTCAGTAGCGTCTGTTTTTCTTTTTCCTAAATTTCATATACTTTTTTTTAAATGAAACTTTTAAGATCTACTTCCTTAGAAACTTTTAAATATACAGTGGAGTATTGTTAACTGTAGTAACCATGCTTTATAGTACATCTGCACGATGTCATTATCATATAACTAGAAGTTTAGACCTTCTTACCCCCTTCACCCACTTCACCTACTCTTATCCCTCACCTCTGGCAAACAGAAATGTGCTGTTTCTGTCTATGAATTGTTTGGGGATTTGGGATTTTTTGAATTCTACATTTAAGGGAGATCTTACAGTATTTGTCTGTTTACATCAGACTTTCACGTACGTAATGCCCTCAAGACCCATCCATGTTGTTGCAGATGGCAGGATTTCCTTCCTTTTTTATGGCTGAACTAGGGGCCCGGTGCACGAAATTCGTGCACTGGGTGTGGGGGCCGGGGAAGTGTCCCTCAGCCCAGCCTGCCCCCTCTCACATACTGGGAGCCCTCAGGCATTGACCCCCATCACCCTCCAATCGCAGGATCGGCCCCTTGCCCAGGCCTGACGCCTCTGACAGAGGCGTCAGGCCTGGGCAGGGGACCCTCATTTCCCCCCATCACTGGTTCTGCCCCCAGCCCAGGCCTGATGCCTCTGGCCGAGGAATCATGCCTGGGCAGGGGACCCCCATCTCCCTCTGATCACTTGCTCCACCCCCCACCCAAGCCTGATGCCTCTGACCCAGGCTTCAGGCCTGGGCAAGGGGACCATCATATCCCCCCAATCCCCGGCTCCGCCCCCACCCAGGCCTGATGCCTCGGCCAGAGGAGTTGACCCTCATCACCCTCCGATCACCAATCACCGGATTGGCCCCTTGACCAGGCCTGAGGCCTCTGGCAGAGGTGTCAGGCCTGGGCAGCAGGGACCTGCAGTGGCAGCGGGGGGCGCCGTGATCGCGCGGCCTCTGCCCCTGCCCCTGCAGGACGCCTCTGGCTGAGGCATCCGGCCTGGGCAGCGGGGACCTGCAGCTGCCGCGGCCCCACGATCGTGGGCTCCGCTTTAGGCCCAGGCAAGGGACTCCTAGCTCCCGGGACTGCCAGCTTCGACCGTGCCCAGCTCCCATCGCTGGCTCCACCCCTACTTCCTGCTATCACTGGCCAGGGCGGCAAAGGCTCCTGATTCTCCGATCATGGCTGGGGGGCCTTTGCCCTGCCCCCCAGCTCTTAGCTCCCCGCTGGGTTTCCGATCACTATCATGGCCGGGGGCTTCTTCCTGCTTTCCCTTTCGCCTCCCTGCATTGTGCCTACATATGCAAATTAACCGCCATCTTGTTGGCAGTTAACTGCCAATCTTAGTTGGCAGTTAATTTGCATATAGCCCTGATTAGCCAATGAAAAGGGTATCGTCGTACGCCAATTACCATTTTTCTCTTTTATTTTTGTAAATGATATTCGTGCGCTTGTGTACGTGTGTGTGCGCACGCGTGCGCGCGCTGTGGCACCTTTTCATTATCTGTTCATACATTGATGGACACTTAGGTTGTTTCCATGTCTTGGCTATTGTAAATAATGCTGCGATGAACAGGGTGGGGTGCAGATATCATTTTGAGATAATGATTTTTTTTCTTTCAGATAAATACCCAGAAATGGGATTTCTGGGTCATATGGTAGTTCTATTTTTTAACATTTTAGGAAAACTCCATGCTGTTTTCTACAATGGCTGTACCAATTTACATCCCCTCCAGGAATGTACCAGGATTCCCTTTTTCCTTATATTTTGCTACATTTATCTCTTCTCTTTTGGTAACAGCCACTCTAACAGGTGTCAGGTGATATCTCATTATGGTTTTGGTTTGTATTTGACTGGTGATTAGTGATGTTGAACATCTTTTCATGTCCCTATTGGCTATTTGTATGACTTCTTTAGAAAAATCTCTACTTAGTTTTTCTGCTCATTATTTAATCAAATTGTTTTCTATTGAGTTTATGAGTTATATATATTTTGGTTTTATGTTATAAAAATATTTTTTCCATTTCAGAGGTTACCTTTTACTTTAGTTGGTGGTTTCTTTTGCTGTTCAGAAGCTTTTTAGTTCGATGTAGTTCCACTTGTTTATTTTTGCTTTTGTTGCCTTTGCTTTCGGTTCCAAATACAGAAAATCACCAAGACTGGGCTCAAGGAGTTTACCCACTATGTTTTCTTCCTAGATTTTTATGGTTTCAAGTTTCACATTCAAGTCTTTCATCCATTTTGAGTTGATTTTTATGTTTGGTATAAGATAGCAGTCCAGTTTCAACTTTTGTATGTGGCTATTCAGTTTTCCCAGCACCATTTATTGAAGAGACTATTTTTCCTCATTGCATATTCTTGGCTCAAAAGTAAGAACATTTATATGATAGCAGTATATATAGTGAATGAATGGTACAGGAATAAAATTGATTTTTGTATCAGCTGTGACCTTATATGGCTTCAATGTACATAATCAAGAAGTTTTTAATACTTAAATAACTGAAAATGTGCTTATTTTAATCTTAAAAAGGTTAGAGAACTTAGTTTATATATATAGTGAAAGGATTATGTACAGTTTCTCAAATATATTTACCATGTCAACATATTTGAGATTGAAATAGGATGGAAATATATATATATTTAAATTTAAAAAATTACAAGGATATTTTGAGTATAGTAAAGTAAATAAAAAGTAATCTTTCACATTGAAATGATTACAAATATTCAATAGCAAAATGCAGCCTTATAGATGTAAATTTGCTTTAAAAGATATATCATTTTTTAATGGCAGTTTCCTTTCTTTCTTTCTTTCTTTCTTTCTTTCTTTCTTTCTTTCTTTCTTCCTTCCTTCCTTCCTTCCTTCCTTCCTTCCTTCCTTCCTTTCTTTCTTTCTGGCATTGAAAGTAGCACTGCATTGCTAAATTCTGTGAATTGCAAGATCACACATTAAGAGAAATTGAGCTGAGTCTGTGATTAATTCAGTAGCCACTACATGAGTTGGAGTAACCACAATTGCCGGTGCTCTCTTAAACCAAGAGGGGTTAATAAGTGTAAATGAAGGCAGATGTATAAAGAATACTGAATATTATGTATAAATCCTCATGAAACCACAAAAAGAAACATCACACAATGTATACATTTGGACGTATGTCTTTCTTCTTTTAATACATCCCAATAGCTGTATCCTATAAGTTTCATGTGTTCTTATTTTTATTCATACCTAAGTATTTTTAAAATATGTTTTACTAAGAGGAAGGGAGAGGGAGAGAGAGATAGAAACATCAATGATGAGAGAGAATCATTGATTGGCTGCCGCTTGCATACCTCCTACTGGGGATGGAGCCCACAATCCAGGCATGTGCCTTGACCAGGAATCAAAACCATGGCTGCCTGGTTATTGGTGTTCAACCAATGAGCCACACTGGCTGGGCCATACATAAGTATTTTTAAATACCCCTTATAATATCCTATTTGATCAATTGATTGCTTAGGAGTGTGTAATTTAATTTCCAAATATTTGTGAATTTCCTAAATTTCCTTTGGTTATTGGTTTCTGATTTAATTCTGTTATAATCAGAGAACATATTTTGAATTACTTAAAATTTTTTACATTTATTGAAGCTTTTTTGTGGCCTAATAAATGGTCTTCTTTATTCTCTTAGTCAAGAGTTTAGCATATTCTACAGCCTCTTCCTTACTTTCCTTATTCTTCAGAGCAATACATTGATGTCTGTGTTGCAGGACACATGGAGTAAAAACACCCTGAATCGCAGGTCCTTTGTCCTAGATTTCTTACCTTCTTTGTTTAGAGGCTATCACACAACATACTGGTGGACATCATCTTCTTTGGAGAGACTGAGAAGTTTATGAATTCTGCCAGCTCTTTTGGGCCCAAGGTGACAAGGCATAGTAGAATCAGTGAAAGGAGGAGGATCTTTCTCCCCCCCCTTTTTTTACAATGCCCCTTTCTCAGTAGCAGGTGGGCATGGCCATGGGTCAAGGCACCTGCTCCATGGGGAAACCTTGTTTGTCATTCCCACCACTGATTTGAACCAAGGAACCCTTCCATTCTTCACCCAGAGCATCAGCAGCAATTTCTGTGGCCATATGCTGCTCCTGAAAGATGCAAAGTTAGCATTCATCATCTGCTGCAATGAGTTTCGAGCAGCCAGTGGCTGGGAAAGTAAGGTTCAGTGTCATGAAGCAGCCAGCCGCCTCCAAGGGGCCATGAAAAGGAGACCTCTCTTTTTTTCTTTTATTCTTTAGACATAGTTTCTTTTAGTCCTTTGAACATATTTACAATAGCTGATTTAATGTCTTTGTCTATTAATTCCAACATCTGGGCTTCTTTAGGGACAGTTTCTATTAACCTTCTGTGTATGGGACATACTTTGTTGTTTCATTTCACATGTCATGATTTTTTGTTGAAAAATAGACTCTAGAAATCAGACCCCCTGCCCCCCACACACGTACACACAAAGATTTGTTGTTTTTCTGATTGTTTGTCTATACTCTTTGTCATGTGTAGCCCCTAAAGTCTCAGTTTAGTTTGCTCAGTGGTCAGCTAGATAGAGATTTCCTTAAATGTATTGAATCAGTAAGTCTTTGCCAGGGGCCCCAGCGTACACACCTTTAATGCTGTTGCAGCTTGCGCTATGCCTTAGTCTTCACTTCTGGATTGTGCAGAGCCATAGATGAAAGCTTAGGACCTTTTTAAGTCTTTCCTCAGCACACACATATCCCTGACTACAGTCTTTCAAAGTACAGCCCTGCACATGTATATAGCCTCCTAGATTCCCAGGAGTATGTCAGAGCTTTTCAAAGCTCCATGTGGACATTGCATTCTTAGCTTTTTTTATGTTTTTGGATCAACCTCCTGTTTGTCCCAACTGTTCTCACTGCCTCTGGCAGCTGCAATGTTAGACAAATTCTCCTGATAGTTTTGGACACGTTCCCCTGAAGAAAGGGCTGTTCTGACTGAGTGAGTTCTGAGTTGAGTCAAACAAAGACAAGTCCTGTGAGTGATGGCTTACAGGAGCCCCAACTATTGACAGTTCTCTGGGAATGGAACCTCTTAGGGAGCTCCCAACCCATTCTGTCCTAAAGGCTACTAGGCTAATGGTTTTCACAGTGGATCACAAGGCTGTTGGCTTATAAGGATATCATAGAGGTGGTAAGACAAGGAGGGTATAGGGCAAGTTAAAACACCACAAAACTCACTGTGTTTTTCCAAAGATCCAACCAGTTTTCTCAAGTAAATGGTCCCTGGGTTGTTGCAAACTATTGGTTTTTATCAGTGTTTTGAAAGAGTTGATTTTGAAGATTTTTATAATTCTAATTTATTTCAATAGAAAAGCAGGTTTTTGAGCTAGCGAATCCACTATTCTGAAGAAGTTTCATTCACAGACTTCTTTTTTTTTTTTTTAAAAGATTTTTATTGATTTTTTACAGAGAGGAAGGGAGAGAGACAAAGCACCAGAAACATCGATGAGAGAGAAACATCAATCAGCCGCCTCCCGCACATCTCCCACTGGGGATGCGCCCACAACCCAGGCACATGCCCTTGACCGGAACCGAACCTGGGACCCCTCAGTCCACAGACCGACGCTCCATCCACTGAGCCAAACCGGTTTCGGCCATTCACAGACTTCTTAAGTTAAAAAGTACTAAGTTTTTTAAAATTGTTTCATAATGTAATATGTGCTAAATTTAAAATATTGCTTATGAGACAGATTAGAAACAAAAATAGACCTAAACATACACAGGGATTGGGACAATTGGATAATTAACTACCATATAAGAAAATAAGCTTGTATTCTGATCTGACAATTTTAATCAAAAATAAATTCTAGTGGTGCTTCATATATGAAAGCATGAAAAATAAAATTGGGAAAGTACTAGAGAAAACATGGCATTCTTTTCTTTTTGGTATATTTTTGGCATTCAGAATACCTTCTTAGGCTTGACAAAACAAAATAATAACAACAAAAAAACACAGAACCCATAAAAGATTGCTAACTTCAGCTACATGCACACAAAACTGTGAAATAAAAACCACCATAAATTCTACAGATGGTCAATAGACAAGGAAAAAATGATCATCGCTAATCATCAGAGAGATGCAAATGAAAACCACATGAGAGATCACCTCACATCTGCCAGAATGCCTAGCATAAATAAATCAACAAACAAGTATTGGCGAGGATGTGGAGAAAAGGGAACTTCAGTGGAGTGTTGGTGGGAATGCAGATTGGTGCAGCCACTGTGGAAAACAGTATGGAATTTCCTGAAGAACTTAAAACTAGAACTGCCCTTTGACCCAGCGATCTCACTTTTGGGAATATATCCTAAGAATCCTGAAACACCAGTTCGAAAGAGTATAGGCATCCTTATGGTATAGCAGTGTTATTTATAATAGCCAAGATCTGGGAACAGCACAAGTGCCCGTCAGTAGATGAGTGGATGCACAAGCTGTGGTACATTTGCACAATGAGTGGATAAAAAAGCCGTGGCTGTAAAAAAGGAGCTCTTTTGTGACAACATGGACAGACTTGGAGATTATTGTGCTAAGTGAAATAAAGCAGTCAGAGAAAGACAAATACCAAATGACATCACTTCTATGTGAATCTAATAAACAAAGTGAACTGATAAACAAATAGAAGCAGAGGCATGGATGCATGGAACAGGCTGACAGCTGTGAGAGGAGTGGGGGGAAGGAAGATTGGATGAAAGAAGGTGAAGGGATTAACCGATGAACGTACATGCATAACCCCATGGACACAGACGACAGTGTGGTGATGGCCAAAGGGAAGGGGCTGCGGGTTGGATGGAGGTGGGCAAATGGAGGGAAATGGGGACATTTGTAGTAGTGTCAATAATAGAAATAAAGTTTACAAAGTCATAAATTCGAAAGACATTCTAAAAACAGTGGTTATTTTGTGGATGTGCTTTTTACCACAGATACTTCTGTCCTTTTGAATGTGCTTTTGCATGTGCTATCATTTTTTAAAGAAAATAATTAAAATGATTTTATTATCTTGCTATTTTTACTTTTGTTTCTATTTATTATATATAGCAAGAATAAAAAATTATTTTACATTTTTATTTAAAAGTTTAAATTTCCTGTGAAACTAAATCTACTCAATTCAATATCCATTATAGGATCATGTATAATACATATATTTTGAATATATTATACATATATCATGAATATATATTTTATATCCTGTGTCCAAATAAAGACACAAAAAATGTCCTTATATTCAATATAATCTGTTTATGTATATCTCTTCTCTTTTCCCCAATAAACTTTCTAGAGAAACAGATAGGTGCTGCTGACCGGATATACACCAGGAGCTACTAATAAGCTTGCCTCTACATAAAAGTGAATGTGAAGTCTCTTGACCCATATTGATTTTTGTGGTAGTCCGTAGAGCTACTCAAAAACATTGTGTTTCTCCTTCCTTGCTCCAACTGAAGCTAAGTACAACTGTAATACTTTGACCAATGAAATGTTAGAAGTGATATGTGTTACTGCTGATCAGACCTTCAAGTGTCATGTTCCCTTCTTGCCTCAGTGATTATAGAAACATATGTCAAGGTGGTGACTCCATTAAATGGTTCTTTGAATGACCAGCCAGAAGCACACTGTGCCTGCTGACATCTAGCATGAGTCAGAAACAGACTCTTACTGTTTTAACCTGTTGTGACGTGGAGGTCATTTGTTATTTCAGCATAATGTTACCTATCCTGACTGATATAAATTCAAATCTCAGCTCTTCCAATAAGTGGCTTTGTGACTTATAATGCAATTTAGTCCCAAGTAGAAGACACAAAGTAGAATTATTTTTCTCACTTTTCCTTTTTATTAAATGAAAATAAGAAGACATTAAGGCTCAAGTTCAAGCAACTACTCAGTGGATGAGCAAAGACAAGTTAGGTATCTCCCCCAAATCCAGTGTTTTAATATCATGTTAGCAGATATTTAGCTCTCTTTCTAGTGTTAAATAAAAAGTGTCAGCATTTTATTCTCAACTACATTGAGACAAACAGCTCTTCACTCATTATTCTGACAATCTAAGTCTACACAGGAATGCTGGAACATCAGTCTGTTTATCTCTGCATGTTATGACTTGATAATATTACTCAGTTTTTTTAGGTTGCACATTTATTAGGATGAGTCTCAAATATGTTTCCACTTGCTGTTGACAAAGTGAAGCTCCAGTGTTGTCATCTTGTCAAACTTCAAATCCCAGATGTCAAAGAATGTATTAAAACTTAATTCAGAAAAGACAGAGAGATATTGCTTCTTGTCTCAAATATTATTTAAAGTCATTAGATATACTACAATTCTCTTTGAAGAGCTCAGATTGCTCCCATATCGAAGATGGCATCCAGGGACCATTATAGTATTTCAGTAAAAAAGTTACTAAACTCTTATAAATATGGTTTTGCTTTATTTATAATATTAAAATTACATTACATTATTTTAAGTAATGTGATATAATGATAATTATTTTAATTATTTGCTTGTACTTGCTTAGTGTATTCTGGCATTACAGTATTTACTGTATTGTATGTTGTTTGATTTCACCTCAGGATAAGATGTGCCCAAATATAGAAAGTATTATGAATGAATACTTGTTTTTAGCTAACTATAAACAACAAAGGTATAATACAGTGCTTTCAAAAGTGTACATAAGTGAATAAAGTTTATAAAAGTTATGATTACATATTCTAGGTTATGTCAAGCTGAATATGGACACTAGTTCATTCAGTAGTCAAGTGAATATTTATTCAGTGCCTATCCTATCCCAAGCATAGTTCTTGGCACTAGGAATAAAGCTGAGAATAAAATAAAAAACCTGTGGTTATAGAGTTTACAGAACTGTGGGATAATAGGAAATAAATAATTTATAGTATATCAGATAGTGATAAATTCTACAAAGAAAACTAGAGCAGGGTATGGGGCTAGAGAAGGAGTGTCATTATTAATGAGGGTTGTTTTTTAGGAAATGATAGTTGGGCAGGGACATACATGAAGTGAGGGAATTACCTGGGAGTAGATTGTTTCAGGAAGTAGTTACAAATGAGTATAAAGACACCGAGGTAGGAGAATGTTTAAAGGAACTTGTAAAAAGGCCAATAAAGTGTCATGGGCAAGGGGGAAAATGGCAGGAAACGAGAGTAAAACGATACCCAGAGCCAAATAAAGTAGGATCTAACCCGCTGCAGTAAAGATTTAGGATTTTATTCTGAGTGCTGGAAAACTACTGCAGGGTGTCCAGGAGTTGAGTGATAGGGCATAATTTTTTATTTTAAAAGATTCATTCTGGCTACTGTGGAGAGAACTGGGGGGTGGCGGCGGTGGGAATCAGCTGTTGAATCCAGGAGAGAGATGGGGATGAGTTGGAACAGGATATTAATTGAAATGATCTCTATCAGAATTTATTTGGTGAGTTGGAAGAAAAGCTATGAGAAATAGGGAGGAATTGCCGGTGAGGCAAGATTTTTAACTGAGCTGCTTTCTGGTGATAACTGCCGAGATAGGGACCTCTGGAAAAAGAACAGGTTTTTCAAGGGGTAGGGGGAGAATCAAAGTCGCAGTTTGGGATCTGCTATGATTAAAAAGCCCGTTTGCTATCCTAGAACAAAGTATGAAGATTCAGAAGAGATACAAATCTGGGCTTCTCCAGCAATGGGATGTGTTGATGGTCGTTGTGATGGATGGGATCACCTAAGAATAAGGGCACCATAGCGTGTCAAGGTTGGGGAAATGAAGAGGATCTGGTAAAGGAGACTGAGGAGCAATCATTGGCTAAGAAAAAAGAATATACTATACCAAATTCCAGGTTAAAAAAGAATTGAGGAGAAAGTGATGAGCTGTATCCAGTAATGCTGGGGTGCGGGGGGAGATGAGACTAGGGGCTAGCTGTAATAAGTTCTATAGCATGCTTCTATGGTGATATCAGTGGTTCAGAAAAGAGGGGAAATGATGATTTGCTGAGGGAGAAGAGAGAGGAGGTAACTGTATGAGAAAAATCCTTGAGCAGGCGAAGACGGAACATAGGATGTGAGAGAAGTTGGCCCGTATAAAAATGGGTAGTGAGTCTACAGAGTCAGTGTGGAGGCACATGGTTACACATGCCAGTGGATTGAAAGATTCAGTGGAAGGAGAATAAAGAAGGGTTCTTCTGAGGGTTGTTTTTTTTCTAATAAGAAGGAAGATTATCAGCTCTGAGTAAATGGTTTATATTTTTGAAAAGTCAGGTATCCTGTCTTCTCTGTTTTCATATCACTGTCATGAATGATTATAAAATGCAAATGAATAATAATGTTTTAAAATTACTTTCGGCTTCACTTTTAGTTAATATGTAGTTTAAACATATTTACATTAATGTTCATTTTATTGAAGTTGAGTTAAAGTATTTATACACGGCTGATTTTGAGACTTTTACCTCCAAGCCAACTTCCGTGCACTGACATTTATTTTAGAAGTAGAGGGCGATTGATTCTCTCAGGCCAGTTAGAGACTATATATGGATAAAATATTCAAAGAAATATGTCCAAAGAGCCAGCATTTTCCCCTTTCCCTGAGATAAATTTCTAAGCGACTGATAACATTGTCGACAATTGTCCTAACTTTTTAAAATCTATTTTCCACGTGAAAATATATTCACATTTCACAGAGTGTGGACTACAACCATTTTGAAAGAAATCCCAAGAAAGAGTGAGTAGCAAGTAATCATGGCATACATTTTTCAGTGTTGACTTCCTAGAGGTTTCTCTAACAAAGGTCTCTTAACCTAAACACTGGGCATTTTAGTCTGCAGAATCCTTTGTTGTGAGGGTGGAGGGGTAAGGGTGAGGAGCTGTTCTGGGCATTGTAGGATGTTGAGCAGTATCTTTGGCATCTTTCCACTAAATGGCAGTAGCACCCTTCTCCCAAGTGTGATGACTATCAACATCTCTAGACATTGCCAAATGTTCCCAGCAGTCATGGCAGGGAGTTGGAGGTGGGGGATAAAATTGCCCTGAGAGGTTTAGAGAACCTCTACGGAAACAAACACATAAATGAACAAAGTACTTTTCCCAGCTTTTGGATGATTTATTCTAGAAACATTCTTTTTTCTGAGGACAACTTTGTAGTTTTTATCTAATGAGGGTTTAGCTATGAAGGTATCATGACAGGAATGGTCATTGAGACTGTTAATTTCCATTTCACATTCATAGAATACCTTCACCCCAGAAACATTGCAAAACATTCTAAGCTAAATACTCATCAGTTGGACTGCAGCCAAAGCTGTCACGGGGAAGAAGAATGCAATTGCCACAAGTATATTTCCAGAAGGCAGAGCTATGACCAATGGTGCTAATTTTAGAGAGACATATTTTGATTTGTGATAAGGAAGATAGTTCTAATGATAAGTAGTCTCTACAAATAAAACAAACAGTCCCAGAATTTCCTTTCAATAGAGTCAATCAAGCCAAAATCATATGGTGACACTTTAGGAATATCACGAGGGAATTAAAGTAATGGTTGGGTTTGAGATGCAATTCAGTCCTGGGAATCCAGAATGAACAGGAGGGCCATGAGAACACCAAAAGGAAGTTGCATCCCACAAAAGATGTAAAGGAGAAAAGCAAGGCAGCAGTAGTGGGAAGCAGGAAAGTTGAACCGGTGTTCTAATGAGTGAGGCGTTCATTTCCAGAAATGATAGCTCAGGGAGGAGGCAAGGGAGAGCTCAAATGTGCAAGTATCCTCACTTTATGCAGAGGCTTTGAACTAGTGATTTGAGATAATTCCTAGAGCTGTCTTCATGGTACCTAAGGAGCCCGCCTTAAATATATCCCCTCTCTTTTATAGGAGCTTCTGTTACTTTCAGGACTTAGTACAATAGTCATAAGAATCCCCTGGGGTGATATGTGGAACTACATGCAGAAATATTTCAAGGAAAATAGCAGACTTCTCATGTTAAACATTGGACTTCTAACTAACCTTCACTACTAGTGGAACCAAAAAAGAGTGCAATAATATTTTTCTGGAGATGTAAGGGTTTTTTTGGGGGGGAGGGGCTATTTATTTTCAGCTAGTAAAAGGTCATTGCTGATACTTCTTCCGTGATAAGTAACTAAAATCTGCAAGGTCAAAAAGGTTAATAGCCCTAAAGGAAAATGTTTAGAAATACTTATGTCAGTACCATTATCTGCAGCCCTCCTAAAGCACTAATGGCACAGCATCTCGGTTACTCATTTATAGAGTAACTCACTAGAAAGAAGTTCCTGGTAAAGCCACCAGAGTGTCAACCAAACCAGAATGATTAGAGATTTATGTCATCATTCAGCAACTGAAAATAACACCAGCATGTCTTTCTTTTTACACTCTGAAGTGGAAAGCTTCTTATAGTATCTGTCTTTGGCTGTGTATGTTTGTGAATATCTAGGTGTTATTAAAACAAAACAAAAAAACAAAAACAACCAAGATCGGAAGGAGAAGATATCTCTAGATATAACTGCTTCTGTGGTTTCACCCAGTGATCCTGGATTCAGATCCTGTCTTATTCTCATCTCCTGCCTCTGATTCTCCCTACATTTCCTTTAGAATTCTAACTCTGCCATCCTGTTTTCCTGCTCAGACTCCTTCTGTGGTGTCCACTTGACCTCATACCCTGATCCTTGATCGAGCTTGAAGAACTATAACCTGGCTATAACTAATCCACACTTGACATTCTCCTCCTGTGACACACATGGAAAAAGTGAATGGTCAATAATTGTTACTTGTTTTCATATATCATTGACTCAGAGGCAGACTTACCATGAGACTGATTAGCTGAACTTAAACATCAGGCCCTTCATTAGCTCGGGTCCTTTTCAATGACCAAAGATAGCCTTCAGCGTGTTCATAGGGCCGTATGGATTTGTAATACTTCAAAAGAAAGGTATTTTGACCGCTCCTCCTTAAGACTGCTGTCTCCTTGAACTAGGATGCCTTTACATCCATCTCTTCTGGTATGACAGTGTTTGTGGGGCTACAGGAATTTTGTAGGCAAATTAGCTATAATTTCACACTGAAGTTGCTAGAGGGCCAGATCATTATAAACGTCTGAATAGCACAACATAGCTAAGTATCGTTGCTGATCAAGTTCATCCTATCATATTGACGGCATATCCCAATGGAGATGGCTTCTTCCAATGAGACAATGCACCATGCCACGGTGCTCGTATTGTGCAGGAGTGGTTGCAAGAACATGAGGGAGACTTTACCTTGCTTAGGTGGCCCCCACAATCACCAGATCTCAATCCAATTGAGCATTTGTGGGACGAAGTTTAAAAAGCCATGAGGCAGCTGGTTCCACAACCATCCAATCTCACAGAACTGGACAGTGCTATTCATCAGGCATGGTGTCAGATTCCCCGCATCACCTTTCAACATCTCGTGGAGTCAATGCCAAGAAGAATCGCCGCAGTATTGAAGGCAAAAGGTGGCCCAACGAAGTACTGCTGGCGTGGTCATAATAATCTGGCCACTCACGTTCAAATATATCCCACGTTCAAAGGCTGTTAAATCGCATTGTTTACCCATATCTTCAGAAAAAAAATCACTTCTACTGTCGTAGAAGTAAACAACCTGCTTCCTTATTTATAATGGTCTGGCCCTCTAGCAACTTCAGCGCGAAATTATAGCTAATTTGCCTACAAACGTCAGGTGGTCATAATAATCTGGCCAATCAGTGTATATATATTTAGATGGTATTTGGATATATAGATTTAGATACAGATAATATTTTAAAGAGATAACATAATTTATTAGAATTTCTGGTATGAGAGCACAAACCTAAAGCATTACTATAAACAGAGTAAATCTAAGTGTGAATAATGTTTTATGCATCACAATGGTCAATAATAAACATTTCAATCAATTATGCTAAGGGAAAGACTAATTTGTTATGATGATTTCTCTATGGAAAATGGTGTTGCAACATTATGGTTACATTAAAAAATAATATAAGTGTCTGCAGCCAAAACTTTAGGGAAAATGTCTTTAGATTGTGTCTCAGGCATTTATTAGTATTTATGCTATTTGTCAGCCTTCTAAAATTTGTAATTTACTGTGATTTCTTTCCTCATCCTAAGTATGTATTCATTTTGTACTAAATTATGTACTTATGATTTTATATTCTTTTTCTACAAAAGGTCTCTAAACTGTAAGCTTTAGGTTTGACAACCACTTTAGACTAGGAATCAGGATTCTAGGAGTTCTTCATACCTTACTGATTTCGTGATATTTTGCAGGGTTGTTTTGAATATCTGGTGACACAAGTTAAACAGAAGTATACATAAACTGCAAAGCCTTATGTAAATGAAAGCTCTTACACAATTATACGAATTCCATAATTTCCTGTGGCACTCAAATCCTGGTATTGGTAGATCTTCAGTTATTCTCACCATAATATGTGGCAAGGGGCACAATGAAATTTTGAACAAATCTGCCAGTTTTAGTGGCAAATGTTATGTCCTTACCAAGTGATGCCAAGTAGACCTATTTCTCAGGTGGGGTGTGATCCACTTTACTGGCACAGAAATCAATTACTCTGAACCCATGACTCATTTTCTGTCTCTAATCATAACTGTCAGGAATCTGTTGACAGTTTGTAGGAAAATATCAAGAGTGCATGATTCTGCCTTACAGAACTGAGAGGTATGAAAATACAAGGGCAGAAAAATTTTGTAGGGATAAGATGATGCTGTACATTTCTATATAATAAAAGCATAATATGCAAATTGACTGGACGGCAGAACGACCAGTGAGGGGTGTGGGGCCGGCGAGCAGGTGGTACTAGGCCAGCCAAGGCACGTGCCAGCTGACAGAAGGAGTGGGCAGCAATGGGGGGGAGGCAGCAGGGTCAATGGGAGGTGGGGCCTCGCTGGCCAGCGCTGTCCCCTGATCAGCTGTCCAGTTGCCTCCCGCAGAGAGAGGCTGGCAGTGGCAGCAGTGGTGGGGTGATGGGGGCGGTGCCATCCCCTGATTGGCTGCCCAGTTGCCTCCCACAGAGGGAGGCCAGACATCCCCTGACGGCTCCCAGACTGTGAGAAGGTACAGGCCAGGCTGAGGGACGCCCCCTCCTCCCCCCAGTGCACAAATTTTCATGTACGGGGCCTCTCTATATATAAAAGCCTAAGCGACCTTTATGACAAGTGGTCCAAACGACTGGCTGACCGGTGGCTATGACACGCACTGACCACCAGGGGGAAGACACTCAATACAGGAGCTGCCCCCTGGTGGTCAGTGCACTCACATAGCCAACCTCCCATGGGTGGCCAACCTCCTGTGGTCCCTCCCCCAGGCCAGACAACTCCAATCGGCCCCAATCGCTGGCCAGGCCCAGGGACCTCACCTGTGCACAAATTTGTGCACTGGGACTCTAGTATTTCCATAACATTGAATCATCTTTCTGGTGAATCCATCACTTGGGTATGACTATGATTATGAGAACAAAATGGAGGTGAAGAGGTGAAAATGAGGAACAGGAAATTCATGGTTGATATGGAACTCCCTGGTAACCCAGGCTCCACCACTGCCTCCATCTTTAATATCCTGCTACCTTTCCAAACCACATAATTCTGCTGCAGCCAGGTTTTGCACAGCATCACCACCTGACATCAGCCAGCTCATCGCTTTCTCCAATTTCTGTAGCTTTTTATCTCCTCCCAAGGGAGCTATCTCTTGGTGCTCCTTTTTTATTTTATTTTAGTTTACTTTTGATAATTTTTTTATCTTTATTGTTGAAAAGTATTATAATGTCCCTTTTTTTCTCCCATTGATCCCCTATAGCCTGCCCCCGCTCCCCTGCCCTAGGCCTCCACTACTCTATTGTCATGGGTTATGCATATGTGCATATAAGTTCTTTGGTTGATCTTTTTCCACCCACCCACCCACTCCCTCCTTCCCTCTTGGTCCTGGTGCTCCTTTCTGCACAGTTGGAGGTAGTTGGGTACTTATGTCTGCATGTTTTTGTCATTTGTATTTAATTGTTTTGAAATCTCAGGGAAGTAATATATACATTAAAAGTAATTGAGCTTTGTTTTCCTTTGGTAACATCACACAGTGTGTCTACAGTGTTAGGGGGAAGTTAATCTGCTGTGTCACTAACAAAGCTAAATAAGATGGCAGATGCTCTGGGTAAAGTCACAGAAGATGGGGAGAGATGGAGGGCATCAGGGCAGCAATATACATCAAATGGTAAAGAGAAGAGGAAAAGAAGGCACACGTCAACCTGCTAACGTACTACAAATAAAATAAGCTGCCCTTCAGGATCTCAAAGTTGTGAGATTCCCAGAAGGCTGTCAACCTCTCACCCTGCACCTTCCATTCCCATGAGATTTCATCTCTGCAAGGAAATCTATAGGTTTTTTTTTGCCTTCAAAGCTACCCCAGTGCCTTGTGTGCTCTGCTCCTCTCTAACCTGGCCTTCCGGCACTTTCCTGTCTCTTTTCTCTATTCTATATACTTCTTTCAGGTTAACTTTCAAAATTACTTTCCTGTCCATTCCCCTCCCCTGCAGAAAATGGCTTCCCATGACCACGTTGGTTGTTTACACTTGGTAGGAGTGCAGAGGTCTCAGTGATGCAGTGCCACCCCATTCTTGCTTCATCTCTTTAATTTTACTGTTGCATCCAACTCAAACAGGACTAATTCTGCTTCTTGCATTTTTCTGTCCCCACCCACTCCCTGACCCCAGGCTTTGCCCTTCATCTGCCTGGAATAGTTTCTGTGTCTCCACTGCAGACAATCTCATTATTCTGGTGTCATCTAAAATGCCACTCCTTCTAAAAATATTTTTTCTTTAAACTCAAATAACCTTTGGTTGTTCTGTCATGCCACTAGGCATATGCTACCTAGCATTGGAGTTATCTGTGTTTTATTTCTCTAAGAAGACAGTCAACTCTGGAAGGGTAGGGAGTGTTGTAATGATCTTTGTGTCAGTGGATTATCAAATGCCATGCAAATTTAGGCATCAATATTTATTTTTTTTAAAGCTAAATGTGAAACATCAAGTGACTGGGTCAACTCAAACCAAAAACAGCTCTACCAGTTGCTATCTATAATAATAAAAGTGGAATATGCTAATTAGACAGGGCGTCCTTCAGCACAAAGCTGGGGCTGCAAGGGAAGCCCGGGTCCCGGGTGCTAGCGGGAAGCCAATGCTGGCAGCAAGGGGAAGAAAGGCCTACGCTTGCATGAATTTTGTGCATTGGGCCTCTAGTTTATTTTTTAAAATGACACTTAGATAAACAACTAGAAAGATGAAATAGGAAGAACTAAGGCTGTGTAAAAATTCTTTATCCTGATTCTTTTCACGCACATTTCTAAAGGTCACTTCTAATATTCTGATACTTTTTGCTACACTTCTTGGCTTGCCTGCGTTACCTTCCAAATCCGTTTAGCACAGATTTCACCCTTACAGATACCTGAGAGGTCACAGGAAGGCACCTGACAGGATGAATTACTGTAGTAACCCCTAATTTCCAGCACCAAGATAATCCTCCTGGATCCGATGTGATGATTTTTGCACCCAGTGGACATGCTTAACAAAATAGCCATTCATCTTGAACTGCAGCTCAGCAAAGTCCAAGGTCAGGAAGGCCAGAGGCCGTGCAATGCTTCCCATGAGGGACCAATGCTGCATATTTAGCTGGGCTAATAAAGCAGCAGCATGGCCTAGAAAAGCAAAAACTTCATATTGTGATGGCCTTCTCTTTCACATCCTTTCGAGATAGAGCATATTTACTGTGAAGTTAAAGAAGTTTAGCTGACGTTTCAGAGCCTCACATTTGTACAGGCCATATACATTTGTTCAGGCCAGAATGATGTTGTGTTTGTAATTTTGTATTCTTATACTTCAAGCACAGCCCTCCTAAGTTATAGAAGCTTCAATCCCCACAATACATGCAACTCCCCAGCCCCTATGCCTTCCTCTATACAGACTCCTGATGTTGCTAATTCTCTGAATTTACAGCAATTACGTCGATAAAAAAGAGCTATGAACTTAAGTCTTTATTTGATTGGACAAAAGTCCCAATGGGCTTCCTTTTCTATGTTTTTTATTCCTCATTTGTCAGGGGAAAAACAAAACAGCAATAATAGACACATATTTTCATAAAACAGCCATTAGATAATATCTGTTTTCATTTTGATCAGAAGCAAACAAATAATTTGTATTCAAAGTTAGGGAAATTATCTCCATGTTATTAATACTAAATTTAACATGAGAATAGTATTTCTATCAAACCAAGAGACATAGGAGGGACAAACAAAGACAAACTATAAACACTGTTATAAGTGGTGATTGGGTGAAAACAACTACAATATATTTGACAAGAGGTTGATTTTCCTAAGAGCTGGGAGACAATTCTCAGTGGGTCTTTTGTGTTTCTGCATATCTTATAAGTGAGGCATTAACTGCCCTTTCAGGGGACTATCTTTTCACAAAGACGTATATATAGCAAATAGCCTTGGAAGATACAAATAGTATCTCCCTCTGGAGCAAAGGGCAGGTAGCTTACAGTTTGGGTTTCTTTCTTGTAGTACAACCCACTATGTGCAGGCATCCTCTTAACTCCTATGGACACCCCTCAGGGACTTGGAGACAAGATAATCTATTGCAAACATGTTAATGCTCATGATGGCCCCTGTGATGTGAGAAATGATGCCCTTCCTTCTGTCCCAGGAACCTTGTGTCTGTCTGCTGGCAGTATCCACAAAGCCACAGCAGACTAATTGTTAGCTTGCAAGTGGGGTAAAACCTCACATCTTCACAGCCCTTGACACTGTTGCACCATGAGCTTATACAACTTAAATAATAATACACCCAAATAGAAAAAACAGACAACTAATGCAATGAATATTTAGTAGAAAGTAAAATGTAACTATAATTTAATATCTTTACATTTTCACTAGTGAGGAAATATAAAATAATAATATTGATCATTTGTTATCCTAAGATTATCAAAAGCTAAAAATAGCAATAAGTCAGAAATAGAGAAGAGATGGAGAAACAGATACTTTCTTGCATTGCTAGTAGATGTGGAAAGTAGTTAAAACAGTTTAGAAAAAGTTGTATCTCTTTAGACCTATTCAGCTAGCATTTTGGAATCTGTCATGGGACTAAAGAACCCAATGTGTATGTGTGCCTGCCTCTAGATAGATAAGGAGATAGATAGAGAGATAGAGATTTAAGTGTTATATATCTATATGTTAATGTACATAAGTGTGTGTACATATGTATGACAAACATGCATATGTATGTTTGTCAGAGAAAACTCTAGAAACAACCTGGATGCCCTCTAATAGAGGAATGTTTGCATACAGATGGTTTATCCATACTATGAAGTGGGATGCAGTTATGAGAAGTAGCTTGGATCAGTATGTACTAATTTGAAAGAATGCCCATGAGATATTAAGCATAAACAAGAAAAATTATAAATAAATGTAAAAAGTGATTCCATTCTTATTTTAAAAAGAATAAACCATAATGCATGTACAATTACCTTATTGTGATGTTACAATAAGCAAGGACTGTCTGAGTATATTATTTAACCCCAAAGTGACTGCAAATTGACTCTCCTTCCCTGCTGTGCAAGAAACTAACAGCTTATACTGAGCCAGCATCTCAATCTCAGCAGCAGCTTGGTCCAGGCTAGAGTTTCATTTTGAAACCAGACCAACCAGAGTTCCATTTTGATTGAATAGATGCTTGCAGAGTGAACTTTATTTAACAAGGCATTGGCCTTTCTTAGACTCAGTTTCTTTGTCTGTAAAAATGAACATAATAGTAGCACCTGTCTCACATATTTGTGAGAAGTCATTTCAGAAAGTGCATAGCCTTCTAGCACGTTCTGTCATAGTTCAGGGATGGTGTTGATGATGAGGCTGAACACTTACTGAGTATTTACTTTGTGATTGGACTCCAGAGGTGGTAGCTCCCCCCCCCCTTTTTTTCTTGTCATTTTTAATAGTAGATTGCTCACCTAGCACTCTGTAAAGGAATAATGGTATTCATTATAATAATAGTAAATTCTCAGAATTTTTATTATTTCTCTACACAAGCCCAGTGAACTAGCAATTGAGTAAGTGCCTTTGGGTGCCCTTAACGCAGTACTCATGTTTTTAGTGTTGCTTACTTTAAGTGGAGGATATTAGAATTGCAGCCTGTAGATGCGGAAAACCTTTCGCAGGGTAACTTGGGGAATATTAGCATGTTTACAATTCACCAACTAAAATAGTGGTTTTATTTTCCAAATGAAAAATAATCACCCCACACCTTTCTTAAACTACAGTTTCATATTCAAATGAATGCAACAATCCCTGGAAAAAAAAAATTTTTAAGGCAGTCAGCCAAATCTTCATTGCAAGAACATCAGAGAAATAAATGAACCAGCTGAGCTACTTTTCATCTGCTTAAATTTCTCAACTATTGAGCATTGCAGCAAAGGAGCTCTTCATAGGTCCGCTGTCTCCTTTAAATCCTTACCTCACAGGGACCTGGGTAGATTGGGAAAAGCCCCATTTTGTTCAGGATTGCATAGGCTGCCCGCAGAACAAGCTTTTAAATTAATCAGGAGTCTGATTGCATTCCCTGAAACTATTCAAGTGTTAATGATTTCCCTGTCAGCATTTAATGAGCATTTCCTCTGGATTAATAGCCTACATTGCTTTGTTCATTTACGTGCAATTTTTGATCACCAGTTTAGGTAAGATGTGGGTATTTGTTTCCCAGGCCACCAGGATGACAGCTGGAGAGGACAATGGAACCATTAATGTTAACTTAAAATTTAAACCTGGAAAGCTGACAAGCTCAAATGTGATCAGAAAGATGCCCCCTGGAAGCCATGTGTCTCAGGGTGCTGAAAGTGCTGTAGAAACCAATTGAAATCTCAGAGAGCCAGAGCGACGCCATCGGCACTGTCTCTGTACTTCCACTCCCCAGAGCGGAGCCAGGCTCCTAGCCCCAGGGGAGGAAAAGGAAAGAGGGAAGCGCCTCACCAACATGTATCAGAGTCAGACACTAATTAAAACATTCATTTTGTGCTGGAAACAGGCTGTAGATTCGTTTAAGTGCCAGAGCTTCCACTAAAACTTTTCTAGAATTAACATACACTTGATGCCTTATTTCATCTAAGATAGAATGTCAGTGTCTAGGGATAGAATTAGCATGAGTGTCCTTTCTGTTTTATTCACAGTCCTTCTCAGCCCCTCGTCAAGTGACACATTCAATAGCGATTGAAAGCAAAAGTGGATGTGCATGGAGAACAAGAACGTTTCTTACAAGAAGCTAAGATAATCAGCAGGGATTTCAAGGTCAGACTGTGCCATCCCATTCTCTTGGGACTCAGACGTAGGTCTATTAAAGGCATCACTTTTCAGTAACGTGTTTGGCTTGGGGCGTATACCACCCAAGCATTTTAGGGAAAAACACTACAGTAGTTAAGACAACTTTTAATCACTTTTTTGGATTTTCAAATACAATAAAATAAAGCCTTCTTTTTTTAATTTGGCAAAAATAATATTCTGCTTAAGCAGTGACCTGGGGCCTATTTGTTCCTACCTGGCCTGAGTCCTTAGCCAAACCCACCCAGGGTCCAGGGTGGGGAGTTAGGGGAACAAACCCTGCCTAGGCCCACGGGGCATAGTTCCCCCACAGCATCCCCTCTGATCCCCCCATGCTGATGTCCTGCCTGGTACACTGCAGCCCTATGCTAAGGCCCCTCAGTAGGAGACAGCACACACCTCAGCCTGGTAGGGGGGTGCAGCATGGGGGAGTGGGACTCAAGACCCAAAAGTGGCTTTTAATTTCAATATAACCATTTAATTAAAGTAGTTTATTTTTAATAAGTGAGGCTGGATAAGGTTGCTGGGGAACCTAGAAATTTTGTGTGCTATGGTCCAGATGGAAATGCAGGCAGAAGAGCCAAATAGAGAAATCAGTGAATGAAATAGCATCACCTAACAGTTGAGAACACAGACTCAGGAGTGAGATGACACTACGTATCTGTTCTTAGACAATTTCCCTGGCCTCCCTGCCCCTTAATTTTCTCATTTATAAATGTGGATAATAGTGGTACCTTTCTCCTATGGTTGTTTTGAGGGTTACATTATTTAATCAAGTAAAGCTCTTAAACATATGTCTGACACATCTGAAATAAATCTTAGTAGTTATTGGAAGACAGAAAATAAGGTTGGACGTAAAGACAACTATCAAAACGGCAATTGTTTGTTGTACGTGATGAATTGGATTTGACGCTAAACTCCCAGGAACTGGAAACAGGCCTTTTGTAGCTCTCCCGTTCGGTGAGGGGGTGGAAGTCCCCGTCCCAGTTCCACAGGCACCTGTGGGAAGTGCGTGGCCACCCCCCGGGGTCAGCATGCCAGCAGCAGGCCTGGGCACA
>NW_006288615.1:10979595-11005542 GCF_000327345.1 Myotis davidii | reverse complement strand
GAATTAAAGTAGTTTATTTTTAATAAGTGAGGCTGGATAAGGTTGCTGGGGAACCTAGACATTTTGTGTGCTATGGTCCAGATGGAAATGCAGGCAGAAGAGCCAAATAGAGAAATCAGTGAATGAAATAGCATCACCTAACAGTTGAGAACACAGACTCAGGAGTGAGATGACACTACGTATCTGTTCTTAGACAATTTCCCTGGCCTCCCTGCCCCTTAATTTTCTCATTTATAAATGTGGATAATAGTGGTACCTTTCTCCTATGGTTGTTTTGAGGGTTACATTATTTAATCAAGTAAAGCTCTTAAACATATGTCTGACACATCTGAAATAAATCTTAGTAGTTATTGGAAGACAGAAAATAAGGTTGGACGTAAAGACAACTATCAAAACGGCAATTGTTTGTTGTACGTGATGAATTGGATTTGACGCTAAACTCCCAGGAACTGGAAACAGGCCTTTTGTAGCTCTCCCGTTCGGTGAGGGGGTGGAAGTCCCCGTCCCAGTTCCACAGGCACCTGTGGGAAGTGCGTGGCCACCCCCCGGGGTCAGCATGCCAGCAGCAGGCCTGGGCCCACCTGGGGAAGGAATGGAGCAGCAGTTCTTAGCCTGTGTTTTGTGGCAGTTAATCACCGTCTCACTTTCACAGGTGTGCTTCCAGTGTTGCAAAGCATAACATTCTGTGTTTTCTTCAGTAGATGTGGGTGTGGTCAATGGGAAGGGAGAGGAATAGAGAGTTAGAAACATTGATGAGAGAGAAACATTGACCAGCTGCCTCCTGCACACTCCCCACTGGGGATATGCCCAAAACCAAGGTACATGCCCTTGACCGGAATTGAACCCGGGACCCTTGAGTCCACAGGCTGACGCTCTATCCACTGAGCCAAACCGGTCAGGGCTACCAGGAGAGTTTTAATTCCCCTCATCCCCACCTCAAATCTAGCTCCAGAGGGCGCTAGAAGCCACACTGCCAATCACGAGACGGAGGGCCAAGGCTTACAGGTGAGGGTTCTAGTCACCAAGGAACCTTTAGGATGTGAATATCAGGTTTCTGCATATGGACTGGAGTATGTGTTACTGTTTCAATTCCAAAAGAATAGGGAGGTAAGAGCCCTTTTATAATATTTAGTCCCTCTTCTCAACTAAAAGGCGTGGAGGGAAAGAAGATAATCATAAAATTATTTTACTGCTATAGAAGGGCAGCAATTTGGGGAAACGAAGAGGGTGGGAAGATAAACTATTTCCTAAAATTCTCATATTAAGCTTTTGCCTAAGTAATTGTTGGTTAGTAAGTAAATTAAATATTCTTTAAAATATACTGGCCCCATCAGCAGATAAGTGGATTAAAAAACTGTGGTACATCTACACAATGGAATACTACGCTGCGGTAAAAAAGAAGGAATTCTTATCATTTGCAACAGCATGGATGGAACTGGAGAGCATTATGCTAAGTGAAATAAGCCAGGCAGAGAAAGATAGATACTACGTAATCTCACTCATTTGTGGAATATAATGAACTACATAAACTGATGAAGAAAAACAGATGAGAGGATGGTGCCTCTAGAAATGATCATAAGGAAGAAAAACATGTCTGACAACAGGAGCAGAGCTCCTATGGCAGCTGGGTCCTGTAACTATCTGGCAGAGATCAGCTTCTTGAGATTCAGGAGGAAGCATAATTATGCTGCTAAAAATATACATCAGGGTTTGGCTTTAAGATAACAAATGGGCTAGACAACAGAGGGGTGAGGGCAAGACTCGGGGGATGAGGGGACAATTGGGGGAATAAGGACACATATGTAATATCTAATCAATAAAAAAATTTAAAAAAATAAAATGTACTGGCCAGGGCTTGTGTGGCTCAATTGGTTGAGCATCATCCCATACATAAGAAGGAGGTGGGTTCAATTCCCAGTCAGGGCACATACCCAGGTTTCAGGTTTGATCCCCAGTCCAAGCGCATGCTGGAGCCAATCAATCGATGTTTCTTTCTGTCCCTTCCTCTCTCTACAATCAATGAAGATGTGCCTGGGCTGTACTGATGAGTTGCTACTTATTCTGATAGATTAGACTATGTACTTAATAGAGAATAATATTTCCACTTAGCAGTTATTTCTTACAATATTCATGGCAGACATTCATTAGACAAATCGGAGGCCTTGCAATTGCCATAATTTTGCAGAAGTAAAATAAACTTATTGTGTTAAACATAATTATGGTTATTTTTTCTTCAATGGAAAGCATTGTATTAAAATTGCTGTTCTTGTTCCAGAATCTAAATTTCTGTTTATGTCTGAAAAATTCAACTAAGTAATTGATCTATCTTATTAATAGAAAAATGTGACTCTACTGGTAACTTGAAATATATACACAGTGTGTGTATATATACAAACACATATATATGCTGTCAGAAATATTTTAAAAAATGGAGGAAATAGTTTGCTGCATAGCAAATAGAAAGTAATAAAATTGTTGTTAATGTTGTTTTCAGAGCAGAAACTAATGAGGAAGGAGGGGAAGGGATTTGAGAGAATATGGAACTTTGACCAGAAATTAGAGACCAAGGTTCTCAGTCCCAATTTAGAAACTTAACTGGAAAATTAAGTTTCAGATTTCACCTGTGGAAATGAGAGTTCTAACATCTCATCCAGTCATCCCACCCAGTGTCTGTGAGGATTTAGTGAAAGCACTCTATAAATATACGGCACTGTCCATCTAACGATGGTCTTTGGGGGCCCTATTCTCCTTTGATATCAATATTTAGAGTCTCCTATTTCAAAATTTACTTTTTTTTTACATAAGAAATATATGAATATATTATCATCATAAAAATACAATCACTACCATAATATCTAGAAAAGAAAATAGAAGATACTTGACTCACCTATCTCCAAATCTGCCTTTTTCTTTTGTGCTGTCACTATAAACATTTGGATAAGTTTTCTCTCAGATATTTTATAAACATATATATATATATGCATGTATATGAAATATAATTTTATTTCATATAGTTTAGGTCAAAAGTTTATTTCTAACTCACAAATTTATCTTATTAAAACAAAAGAAGGGTTTTTCCCCCAAGAAATATGTGACATATTAACAGGTAAGAGATAGATTGTGAGAGGTTAACAGAGTGCAGGACAGAAGGGATGGATTTTGTATGCACAACGAGGACAGAACCCATATACAAATGAATGTGTTTCCGTTGTTGTAGTCATGAGCCCCCATTGTGTTAACAAATGGGAAATAACACCTCATGGCAGCCAATCTGAAATACTCTCTCTGTGATGAGTACCGCTGGCAGATCTGCTAAGATGCGCTGATTCTCTGTGTGATCACATAGATTTCATTGGTCACAGAGAGAAAAGCATATGATTGTACTGAAAACGATGACAGTGCTGCCAGCCCAGAAAATCACAGCTCAGGCTCCGCGATAGCGGACTATCACACCTGCCACTTGACAGGTGTGCACTAAAATTTGTGAAAAGCTTTTCTAGCCAAGCCATCGCGCTCCTGAAAAGAATGGTGGATGCCTTGAGCCTTGACATTTATTACAGCTTTGCCAGCATATCTGTCTTGTAGAGTGTGATTTGAAAAACGATATGTCTAACCATGATCTTAATAAGCTCATTTGTCCCAGGATCTCATTGTATTTGTGCTTGCTGATAGGAGATGAGAGGGCCAACAATATAAATAACACAGGCTTCCTTGTGAAATGGCTCCACTTATTTCAATATGGAGACAACCCGATCTTTAACATTGCCAGTTGCCTGTACCTACGAGAGGCATCACGGCGCTGCTCTGGGATGTTTCACACTGACGCTCCAGTCCTTTAAATAACCTTAATTTCAGTCAACTTGGTCAAAAATACTGAAAATAAAGTGTGAGATAAATATGTAGCTGATGATAAAATTCACAAATATTAGCCAGGAAAGATATATCTTTAAATATATTTTGAAAGAAAACTTTACAGTTTCGTTATTAACCACCAATATAGAATGATTCAAAGTACTTTGTTTGCTTATTTTTTTTAATCAAAATTCTGTTGGAGGATAAAGATGGGACAAGTATCACAGCTTGTTGATTCAGGGTGAGCAAGAGGAGATGTAACAAAATGCTTACAACCAGCTCTCTCGGGCTGTCCCTTGATTAGAACAGACATTTCTCCATTTTCAGTGCACTTTGCTCTGGATAAGTGTAAGCCTGAGCCATACCACCTATATTTGAAGACATTTAGTTTGATAAATGTGCTTGCCTATTAAAATGCAATACTCATTTAAGTGGGGATAATAAAATAGTACTTTAAAAAGCACTATTATGTTATCAGGACAAACAATATTTCATATCTATGAAGGACCCAGTCCTTTCTTTCTCTGCTCACTGCTATTAAAGAAATATTTAATAAAACTCTTACTTTTTTTTTTACATCTAATGTCATTATTTCAGCCAGTTTGTTTATCCTTTTCTGTCCATGTTTGTGCCTTCTAGTCTTAGTCATCTTGAGGATCAGCCCTCCTTTACTTTAAATAAGTAAATAAAACAAAAATATTGAAAAGATCCAATCTAAAAAAAAAAAGAACAAAAATATAGCAACAGAAAAGAAGTCTGTTAGAAGACTGTAAAGGGGAAGAAAACAATGTAAAGTCCTATTGAAAAAAATTTCTAAAATATCAATGAAATGAAATGGAAAGTTATATAAAAAATATTAATTGCTACAATTAAGTTAAGAAACAGTTGTGACAGGGCTATTGCTGTGCGCATAGCCATGGAGGAAACTGAAAACACCATCAAATTTTTCAGTTACCTTGAAAACATTGGATCCAAAACAGGATAGTTTTACCAGGGAGTTCTTTCATCTTTTTCCAAGGGGATTGAAGATCGCCTTGGTAAGTTCTTCTAGCACAGGGGAAAGGATGAAACCTTACACGATTCACTTAATGTTAGTCTGATAATTAACCTTAATAAAGATGTACACAGAAAGAAACCCCTAACCAGTCTTCTGGAATATACAGGAATAAGTATGCAAAAGTCCAAAATAATTGAGTCCAACATAATATTTTTTAAATGCACTTTTATAGGACTATAAAGATGACTTACTACTAAGAAATTAGTAACACAGTTATATTTATTGAACAAAAGATGAAAAACATGCCCTGGCCAGTGTTTCTTAGTGGTTAGTGTGTCAGGCTGCACACCAAAGGGTCCCAAATTCTATTCAAGGGCATGTACCTGAGCTGCACATGTGGGAAGCAACCATTGATGTGTGTCTCTCACATTGATGTTTTTCTCTCCCTCCCTCCCTCCTTCCCTTCCTTCCACTCTGTCTAAGATCAATGAAAAAATATCCTCGGGTGAGGATTAACAACAACCTAAAAAGGAAAAACATTGTTTTAACCTCAATTAAAATACTAAGAGCATTTGATTAGTTTCAAAGTTCATTTTAAAGTTCAGCTCAAATTTTGCCTCTTTCAAAAAGCATTCCTTGTTTTGCTTTTTGTTGTTGTTTTTGGCTGAAAGTAGTCACTATTTTGAACTCTCATACCACTGCATTTATTTCTTATTTATGACACTTTTCACAGTATATTGTGTATTATAAATAAATGTATATATACCTCATCTGTTTTACTTAGCTGGAATTGCCAAATAGAGATTCTATTGTACTTATTTCTTCTCTCTCATAGAACCCAGGTAAGAGTAGTTTCCTCATAAATGTAGTTTCTTCTAATCTTAAAGTGGTTTTCTTCCTTTCTCTCTAATTTTGCTCTTTTTATAATATCAGTGACTGGACCAATTTTTATCCTGTACTCTGGATCCTAATGACCAGTTACGGTGAAATAGGAAAAAACCACACCTATCCCCATTCTTTTAATTTCTAAAACAGTGCTGTGTTTTCTCTCCAAAATTTTGTGTCACAATGATGAAATTCTCATTTATTGCACAGATGTTATTCTGTGTTTCCTTAGAAAATAAAGAAATATTAAAGAGATAAAGGGAAGTCCCAGGGCAAATTTCTAAAAAAAAAAATTTTCTTTAGTAACTCACTACAATTAAACGGTTATGGTGATGAGGTTAAACTGTGTTAGTTGAAGCAAGCAAACATCACTCATAATGTGTTATAAGCTAAGTAAATATTGTTAGGTAGACTACAGGCAGAAACAGCTTAGTTCCAGCTCTTCTTCCAGGTAAAGCATGTCCTTTGGGAGAAGTCAAATGGAAATCTACTAGTAAGCAAACTCAGTGCCTGGCAAGGCACACACAGCCCATGGGAAGGGCAGGAACCCTCCAGGGTAACCTGTCATCTTTCTAAGAATTCACAGGAGGACTCACTAAGCTGTTGTAGAAGCAAAAAATCACATATGTGGCTAACCCAACGAGAAAGCTGTCTGTGGGCTTTTCTCTGAGATAATTTTTTATTTGATTGATGGTCTTGCCTATATTCAGGGAGATGCTTTTCTGAACCTAAAGGATACCTCTCCAGAGAGATGGGGCCCTCTGTGCCTTAGACATAAAAGTGAAAAAAGAGAAAGAGGCCAGATTAAATCACACAAAAAGACTGCAAGTGTTTATATACTTAGTATGGAGTTAGAAAATAGATTCAGGTCAAGGGATTTTTAAATGTCTAGTTCAGGATTTTAGATGACAAAACTTTTCATTTATTCTTGGAGCTAGGTGCATCAAAAGACTTTTATAAGGGGTTCATAGCAGATCATAAGTCCAGAAATTATTTCTATCCTTTAGGTATCAAAAATTCCAACATATATTTTCAAACATGAAATTAAGATTAAGAACAAGTTTCTATCTTACTTTCAAAAGGAAAATTCTGAAAAACTTCTTTCAGATGGTCATCTCAGTTAACTATTGTAATAGTTACTCCAATAAAAAGAGGGGTTGAACCAAGGAAGAACAATCTGGAATCAGAGGATCTTACATAGGAGAGTGGCAAAGAGAATCCTTGTGATGGTAGTGAAAGGAAAGGAAAAGGGCCAGAGATGTGCTCCAGCAACAGGTCAGTACTGATTGGAGGCTAGGGATCTAGAGGTCTAAGAAGATGAAATTAAGAGAATGGAAGATAATATAGGGACAAATTAGAAAACTAAGCAAAAACTAAAACACAGTTACTAATTGGGAGATGTTATAAAGGAAAGAAAGTGAAATGGCTTTAGACTGCGTGGCTCAGCTTTTAGTATTTACTTATTCATAATTACATTAAAATGGAATGCTGATCTAACCAAGAATTATAATAAATTGGATGCTAGATGGACAGAAAATATGTGAGTGAGGGAGAGAAATGCTGAAAAAGCTAAATCCTTATCATCCATAGTTCACAGAAACTTTTTTTTAAATGGCTGTATAAGCCTATTATTTTGAAAATGGTTTAAGAAATAAAACACTCCAAGATTTATTAGTAATTGGAGCAAAACTGGGGGTGTAAAGGGGATTTGGGGGACAATTGCTTTTCATAAAACTTGAGAACTGTTGATACATTTTTCTACAAGAATTATGAAAGAATAACGACTTTGATAACAGTGAAGGAAAAAAGTAAACATCGTAAAAGATTTGGTGAAGAGGCACTGGCACATTACATAGCCTAGGGCAGTGATGGCGAACCTATGACACGCATGTCAGAGGTGACACGCGAACTCATTTTTTGGTTGATTTTTCTTTGTTAAATGGCATTTAAATATATAAAATAAATATCGAAAATATAAATCTTTGTTTTACTATGGTTGCAAATATCAAAAAATTTCTATATGTGACACGGCACCAGAGTTAAGTTAGGGTTTTTCAAAATGCTGACATGCCGAGCTCAAAAGGTTTGCCATCACTGCCCTAGGGACAGTTTGTTTCCCCCATGTCTGCTGTCCTTTTCCTCTGCGGTAAGGAAATTTTTAGTCGATCTCCTAGTAGCCCAGAATAAAGGCCATATTTGGTAGCCTCTATGCAAGTGGTATAGCCATGGGACATTTCTGGCCAATGACTTGTAAGCAACAGTGTCCTATGGCAGTTTCAAAACCTTAAGACACTGTATATGTGCTCTTTGCTTTCTTCATCTTCATTCCTCCCTCAGTCTCTATTCCTATCCCCATCTTGCACCTAAGAACATGGTTGCCACTATCCAGGACCATAAATGGAGTAATAAACACAGGAGCACCCTCTCTGACACAGGGGAGCATCTTATCTGTCCTGGACCACTCATCTTCTAAAAGTATTAAACAACAGTGACTTAGCGTTTCTGATACAGTTGCAGTTAATCCTAATTAATAAGCACATTTTGAAATATTAAACTTGTGGTTCAAGATTTAAAGAAAAAAACATGAAAAGAATCAATCAACACATTAAAATAACATAACTAATATGAGACAATAACAACACAATTCTGAAGCCACTATAATCACAAAGATTATTAGAATAAAATGAAAAGAATGAAAATGGTCAGGTAAATATGACTATGTGATTAATGACGCATTGCAGACTAATAGGTTAAAATACAACCAATGGGTTGTAATATATAATTATTATGTAGATATGTATATTAAATGTAAAATACATATAATGAAAGAACAAAAACTCTCCTTGGGCTGAAAGAGTGCAAATCAGCTTGTACCAAAAAAAGGAAGAAGCAGTCCTACCATTTCCAATTCTGAGTTCAGAAACTAATAAAGCTAGCTCTGAAGTAGACAGGAGCCACTGTTTCTTCTGAGGTGATACAGAACGTAAAATGCCAAGACCATGCCCTCTTTTACTAACTACTGTCTTCTCACTAATGATTCGATGTCCCAGACCACTTTGCTACCCACGTCTATTACTGGGGATACAAAATTATTGATCCATCCTTGTCGGGCTTCAGCACACAATCCCGAGTAAACACAGCTTCTTCAGTCCCACCTCACAAACAGTAACCAATTCAGAACTGATCCCCTGGCCCCTTATCTCTTCCTCAGAATACTTCTGCGGGAAACCAAATTTATAAAGGACTTTTCTCTCTCTTGTATGAAGATCAGCATTCCCTGATTCTTCTGAAGTGCCTCCTCTTACTCTGAGTCAATAAATCTGATTTTGTGAGACTACAAGCTTCTTCCTGTCTTTGGCTGTTTAGACTTTAGCAATATCATTACATATCTTAAAGTTCCAGCTTTATTATGTACTAGAGGCCCGGTGTACAAGTTCGTGCACAGGTGGGGTCCCTCGGCCTGGCTGGTGATCAGGGCGATCAGGGCCACCTCACCCAGTCCCAATTGGAGCCAATGGGGGCTGGCCGGCTGGGGAGGGACCAAGGGAGGTTGGCCGGCTGGCCCAGGAGGGACTGCGGAAGGGTTCCAGGGCATGTCCAGCTCTCTTGTCAGTCCTGATCAGCTGGACCCCAGCAGCAAGCTAACCTATTGGTCGAAGCATCTGCCCCCTGGTGGTCAGTGTGCATCATAGTGACTGGTTGACCGATCAGTCGGACACTTAGCATATTACACTTTTATTCTATAGGATAAAAACCTTTCTTAAGATAAGTTCTAGATAAATTAAAAATGAAATACTTATGAACTGAAATCATAACTATAGTAGAAGAAAATATGTATGATTATCAATGTAATTTTTCTTTCTAACAAGATTTTTTTTAAAGTAAATATATTGGAGTGACATTGGTTAATAAAATTATATAGCTTTCAATTATACAATTCTGTAATACATCATCTGTATGTTGCATTGTGTGCCTACCATCCAGAGTCAAATCTTCTTCTATCACCCTAGATTGACCTCTTTTGCCTCTTATACTCCCCACCTTTTCCCTCTGGTAACCATCATTCTGTTGTCTGTGTCTATTAGTTTTTCTTTGTCTTGCTTGTTAATTTGTTGCTTTCAATTTTATATCCCACATATGAGTGAAATCGTATGGTTCTTGATTTTTTGCTGTCTGACTTACTCGGCTTATCATGATAGTCTCAAGATCCATTCATGTCACAAATGGCAGCATTTTATCTTTTCTTATGTCTGAGTACTAGTGCATTGTATATATGTACCATATCTTCTTTTTTAATTTTATTTCAGAGACGAAGGGAGAGGGAGAGAGAGATAGAAACATCAATGATGAGAGGGAATCATTGATTGGCTTCCCCCTGTATGCCCCCCACTGGGCATTGAGCCCTCAACCCAGGCATATGCCCTGACCAGGAGTCTAACCGTGACCTCCTAGTTCATAGTCGACGCTCAATTACTGAGCCATGCTGGCCGGGCTGTACAATGTCTTCTTTATCCAATCCTCTAGTGGAGGATACTTTGGTTGTTTCCATATCTTGGCCATCATGAATAATGCTGCAATAAACAAAGGAGTACATATATCTTTGCAAATAAATATTTTCAAATGTTTCAAGTAGATACCCAAAAGAGGGGTTGTTGGGTCATATGGTAGCTCCATTCTTAATTTTTTGAGGAACCTGCATACTGTTTTCCATAGTGGCTGTAGCAGTTTACATTTCCACTAGCAGTGAATGAGGGTTTCTTTTAGTTAGGATCTTTTTAAATCACTAATGTCAGAACCCGCAAAGAAAACTGTTGCCAGATTTTATTGAATAAAGCTTTTAAATTTTATGTTAGAAAAAAAAAGAATAAGAAAAATTAAAGGACAAATGAAAAATTTATAAAAACATTTGCAACATATATGCTACAAAAGAACTGATATGTCTAGTCTATTAAAAGACTTTTAACAGTAAAATTTTTAAAATCCATATCTTTACTAAAAAATAGACAAAGGATCAAGAATGAAATTGTTTTGAATAAAGTATTGAAAATTCTAAAATTCACTAGTAATCAAGGAAATATAGATAAGAACAATATAATGGGTTAACTTGTAATTCCCAGAAAGATATGGTGAAGTACTAGCTCCTAGTACTTGTGACTGTGACCTTATTTGGAAATAGGGTTTTTGCAGATGTAATCAAGTTAAGATGAGGTCATTAGCGTGGGCTCTAATCCAATGCGGGAAATTTGGACACAGACACACAGGGAGAGTATCCTGGACAATAGAGGCAGAGATGGGAGTGATGTGGCTACAAGCCCAGGAGTTGCTGGAGATTGCCGACCATCAGGAGAAGCCAGGAAGAGGTAAGAGAGGATTCTGGCTTACAAATGTCAGAGGAGCATAACTCGCTGGCGTGTGACATCTGGCCTCCAGAACTGTGAGACAATACATTTCTGTTGTTTTAAGCCCCCAGTTTGTGGTGCTTTGTTATGGCAGCCCTAGGAACCTCATGCAAACAGTTTTTCAACTTTCAGATAAGTAAAGATTAAAATTACTTGCATACATTTCATACAGGATAAAGCGGAAATTAGTCTAATATTTACCTGTAGCACTCTGGCATAAATAAAATTTATATATATTGAACCCCCAGTTCTCTTTCTGGGAACTCATCCTAAAAATGAGTGGCAAAGTAGGGGAGGGGGAGATAAATAATGAGTATAAAAGGTGGTGTGTATAATAATGTAAGTTTGTGAAGAATATCTGATATTAGCAGGTGGTTAACTACAATGGACTATAAGACCACCCTAAAAATTTAAAAAGAAGATTTATATCTATTGAAATGTAAATTTGATACATTTTCAGTGTAAAAAATACAAAGGATCCCACCTATGAAACACTTGAAAAGATAAAATTGGCCTGGCCAGTGTGGCTCTGTGGTTGAGTGTTGACCTATGAACCAGGAGGTCACAGTTCAATTCTGGTCAGGGCACATACCCGGGTTGTGGGCTTGATCCCCAGTGTGAGGCTTGTAAGAGGCAGCTGATCAATGACTCGCTCTCATCATTGATGTGTCTATCTCTCTCCATCTCCCTCCCTGCGATCAATAAAAATACATTTAAAGAAAAGATAAAATCCAGAGTTAATAGTGGTTAATATCTGCAAGATAGAATACAATTACATTTTTATTTTGTCTCATTCCCTCATTCTGTAAAATAGCAACTATGCACTTTTTGATTACATGTCAATTATTGATTCTTTCATTATTTTAATAAAAATAATTCAAATCATATACTTTTCCTTTAAAGTCAGTTTATTTCTTTAATTTTTTCCCAACTAGGATACTTAAGACAATGTTAATTATGTTTTCTTCAGGGAAATTAAGATTAAAATTAGTAAATAAATCTGGCCAATAAATTGAACAAGCAGTTTCACAAGGTATAATTTTATTTTGTCTCTCACAGTCTCTTTAAAATCTAATCAGGGGTTATTGTCCCTACCTTGACAACTGGATACAATTTTTTCTGATTACTCTTTGGTAATAAAAATCACGCATACACCCAAATCTCAGTTCAGTAATTAAAAACGTCTGGTCCAGTCCTAGATAACAATTAAACTTTTGAGACTGACTGCCGGCAGGATCTCAATATGGGAAAACTGATTTCTCCTCTCTCTTTCCGCATTTGTTATGGTGTTTCTACTTTGCCTTCAGGTTGCTCATGGGAGAAATTTGGAGGGGAAAAATGAGGAGAGGGAGAGGAGCAGGACAGGACAGTTATTACATAACGGGTTCTTTCCTAAGACACTCAGTGCTCTGAGGGCCTGGCCAATTTTAAAGCTGCAGTTTGCCCTAACCGGTTTGGCCCAGTGGATAGAGCGTCAGCCTGTGGGATCAAGGGCCCCAGATTCAATTCCGGCCAAGGGCATGTTCCTGGGTTGCGGGCACATCCCCAGTAGGGAGTGTGCAGGAGGCAGCTGATCGATGTTTCTCTCTCATCGATGTTTCTAACTCTCTATCCCTCTCCTTTCCTCTCTGTAAAAAACCAATAAAATATATCAAAACAATAAAGTGCAATTTACTGATTATGAATTTTTCCAACATATATTTGGTTTGTTATACCCATGGATGTTATTTGGACAGTAAGTGGACTTCTCCTAATGGACAGTTATAATATGTCCTTTTAAAAAAAGATTTGTATTCTTAAATCTTTAGACTCTTTAATTTTAACATTTTTCATTCTGATGTTTGACTTTTATTTGATATTCCTGATATTAAGTCCTATACACAAGGCCCTTTTGCTTTTTTGCTTCCATATAGCTAAGTCTAGTCCAGATCTGCTCTTATCTGGAGACCCTGCCCCTTTTCCTATTAGTGTTCAATGACTCTATCACTTTAGTCTTCTCTTTTCACCCTTCTCATTTCCTGATATTTTAGATGGTAATAATTTGTCTTTCCCTTCCTGGTCCTCTCCTTCAGGAACAAATCACCGAGCTAACTTAATACAATTGATACGTATCCCTAACAACCACCAAAATGCTAAATGATTAAAGAACTGGCATTCATTTTTGGCTAGGTCGAATTATAAACAAAGGCTCATTGGATTTGAAATAAGTTCAGGAAACATTCACAGCACTGTGCTGGAAGCTGGGGGTACAAAGATTGTACTCTCATGGCTGTGGTAAGAATTGTACCATGTACAAGGCCAGAGGTAAAAAGAAGAGAAATAGAAAACACTGTGGTTGGAACAGAGAGGAATTCATTTCTTTTTATTTGGAAAAAAGGGGAAAGCTTTAATGTCAGAAATGTCACTTCAACACTGAGTCTTGATGCATAGGGTTGAGTAGTGTCACAGTCAGGGTTCTGCAGAGAAACAAAATATCTGACCCAGTCAAGGTAAGATGTAAAATTAACCATTATAAATAGAGTTCAGGGGTAAAATAGAACAAGAGGAAGGGGGAGATAAAAAGCATGCCTGATCAAGAGATTAGTGTAGTTTGGAGAAAATGGCTGGATGTTTAAGGGTCCTTAGGTTACTTTGCAAAAAAGTTGCCCTAGGTTGTTACACATGTTAGTTCTTTTGAATCAGGGAAAAAATAAAGTTATGGCTCTCTAAACATGATTGCAGTGTAAAGTATAACTGCTCTGAGTATCTGAACAGTCATTGAAGCAAGAAGACCTTTTGCTGGGTGTGGGGGGCATAACAGTAAAAGAGTTTGCAAACATTGCAAACACAGTTATTCCTCTGCCTCATTAGGCAGCCAACAGTTAACTTTTACTTATCTCGAATTGACTAAGGTAAATAATTTACTCAATAGGGTTTTCCTTCAATGATTCTCTTCAACATGATAATAGGTCAGAAGTTTATAGATTCTTGAGCATTTTCTTATTATTATGCAATACTAAACAGGGACATCGTCAAAAGTTTTATCAATAAAATATCAGAAATGTAAAGTGCTAAACTTCAGAAATATGTTTTCTAAAAAAGAAGTAAACTAAGTAGTCAGTCAGTAAAGGTTATAGACAAACTTAGCACCATGAATCCTATAAAAGATGCTTACTTTCTGTCTCCCTGTGTAGAATGCAGGCTCCATGAAGTCAAGGATTCTTGTCAATTTTGGTTAATGCTATAATTTTCCAATGCCTAGAACAGTTTCTGACTCATTATATATGCTAATGATTATGTTTTGGATGAATGAATAAATTAATTTCACTCATTATAAAATCTCTGTTGACATTTTACATGCTAAATTATGAATGTAGTATTTTGGATTTTTAATTTATTATACAACATAGGAAATTATTCAGTTCTTTTAAAGTTTTGTAGTTTCAAGTTTTGCAATGCTGCTTGGTATAAAAAATGTTTCAGAGAGGGAAACTATTTCTTAAAATTTAATAAAAAATTTAGAAAAATTCTAAGAAAATCAAAATATGGTAGAATTTTTCTATCTCGCCTAATGACTTGGGTATTGATGTAATAATTAGGAATTTCATTAGTAACCACATGGCCAAACGATATCACTATGGACCTTTAAATTAATTTGCATTTTTATTATAACTCTACTTCTAAATTGTATGCAGTATGTTTGATAATTTGTGTACCGTCTAAAGAACTAGAAAATACTTATTTCATTTGTGAATATATAGCTTGAGGTCGAACCTAAATAGTATGAGCATTCCAAATTTAAAATGTATTAAATCACTAGATTATTAACGATGATAAGAACAATACCATGTTATTTGCTTCATTTGATGTACCTCTTACCAATTTCCAAGTACCTCTATGGGAGAACCTCTCACTAGATGGGTTTGGTGAAATTTTAAGAAATGTGCCATTTGAAAGTTAGTTGTGTCTCTATCAGAGTTAAATTACTAAGTGTAGGGTAGACCTTATACTTCACAAAAAGTGAGAACTTCTCTCAAATTCTGCCATCTCCATAACCAAATCCATCTTAAATATAAGGCCAGGAGGTCATGCCTAATTTGGGGAAAGCATAGCAAGATCAAATACGGCATAGGGGAGAATGGCCCTTGCAGCCCATTGACCTATAGATCTGGTCAGTGGATAGGAGGCAGTGAATCAGTAGAGGGAAGTTTGGTTCTCCTGTGAGGAAAACACTCAGCAATGATAGGAAATGAAATACAGTACCTCCCACCACTTCTCCAGGTCCCCCACAAGGAATATGGAGTTTGGGGTACAAAATATTCATTAGGGATCAATTCTTTTGAAAAGAAGAATGGTGAAGCAGTATTGGCAGGCCAACGTGGCAGGGAGCCTGGAGGTGAGTGTTAACCTGTCAGAGTAAAATGGCTGGGATGTATGTATGGGCCTTATTTGGCCACTGGATGTGGGCCGTCCTGGAAAAGGTATGATCTCTCATACTTTCTCTGGATCACTCACCCTTGAGTAGCCAGCTATCATGTGAGACAGCTCTCCAGAAGAGGCTCACATGGTGAGAAGGACTCTCTCCAGGGAGGGACTGAGAGACCACATCAGTGAGCTTCGAAACAGACTCTTCAGATCCTCACACAATAGAACCTTTGGATGAGATTTCTGCCCCGTTGACTTTGACTACAACCTCACGAGTGATTTAGAGCTAGAGGCTCCAGGCTAAGCCATAGCAGATTTATAACCCACAGAAATCTGAGATAAAATTCTTGCTTTACGTTGCTAAATTTGGTAGGTAGTTTGTTACTAGCAATGGATAACTCATACAGCTGGGGCAAACCCTGTAATCAGCAGGTCCTGCCCTGGAGGAGGATCTGGGTGGTGCATCTCCATGTCAATCATAGTTCCCCCTTTTTGTCAATTGTATCCACTTCTCTGTCCCTGTTAGAGAGTAGCTCCTCTAGGGATTCTGAGGGGCCTCTTTTCTGAGGGGAAATTTAAAAGAGGTAGGTTAGCAGAATCAACATTATCCCCACTGCTGCAGATGATCTTAGGGCCACAACTGCTACATTCTTTGTCCTGGATCCCTCCTTTTATATACCTTGTACCTTCAACAACCATCTCTGCTGGTCTTGGTGGTTTATCTGGTAGCATTACCAGACTCTCATCCCTAAGGGGTCTGATCTCTAGTTTGCTATGCTTTTCTCTTGCCTGCATTGCTGTCTCAGTCTGTTCTGACAAGGGCAAGGGAGCACCATGTGGCCCCCAAGTGGGTCAGCTTGGTCCTTCATGTATTTCCCCAGCCCTTATTGTGTGATAGCAGTTCTACCTCTTCTTGATGATCCAATTCAGTTATTCCTGCCAAGATCTTCTTGCCCCAGATCCTCAAACAGCATCATAACTTATAGGACTATTGTGGAATCTTCTGGTGAAATTATCACCCTTTTAGACCAGAACCTTTAACCTGCAGAGCTCAGAGTTCCCCATGGATCTTTGGTTACCATTGTAAATAGGGCAGCTCCTGCTTCTGCATTCGGTTCCTGGAACCCTGAATTCTTCCTATCAGGGACACAGTACTGTATAAAGGTCTTTGATTCAGTGTGAATATTGTGTCCTGTAGGATAGCACTCCATCCACATACAGTTTTGGCTCTGACCTGGGCTGCAACTGTTCATTCAAAGGACATTCCAAAGCTCTGTTTGGCAAGCAATATTTGGATAGTGTGGCTTGTAATATAACTAATGAATGTCATGGTCATGGCCTGCAGTGGAACTTTCTATGTTGTAAAGTAGTCTCCTGGTCTGAGGAAATGTTATGCTGTTGGATCAAGTATTTCATCATCCCTCAGATGAGGCCTTTGGGGGAAAATCGAAAAGAAAACAAAAGAAAAGAAAAGAAAAGAAAAGAAAAGAAAAGAAAAGAAAAGAAAAGAAAAGAAAAGAAGGTTTTTTTTTCTTCTCCACATGTGAGACTAATCCATTTGAACACCACAAAAATGTCTGAGCCCTATGATGATGCTCCAGGGTCTGTCCTGGAAACTGGAGAAAAAGAAAAGAAAAGAAAAGAAAAGAAAAGAAAAGAAAAGAAAAGAAAAGAAAAGAAAAGAAAAGAAAAGAAAAGAAGAGAAAAGAAAAAAGAACAGAAAAGAAAAGAAAAGAAAAGAAAAGAAAAGAAAAGAAACCCATTGTGTGGAATACATATTATTTCTGGTCCTATGAATATAAACTAATGGTCCTTCCAGGATGGAAATGGTTCATGTAGCTGGATGGACTCCTTGAACTTTGTGCCATATTAGGGACTCCAGATTGATTCTGTTGTTGGCAGGTTGGAAAGTCAATAGCTATACTGGCCTTGAAAAGTGGGAGTCCATGATTTTGGCATATTCATGATCTAATTTTCCTCTTCCTTTAGCTGGTCATATAAGATTTCCCATACAGCTATTACAAATGAGCTCAGGGAAGGGTATTGTGTAACAGTAGTTGATTCCAATTCTTATTATGCTCATTTGCAGATGTACCATTTTTTACCTTTATGATAATTTGAAGGGTCCTGGATTCTCAGTACCTTGTTTGGTGTGTCTTACAGGACTCAACTCATGATAGTCAGTCTGGCCATATGTTCCTTTGAGGCATTCCATCTTTCCTACAGCCCTGTAATATGCCAGGAGATATTTTTCAAGAGATGTGTGATTCTAGACTGCAGATGACAAGAAAGACCTCGCCAAGAACTTCAGGGGACCCACTTTTATGATTTTCCCATTGAGACTTGCCATATGGCATCTCTTTCCACCAGTGACACCTCCCACACCACAGGGTGGATCAAATCATGTCGTCCAAGTGTGAGGGCTGCTTGTATTGCTTCTGAGACCTGTGGTAGAGCTCTTTTATGCTCTGCAATCCCCTGAAAGCTGATTTTCTTATTTCCCTGGATATCAATGTGGAACATACTGATCCCAGAGAAAGAAGAGGCCCATCAACCCAGTGCTTCTTTATCCATGGTAAGATGCACAAGATGTGAAAACTTGTTCTTTACTTTGAGGGGATGTCTTGGTACACTTTGACCATTAGATTCCTAAAAATTGATGGTTGTGGTTGCCCTCTGAATCTTAATAACGTTTTTTTTTCCCTCAGAGTGTATTTAATTTATCAAGACCTCAAACATGCTAGCCATCTCTTGCTCATCTGGCCCAACCAATAAAAAGTGACCACTGTAATGAATCAAGTGGTATTTTGCACGATGTTCAGATGATTCTGCACACATGAAAGAGAGCCAGAGAGTTATATAGTCCTGAGACAAAACTCAAGACTCTCCTTGCCTCTCCCATTTCATTTTCCTTTATCTTTCACAGTACTTTCTCCCAATACATCTTTCCCACTTATAATTCCAATTTAGCACCCGTTTTTCAGAGGACCTGAAGTGACACATGCCCCAGCTCTTCCAGGGAGACACTGACATTTCAGGTCTCCAAACATCAATGCCGACTCTGACTTCGTGTACCACATGGATATCCAGAAATGCCTGCATATCATTGCCTTTGTACAAGGTGTAGTTGTCTGAGTAAATGCCGATAGGTTTTCTTTGGAGAAAGAATGGGGGAATCATTACTGTGTAAACTTTATGTGTGCAGGGTCCTCCCTTCTAAGGATCTAGCCACCTCTTCAGTAATTGTATTATGGGCCTGGGAAGTAGCTCAGGTCTGAAAATAGACAGTGGATTATGGCTTTTTTATTGGGATAACAGCCTTCAGCCCTCTGGTCATTCATGCTTGATTTCTTCTGCTATTACAAATTGAGAAGTACCCTTGTTGACTACATATCTCTCTGACCCTTGGGATGTTGTGTTCTATTAACGCAGATTCCCTTGGCTGCTATTCTGACATACTTAGTCATTACAATGATTGCAACTCCTTGGCCTCTGGAAGTTAAGTGCTGCTACCTAGCTCTGTGGTTTTAGAGCCCTATTATCACTTTTGCTAGCCATCAACAAGCCAATGTATATAGCAACTTTTTTGGCCAACCTTGGTTTGAAGAGGGGAGCCACCAGGAAACTTTTTGGTGGAGCTGTCACCACTGCATTCCCATGGCCTTGATAAGTAGTATCTCTTCTGTGCTTTACTATGGAACATGATCATCTGGTGGTTCTTCCATCCTTACATGAGATATTCATTCCTGAGCCCCTGTCCCTTTTCTCCACCATCTGCCATGACAAGTTTGGCATTTCAATTTCAATCAGAATGAGCCTCTAATTTTCCCATGCTTCTAGAGCCGTCCTAAGAGAAAATTCACACTGTCTCCTAGGGTCTTTGCCTGGGTGTATCTGGATAGAGGGCTGCAAAGTCAATAGACTCTTGCATATCCAATTTTACATTCTTGCCCAGCTGATCAAAGATCCTTTGATTCCACTTCTATGCTTATTCCTCTGGCTTCTCTCAGTTCACATTGGATAGGAATTACAGCAACTTTTGGAGGTTTCTAACAAATCCACACATTTCTTCAACCTGCACATAATAGACCTGCATTAGCTTTGTGTTTAACCTTCTACAAAATTAAGTCATTCGTAATATTAGGTAGTGGGCTTAATATTCAACTTCCTCTGCCCTCCCCTCTGCCATACTTCTTTGTATGTGTTTAACCAAAGAGTTTCACTGACTTTCATACCTGGATTTTAACTCACTGTCACTCACCCTTCACTTTCCGTAGAGCATAAATGGAACTTAGAAATAGATATCCAATCCTGTTGTCTTTATAGCTATTATTTCTTCCATATATCTCAGACACGAATAGGCTGCACCCACCAGTGAATACTGATACACCCACCAAATTCACCTCCAGTGAAAATTTTAACAGCTGGTTATCACTTTGTGCTGTTGGTACTCCACCTCATTGGTGGGGCATTCCTTGCCAGCTGGGCATCAGTGAGCCGGCTTCAAACAATTTTATTGCCTGCCTTCTCAGACCACTTCTGAGAAAAAACCATCACTCTGACACACTAAGATGGAGTCTAAGATGCAAGACATTTATTGGGGATCAACACCTATAAAAAGGAGGAAGAAGAAGCCATACTGGGAAGAAGAAAAGGCCCCAAGTAAAGCAGGCCAGCAAAAGCATAGCCCGCTGCATAGGAAGTTCTGGAACGAGTATTGCCCGTCAGTGTCCCATGTCAGACCAAAATAGTTAGGTCTTTATATCCTGGTTCATTCAGTGACTGCATGTGGGTTGCCCGAGAAGGCTGAGATCTTGTGTCAGGCAACTCTTTACAGTTGAGGCTGACCCTAAACGCTCTGTGAGCTGAAGGCCATCTGCTCACCATATTCCCTGCAGCTGGGCAGCCTGTTTTTCTTTGAAGGGAAATCTGTGTTGCACATGTCAGTGTGTACACAGGAAATCTGGATGGTTAACCAGAGCTCAATAGCCAAGTATTAGGAGATGGCTTCTTTGGTACCTGAATTTACTTCTCACACAGGCAACCTGGCATTAAGGTAAGGGTTGTTTGCTGGAAACAGTGGTTGAGTTTATGAAGTCAAAGCATGGAAACAAAATCCAGATTGGCTAAGCACTGAGTACTGTTAACCTTCTGTACCACTAGAAGTTGCATTCTCTTCAAAGCAATCACTGATCTGGGCAGATATATGGGCCAGTAAGGTTACTACTGAAGCCAATGGATAGGAAAGCATTAAAATTTTCAGAACAACAATTCTATAATATACTAAAGGTCATTGCATTGCACTCTTTAAATTGGTGAATTGTAGTATATGTGAATTATATCTCAATGAAGTTTTTAAAGTTTTTTTGTTGTTGTTGTAGAACAAGTTTTCATCTCTTAATAGCCAAAAGAACAAATGATTCCCAATCTGGCTTTCTGGGGAAGTTGTTACAGGCTCAGGTAATCACCTCACTTCTTATTCATACTGAGTAAGCCTTCCAGTTACACAGGGTGGAGCAAAAGAAGGTTTACAGTTGTTAGTATGGAAAATAATACAATAAATAATATAAGAATAAAATATGTGTCTTACATACTCATAACTGTAAACCTACTTTTGCCCCACACTGTATTGTACAAAGGCTCAGGTAAGGTGAAGAGAGAAAAGACACTAGGGGACCTGCTATTTTTGGCAACTCTTTCTTTAGGAGACAGTTTTCCAGCAACTATTTTAAGTATTAAAACAGATGTTACATTTATACCCTGCACTGGGAAAGAAGGCCAATACAAGTACACTTGTTTATATGTTAGTCTCTTCTAAAGAACTTCCTTGAAAGTTGGTCTTTTCCAGAATGGCTTCCAAGAACCTATTCTGAGCTCCTTGAGAATAGTGAAATCATTGACAGGTGTTTTAAGACTGTTTATTCATTCAGTCATCATTCATTCAAAACCACATTTCTATGTGTCTACTAAATTCTGGATGTTATGCTAGCTACTATGAATATAGAATTGATTGGGTTTTCCTGCTCTAACTGCGAGAAAGATACAAAGACTTAGAATTATAGTACATTTTGTTGTATTCCACAATACATTCCTGGAGATAGCTATGGGGACAAAAAGATAATAAAATCTTTTTGCTTTTTTATTTAAACCACTTGTAATATAATTCATGCTTGCAAATATTTTATTTGGCTTACAAAACTTATATGGTTTCTTAATAGTATTTACTTTACTTTTCCTTTCTTTTACTTTCCTTTCCAGTCTCCTTCTGGGTTCTTTTAGCTCTCCTTAAGAAACACAAAATCTGCTTATAGAAAAATATATCAACCCAGGTACACACTATCATGACAACACCAAACTAAGTAACCAAAAGGCAAGGCAAGAATATTAACCTAGTGATGGCTTCTGATGAACTCTGCATTGAATTACTGTTACCTTTAGGAAAGGATGCATGCAAAACACAACAGCAAGAGCCTGGCACCAAATGTGCTCCTAATACATTTAATGGGAAATAGTTGTAAAGGTTTCAGGGGTGAGGGGGATAGGGGGTTAAAGGATTCTGATTTTGTGTCTGAGAAGATGTGTCTGGAGGCATTGAGGATTAAAAAGTGTTAGAATGGGAAGAAAATGTATAGATCTACCATCATTTGTATTGAAAGAAATACCCAATTCCTCATGGAGGCAGAAAAATTCTAGACTTGTTGCATAAGAACACAGGATTTGAACCATTGAAGGGTTTTGGCTCTACACCAGGCTCACCATATAACCCCTCACAACCACGTATAGAGCTGCCTTTGTCCAGGTTGGCATAGAAGCAGATGCCTGTGCCAGCAGTGGAAGTAATTCTTATTAGGAATTTTACAAAATGACTCAGACCTGGCCCTAACCAGATATATCTAATTTCAGTTCCAATGTGATTTGTGATCTAAAACTTTGCATACAAATAGCATCAATTGCTTCAACACTAAAAGGATAATTAGTAATAGCTTTTTAGATAGATGTTAAAGTGCTCTCACTCCAGAAGGCACGTATGATTTATTTCTCTTTTCTTATTGAATATAACCTGCATTTAATAAAATCTATTTCTCCTCTAGTCCTGAACCACAGATACAATACTTGTGTAATGCAATATAATGTGGCTTGCAGTCACCAATGGCCATAAATAATGCACCTCAGTCAAACACTGTGATCAGGTTGCCTGTTGCATATGGGCTGTTGTGAATGAACCAGTCTGACACCAGCTACAGGCTACCGCTAGTCACAGGCTCAGCATACTGGGAAGGAAATGCCAAGATGTCCTTGGGCAAACCAACAGGCCAAAGCTGGGATCTGTGGCCACTAGATCATTATTTATTATGAAAGTTTAATGGATGTAGAAATAGATTAGATAGAAGAGAACGTTAGTTAATGGCCACATATACCACTGCGGAAATTAGTATTAATTGTAATAGTTATGAAAGTTTTATAAAAAGGATATTATGTTTTGCCTCAAGATCTTGCAAATAGGTTGTGTCTGTTGCCTAAGGTTGTGGGAGCAGAAGTGAGTCCGTATCTGGTCCTTCTCTGAAGTCACAAAAATCTCAAGATAACAAATGTAACTTAAGAGCATATACTTGCTTTTTGTGATCATTATTATCAGATAGGATTTAATGATAAGTATTGGGACATATACGATTATTTAAAATATGATTTACAACATATTGAGGACAAACTTTATGAAAACAACTCTTCTGATATTTTCTACATAATCATCAAACACATGATTTGTAGCTGCTGAGTATCAATCCCCGCCTTTGTCTGATTACTTGGTTAGCCTGGCTGGGGAAGAAATCATTTACTAAATGTGATGGGGCCTTGGCGTGTTCGAAGAGGCTCTCCCTTTGAGGAAGATGGCTATCCTTCTGGATGTGGTAAGTAACTTGCTTAAAATGTTAATATCACAACTATTTTGAGGATAATAACTATTTAAAAGTTGAAGGGAAAAAATTCAAACTTACTCTCATAGCTTTTAGATGATCGCATCTCCTAAGTATTTAAGAAGTAGATATTTAAAAAGTTGTTAGATAAACGTGCTTTACATACCTTTCTGGTTCACTGGAAGTATTATTATGGGTTCCAGTATTTTCTGTTCCAGTTCATCATTAGAAGACATACTGAACTGTTTGCTGTCATGTTTCTATCTGGCTAGAACTTTAATATATGAGCTTTAGAAATGGTTAGTTAGAATTTCCACTACCTGGATTGTTTTGGAAGGAGGGAAATTAAGATATTTTAAATGTTCCAGATCCTTAAGACAACTTGTCATAACATCACTTTTCTGTTTCTACTTTTAATTCATCTTTAGCCTATTCCATTAGACAAAGTTTCCAGTCTTTTTCTGGCTTCAGCCCCAATTTGTTTGCATGTTGCTCCCTCTTACTGTTCTATCTCCCTTTCCCTTTGTCTTCAGCCCTGATCTCAACTCTATTCTCACCCTCGCTCTCCCACCTCCCTTTTTGGCCTCATCCACAATTCAGAACTTCTCAGGATTAAACAGACCTCAAAAATGCTAGAGAACTAGGATTGAGAATATCTGCTTCATCCTTTAAAATAAAACCAGCAGAACTTGGGAAAAGGAAAAAGAACATTTTTTTTTTTTTTGCCCAATGTAGTTGCCATTTATATTTTTTATTTCACCTTCAAATACAGTGAAAAGTTAATGCTCCTATTAGAAAAACAAATGCTATTTCAAAATTTCTACCTGTTACATTGGTAAATTCATGCTAGTTAAGCTTCTATCAAAATAATGAAATAATCCCAAGCCTGCACTATGCTTTTTGGAAGTGTTGTGTGATTGTCATACTGTTTGGAGACTATTAACTGAAAATCATTCTTTGACCTTCTTACAATGTGTTAGTGTATTTCTTTATTGTAAACCAATTAAGAAAATTTTGCTTTAAACTGCACCTTAGATAAAAATTTAATTCTCACGAGAAGACAGAGGAAATCAGTTTTTTTTCTATATTAATCAAAGGTGAAAAGTAGGAAGTCAATTTCCAAATGATTACATGACCCAGTTGTTTAGAAGCCTAGATATTGAGAGATAAGCTCTGAGTGATATTAGATACTATTAATTTAAAAATAAAACATCAATATTGCCATAAAAATCTCAAGAAGTCACACTTTAGATTTTTTTTTCTATAAACAATAAAGGCTTTGGCTTAAAGAATATTTTGCTACAAGGATTGATGGTTTTACTTTTCATTGTGTGTTTCTAGACTGAGTTTATAGATGGTATATTTTTAGGCTGTAATGTGAATAAAGTGAAATGACACCCCAATTGTAAGCTAACCTTTTAGAATATGTATTACTTAATTCTAGTTCTTAATGTCACAACAGTTGATCACTTATCCTACTGACATTTTATTAACTTTTATAGTCACTTATTGAAATAAGTTTTATTTTGTTGTGTTTTCTTCAACTATGAAGCAAAGACTTATTCTAACTGTCCTTTATTTACAGTTCCTCACCTCTAGTCATGATGTGGTAGAAACTAGATAAAGCCAGATTCTCACTGTAATTTTCATATTTTTGTAAAACTCCTCCCACATCAACTGCTGATCACTGAAATGTTCAAACCATGGCCCTAACTGGTGTGGCTCAGTGGATAGAATGTCGGCCTGCGGACTGAAGGGTCCCGGGTTCGATTCCGGTCAAGGGCATATACCTTTGCTGCGGGCACATCCTCAGTAGAGGGTGTGCAAAAGGCAGCTGATCAATGTTTCTTGCTCATTGATGTTTCTCTCTATCACTCTCCCTTCCTCTCTGTAAAAAATTAATAAAATAAATTTTTTAAAAAAATAAATGTTCAAACCATGTTTTACCTAATGGTCACTCAGAGCCTTATTTAAGTTAAAACCATGCTTATGTGTAATAATGGCAAAAATTAACATAAGGTATGCTAACACTGTTCTGAATGTATGACAGTTCATAGACAGGGGAGACATGCTAACTAGCCATTCACATATTTTCATTGAGCACAATGCCCAAAAGGTTAGAGTCGCATCTGATAAAAAAAGCATGAAGCTTATTGAAAATCCACAATATTTCAATCTTCTGTATCCTAAAATCACAGGGATCTGGCAAGCAACCATTTTGCAATGGGACCACTGGAGCACTATAAAGTTTCCCATATATGATGTGTATTTTTCATGTTCATGAGCACCTGTATCTCATGGCTGAAAGGACTTAGTCAAGAGTTGGAGGACTGTTGAGGGAGCCCTTTAGTGGGGTGGTTACCTTATGTAGGCTCTCTGTGTCTTGGTTTTCTCAATTATAAATAAGAGTGTAATAAGTGAATCTTACAAGGCTAATATTAAATGAGATAATTCATGGAAAGTGCTAAGTACAGTGCCTTCTCTCTCTCTCTCCCTC
>NW_006288615.1:10942001-10979575 GCF_000327345.1 Myotis davidii | reverse complement strand
TATAGTAACTATTACTGATATAATAACTAATATATATTGTATTAAATGGAAAATATTTATAGTTACTATTACTGATATTGTATGATAATTTTAGGTGTTGCTACCTTTGTTGTAATGTGATTTTTCCTTGGGTAATAAGGTTCCTAGTTAAAGTGTCTAGGCTACAGGTATGGGTTTATATAGTCACACCTCCTTTAACACTTCACAACAGGTGTTTAAGGACTTTTTAAAAGAAACTATAATGAAGGTTTCAGCACCAATTTATGCAATACTTAATTGGAACATATACAAGAATATATATAATACCTAGTTCCTTAGTTATTGTGTAAACTATATATAGTACTCTCTCTATCAGCTATCGGTGGAGGGCAGTTTCTTCAGTGGGTTGGCTCCCACATCAGCAGCACCAGCTGCTGGGAACTTACTTGTTAGAAATTGGCCCCCACTTCAGACCTCCTGAATCAGCAACTCTGGGGTGGGGACCAGCAAGCTGTCTTTGAACACGTCTTCCTGATGATTCTGATGTGAGCTAAAGTGTGGGAACCACTACCTGAGGGTTTCTAGCAACTGGAGGCTGGAAATAGTAATGGTTGTTATGTAGAATTAAACCAGAAAAGATCCATTTAATTAGTGAGATAATCCCTGCTTTATAGTATTATATTGAGAATCCAAATTTGGCAAGTGAGTGTTCGGCTGTGCTGTGGGCCAAAGTGAAAAACCTGAGGGGAGCAGATTTAGGAGGAAGAAGAGTGATGATTGCATCTGAAAGAAGGGCTTAGTGTTTGTTTGAAGAATCCTTGCTGTTGACGGCTGCCCCTGGAATGATGTTATGTAGCAAAGGCAGCACTCTTATTACATAAAGTGGAATTAAAATAATTGGTTTCATAGCTCATATCCTTTATTTCCTTTGATTTAACTTTTAAAGGATTGTGGTCAACTTAAAGTATTTTAAAATAAAAATAGAAATTAGAAAGTTGGGTGAGAAAATGAACAGATAGGGGAAGTGCTAAAGAAGCCATAGAATTTTACTCAAGGCTGAACATGGATAGAAATTTCTAGAATATGAGACTGGAGGTTAGGTACTATTTAGTCCTCATTTCAGCCCTCCTAAATTAAATCACCTGTGCCTTTTCCTAAATGAAACAATAATTCATTCCAAGAGTCGGTATAGCATAATAAGAAGAGTCCATTCTCTAGAAATAAGTAGACCTGGGTTTGGGTCTCATTTACTAGCTATTGGACTTTAGCCAAATTATTCAAATCTTCAAGAATCAGGTTTTTAATCTGTAAAATGGGGCTAGTGATGCCTACTCTTTAGAATGGTATATCCATTGGGGAGGGGTAGTGCTTTCCCTTGGAGGGAGTTTTTGGTGGCCACAGGATTGGGAAAGATGGTAGCACTTGGTGGGCAGAGATCAGAGGGGCGGGCATCCTGTGGTATGTGGGACCATCCCGCCATGGAGGACTGTATCATGCCCTGAACTAATTTTCAGTGTCTGCAAGGCATTCATGTAGGTTTTGTACCTACAAATTATCTATTGTATAACCTATGTTTTGTATACAAACGTTAATTGGGTTTGGGGTATGTTTTTTGTTTGTTTGTCTGTTTGTTGTTGTTGTTTTGGCCTAGTCTTAAAATACACTGACATTTCCAAGAATGCAAATTACTAGCATATACATTGTGGGAAGATTTTATGTTATATGTGCTTTCTTATCAAAAGCCATTCACTCTTTTGGAAATAAGATCACATTCCCAACAGCAACTCTATGCGTGATATTTGAACTTCAGTAAAACAGCTTTATCGGCCATATTTGAGGAGGTTGTATTCGCAGTGATACTACATATGGAAGCAAACCGCTACTACCTCATCTTATCTTCTAGAGTAATGGTGCCTTGGCATTTTCTCATTCAAAGAAAGTAATTGTAATATATTATGAAAAAAATTATTTTAATATAAATTACTTTTTATTTCTCTTATAGCTAGAATGTTATATTAATTTTTTAAAATTATGCATGTGGGTCCATTTATTAGCTAAGAATTTTATTTCAGGATAGTAAATGTAGAATGACACAATATTGTTCTGAAAAGATGTTAGATCTGAAGGCTGGGTCTGCTTTAAACTTTTGAGAGGATTAGAAGAGACAGTGTTAGTAGGGATTAGCATAATACCTAAGGCATGGTAAGTATTTATATGTAGTAGCTATTGTTATTGCAATTAGGAAACAGACACACTGGTGGGATTGGATGCCAGTGTGAGTCAGTGTGGGGTGACTATTCACAGGCCAGGAAGTCTGTTTCTTGCCTGAGAATGAAGAGCTGGACCAACCTGATGCTGGGTATATGCTCGTAGGGATCTCTATGTCAGGAAGATGCTGAGAACTGTGTGAGTTCCAAACTTAACATAAACACTAAGAGAAGGGGGATACCAGAGCCAGCCTCAACTGGAAGTGAATGGGAGAGTAGGAACTGGATTCAACACGCTGCCTCTCAATCCACATTGAACAGACAGGAGTGCAGTGGGTGTTTCTGTTGCTGCTATTTCTCTTATTCTCTGGTGATGGTTCAGCCATGTGGTTGCCTGGGCAACTCCCTCGAGTGTTGCAGGTGCTCCTTTTCACAGTGTCTGTGTTACCAGAGCAAATTATTGAAGGAGAGCGAGTCTCAAACAGCATTTTAGAAAACAAGTAGAGCTATCAGGTTTTGGAATAACTGCAGGGCCCTGAAGTCTATGCCATTGTATGCAGTACATAACTATAACACATTGAAATGGTTCAACAGAAACCTACCACTATACACAGTTCCCATTGGGCCCTTGAGTCGTGACTGCTTCTCAGAACTAGGATATCAGCAGTGGATGTGATCAATAAAATAAATGAACAAGAATTTAGAGACATTTCATGGGCTAGATGACATCCCAAGATATGCTGACATTATTCCCATATGCCAGCACCAACTGTTATAAAACAATTTCATAAGAACTAATGATGAGCCAAGTACAATAATAGATACATTTTTGGTCAATGTAAAAAAAAATTCTCTCTTTCTATGCCTAAGTTAATAAGAAACAACCAATTAAAACTCTTAAGAAGGCTGCTGTGTATTTGTATGCCAAAGCAAGGAAACAATCTCGATAATGTATTTTTATGTAATGGCAACTGTTCACCCAGATGTGGCCACTTGCTTTGTAATACTGACTGGCCAGAATAATATGTAAAATATTAAGGAGAATTTAAATAATTTTTATCATAATGACATTATATAAATAATTAAATGCAAAGTGATGCAGTGTTCTATGTTGCCATATACTGAAGTAATAGTTGGCCAGTGAATAGTATTAATCAATATGAGACCTAGATAGTCTTACTTCAGATACTTGTAAAATTTAATGATGTAGAACTCAGTACCACCTGGAAGGACAGACGTAGACATCGGTGTCTTAGAATATACAGACCAGAAGTGAAAGATGATTCTGTGCCAGAAGCCACTTTCATCTTTGAGGTTTGTTTGATCGGAATACTTCACAAAATGGAAATACACACCGACATTTAGGAATATACAAGCTTTCAAAATGTTGTCGATTCTGCCATAATGTATCTGTGCAGTGGGAATGTGCCCCTTCCCTGTGCCTTTTCAATGCTTCTCGGTAGAAATAAAAAGGCTGGGAAATTTCTTTAAGGATCACTCCGCTTGTTTCCTTTGACTCTCGTCTTGTCATATAAAATATGTTCTTCTCTTTGTAAATGTGATTTTTCCTGAAAGCTAATTCTGTGTAAAGCACATTCTGGATGGTACAATCTCTAGTTTGTTACTGGCTCAGAAAAGAATGGACATGATTCCAACTGGGACTCCCGATCTCTCCACTCATAATTGAAATATATACTGTACATGGTCCCTTCGCCTTCGACATTAATAGCCATCTGCTGAGATGGCAAGGTGCCTGCTCTCTGGATGATTGGATGCATGCCCTGGAGCACAGGTGCCTGGCAATGATGGGTTTAGAGAAATCCCTGACATAACATTGTTCGTGACATTTCCTCTGCAGGACATCTCTCCGGGGGGTGTGTTATGCATAGGGCTTTCTCTTCCTGTCTGATGTCACGGCTGCTGCTGGCCCTCTTCAGAAATTTCTGTTAATTGTTAAAAGCCAAGTCTCAGAACAAGGTGACATTTAAAAAGGGGGTAATCATAATATTTTGATTCTTGAGGTCTGACTGACTAATTTAAAAAAAATTCTTTTTGTGAATATATTAAAAACCATTTTTTTAATCCCAGAGTATTCTTCCAGGTACCATTTATTTATTACTTGCATTTTATGGCTCACGGAAGTTGGTATATACATGTGGCAGTATTTTATGAGATGTATGTGTTAGAATTTCAAAGTAAATGGCTATCTTTTGGTTTTCTCGTTATAAAAACTATTGTAGCAAAACAAACACATACACTTTTAAAGCTATTAGCTAATATTATTTTTCTCTGCACTGGTTATTTCTTTTGCATGGAAATGCCCCTTTGGGGTGGCCAGAACACTCTATGTGTAATCCCTTAAGGATCAGATATGATAGTACAGAGAAACCCCATGCATTATCCTAACTTTGGTTTCCCAAATTCTAAACCTTTAAGAGAAGGAAGAGTTTTCAATGATTAGACTAAAAATATTTGGAAGAAACGAAGGGAAAAGTATAAGGTCTCCTAAATCTTATTTGCAATGTAGAAAACAATTTCCTTAGGTTGGGGGAAAAAAGAGCTGGAGAAGAAGAAATGAGATAGAAATGTGTCCATGGGCCTTAGAGGGCACATCGTCTGTGTCCATCTCTTGGGCAGAGCCCAGGGTTAGTATAAGACCTCAAAGTAGAAATTACTGTGAACCTCCTATAAATAATTGTGAGCCATAGAAATCTTTGCAGAGAACCCACACCTCAGGTTCACTGAGCTGAAGGTCATTCCAAGGTTAGACCTTATTTTGTGCCCAAGTGATTCAAAGATCCAAGAATCTGTGCCCCTCTCTTCATCTCTTCTGGATTGGCCACATGTCTACCCTCTTGCACTTTGATACAACCTTAAGAAGGAAGAATAAAAACCCCAAATTCACTTAATATATATTTGCCTATATCAGGAGGCTTGTGATTAATTAAAGTTGTTAGAGAATATAAAGTTACATTTCTAGTTCATCCAAGCATGTGTACTGAGATTCTATTAATTACATTATTCACATACTGTGAATCATTCTAGGAAAGATTTAATGGGTATCATGCTTTTCTTGTGCCATGATGTCTGTACTTTTGTTTCAAGCCATTATGACTTAATGTATATATATTTGCTTACAGAATCACACAAAGGACAGTTTTAAGCACTAAATCATTCTTGATAGATTTCCATGGAGCACTGAGTTTGTCCTCCAAATGCTTTGTGTGCATTCTTAGTGTGAATGGCTGCCCGGTGTTGCCACTCCGACCCCTTTAATTGGGGAGTCTTTGTGTTCCTGTTGGCCAATAGTGTTCCTGCTGCCTGACCAGCATTCCTAATGAGATGTGGGTGCTCTGCAGTGAGGAGAGTGGCAGGGGCATTTTAAACATCTTTTGTGGACAAAGTCACTCTTATGTGTATGATCCAAGATAAATACAGATTTCTCCCATTATTCAGTATCAAGACAGTCATCTTTACAATCTTTCTGTTTATTTGCTTTCTGCTTTTTTACTTCATATCCAAAAGAAGGTGGGCACATCTTTGCTCATGAACCTGGGGAAAACATCAATAAGACCTGGCCTGTGGCTGTGGATCCCTGCTTATTTCGCTTGTAATTGTGTTATCATATGAGTCAGCTTCTTCCTACTGCTTTATTAATATTTTTCAAAAGCTGAGTTTATCCCAGTGAAGAAAAGTAATTACTAATGTGATCAAAGTTATTAAAATCTTTTTTTTTTGATTTTCAAATAACTCATAAGAGTGCTAAATAATACTTTGAGTTCTTTTATTCTACATTAAACATGGGAGAAATAGAAGGAAACATGTGGGAGTAGTTAATAAGGCTTTTACATACCATATAATCTAGTTACATAAAATCTGTGTATCAGGAAACTTTCTGGAAGTAATTTTCATTGATTAACCTATAGGTCAATTTTTTTTTATTTTTAAATAACTCACCATGACTTTGTTTCATATCTTTAACCTCCGATTCGTACACTTTATTAGTTACCAAAACATTTAATTATTTGTTAAGTACCAGATAATTTCTTCTCGTTACCTTGTTCTCTGATGGTTTCTTAAACAGTAAGAACTTTAATACACAGTTTCTCTAGAAGATATATCTCCCTCTTTGGATCTAAGTAGAGAAAGAAAACGGGGTAATGGAACATTAATTTTATCTTTTTAATATGATAATTATGGTCTTTTCAAAATCTGTGCAGTTTATAACATTACATTAAATGTATATAATGGATTAATTATATTGATATATGAAAAAATTCATATTGAAATCATTTTTTTTGTGAAATCTGCCAATTTTAACTTTAGAAACACACCATAAGAGACAGTATTTTTAAACATATTATTGTCAAAATTTAAAAGGACAAGACTAGGAAAAAATTCTGTGTTTTGACAGTTTTACACAATTAAAGGGAAAAAATAAGCTGGTTGTGTGGATAATTAAGGCTAAATCATCTTACTTGCAATATATTGCAATATATTTTTATCTTATCTGCTAATGTAGATCTAGCCTTTATGTGAATCTCAGAAATAACAACAAAATAGAATCCAAATATAGCAAAATAGAGTTAGATTTATAACATAAATTTAGTATCCTCTATTTAGGCAAAACTGACATTGCACAAAAAGCCTGATAGAGATTCACTATTTACTTACTTCAGAGTGCTGAATCAAGTTCAATGAAAGTGATTTGTAAATTGCTTATTCGGTGAACTTGAATAAATAACTCACAAATCAATGTCTCACAAGAATTCAGTAAGCAGCCTATTTCATTTCATTTGAAACTATACTATAGCCTATCGATTTCCTCCTCTAAAAAATGTTGAATAAGAAAAACTAAAATAAAACAGGCCATTCTACTTACCTGCCAAGAAGGACAATTCAATTCCAAAAGAGAAAAATGTGTCTAGAGATGTATAAATACCCTGTTTTCAGCTATCACTAGCAACCTTAGAACTAAGGAAGAGGGACCTTGGACAGAGATCTGTGCTTGAGGGCCTGGGTTTGATTGGACTGCATTGCTCTTCATAGAGCCAGGAATCCACAGGGCCAAGTAGATGTAGCCACCCAGAGCTCATGTTCTCTTCTTCTTGACCATATTTTTGAGAATCTGGGACCTCAATCCCACTACCAGGACCTGCACAGCCTTCTTCTCCGGGCCCTCCTCCCAAGTGTGGACCACATTGCACCTGGGTCAGAGATGTGGCCAGTTGGGAGCAATTTGAGGGGATGTGGCTAGATATTGGACATCAGATTGGGGTGTCCTCACACATGAGCAGAAGGTCCCTCAGGGGACCAAAAGAGAAGCATGAACAGTTAATGGCCAAGGATACATACTTGGAGCTGGCACTCTCCATGCTATTACATTTTAGTGCACAAATCTGAGAAGTCTAAAAATACCTAATTTGAACCTGGCCTTTCTGATTTTTATAAAGGTATATTTTTAAGGTAGGGAGACATCTTTTATTTAATATGTGTCAGTTTAGACATATGGGCAACCATTTGTACTTTAAACATAGGACAGGCTTACCAGCTACCACCCTCTCTACTCTCCTTCACAACCAACTTCTTAAGGTTTTCTCAATTTGCTGAATCCCATTTGTTCAGCTTATGCTTAATTTTTCTCCTTACCTGATTTGGCTTCAGCCTCTACACTTCAAAAAATCTATTCTTGCTTTTTCTAATCCTTGCTTTTTGTTAGAAAAATCAATGGATGTGATCTTGTTCTTTTAGCAGAATTAAACTGTATTAGAGGCTAGGAAGTCCAAGATTGAGGCATCTGCAGAGTCAGTGTCTGGTGAGAGCGCACTTCCTGTTCCCTAGATGGCTGTCTCTTGCTGTGTCACATGGCAGAAGGGACAAAGGAGCTCTCTATGGTCTCTTTTATAAGGGCACTAATCCCATTCATAGGGTCTCTGCCCTCATGACCTAATCACCTCCCAAAGACTCCATCTTCAAATACCATCACATTTTGGATTAGGTTTCAACATAGGAATTTTGAGAGGACACAAACATTCTGTCTATGGCAGCTTCATTCCAGATTTGGTCCTAACCTCATCCAGAATATTTCAGCCTTTTACTTCCTCTTTTCTAGACCAGCCTTTATCATTACTATTTTTTTTTAATCCTGGGGAACCCTTGGAATAATTTTGAGATTTCAGAGGACCTTGTATAAATATTATTGTATCTGCACTTCTCATGCCAGTATCAAAAATAAGATGTAGACAAAAGAATCCAGTAACAATTATCAATGCTTTCTTTTTTTAATGATTGAGTTTTTGAGGCATAATTAACAAAACTGTAAGCTATTTAAAGTGTACAGTGAAAGAATTACCCCATCAATTTAATTAACCCATTCATCACTTCATATATTTACCTTTATTTTCTTTTTTGGCAAGCATACTTATATCCTACTCTTAGCAAATTTCAAATGTAAAATATAGTTTTATAAAATGTAGTCAACATGTTATAACTTAAACCTTCAAACTCTATTCCAAAGAGACCCACACCAAGACACATAATAATTAGATTATCAAAAGTTAAAGATAAGAAGAGAAACTTAAAAATAGCAAGAGAAAAGCAACTTGTAACATTCAAGAAAATTATGGTAAGACTATGAACAGATTTTTCAGCAGAAAATTTCTAGGCTGGAGTAGCATAATATATTCAAAGTGCTAAAAGAAAATAACAGCCAACCCAGAATATCCTATCCAGCAAAGTTATCCTTCGGAATTGCAGGAGAGATAAAGAGGTTTTCAGACAAACAAAAGCAAAAGGAGTTCATCACCTCCAGACTTGCCTTACAAGAATGTTAAAGGTAGTTCTTCAAGCTGAAATTGAAAGATGCTAGCTAGTTATGGGAAAACATATGAAAATATAAAACTAACTTGTAATGGTAAATCTATCATTAAATTCAGAATACTCTAACATTGTAATGGTGGTAGGAAAATCACTGTTAACTCTAATATAAAAATTAAGAGACAAAAGTATTAAAAATAATTATAACTATAGCAATTTTGGGGGTACATACAATGTACAAATAGATAAATTATGACATCAAAAAATAATATGGGAGATAGTATAAATATCTTGAGCTTTTATGCACATTTGAAGTTTTTAATCAGCCTAAAATAAGCAGTTATAATTATAATGTAAGCTTCAAGGTAAATGCAAAGAAAAAAACCTATAGTAGATACAAAAAAAATAAATAAAGAGAAAATCATCTAAGCATAGCACTAGAGGAAATCATACCACAAAGGGAGAGAGCAAGAGAGGAAGAGAAAACAAAGGAATCACAAAACAGCCATAAAACAATGAATAAAATGGCAATAGTAGATCCATACCTGTTAATAATTACTTTAAATATGAACGGAATAAATCCTTCAATAAAAATGTAGAGCGTGGCTGAGTGGATAATAACACAAGACTCAACTATATGCCTTAAAGAGATACACCGCAGTTTTAAGGACCCACACAGACTGAAAGTCAAGGGATAAAAAGAGATACTCAATTGAAATAGAGACCAAAAGAAAGCTGGGATAGCTATACTTAATATCCACCAAAACAGACTAAGTCAGAGAGTGTGTTAAGAGACAAAGAAGGTTATTACATGATACCAGGGTCAATTCATGAAGAGAATTTAACATTTTTACATATTTATACAGTGAACATAGAAGCAACTAAATACATAAAGCAAATATTAACATTTGTGAAGGCAGAAATAGACAACAATACAATAATGGTAGGGACTTCGATATTCCACTTTCATCAATGGTTAGATCATCCAGACAAAACAATAAAGAAACTTTGGACTTACACTACCATCAGACCAGACTACCTTAACAGACATACACAGAACATTCCACCTAACAGTGCCAGAGTACACATTCTTCTTAAGTGCACATGGAACATTTTCCAAAAGAGACATTATACTGTAAAAAGTCTAAATACATTTAGAAGGTTGAAATCATATCAATTATCTTTGCCAGCCATAATACATGAAATTAGAAATTATTACAAAAAGAAAATTGTAAAATTCACAATTGTGCAGAGATTAAACAACATGATCCTGAACAAACCATAAGTCAAAGAAGGAATCAAAAGACAGATCAGAAGTATTTTGAGTCAAATGAAAATGCAGCATACCAAAACTTATGGGATGCAGCAAATGCAGTTCTAAGAGGGAAATTTATATCCATAAATACCTACATTAAGAAAAAAGAAAGATTTCAAACAACCCAAATTTAAACTCCAAGGAACTAACAAAAGGAAAACTAGATCCAAAATTAGTAGAAGGAAGGAAGTAACAAAGATTAGAGCAGGAATAAATGAAGTAGAGTGGGAAAGATCAATGAAACTAAAAGATGGGTGGGGTTTTTTTTTCTTTTAAAGATGAACAAAATAGACAAACCTTTATCTATACGTTTCTAAATACCAGCAATTAACTAACAAAAAGAAAATTAGGAAACCAATCCCATTTGTAATGATATCAAATAGAATAAAACACTTAGGAATAAATTTAACCAAGGAAGTAAAAGATCTGCCAATGCCTCATTGAGTGGAAAATTATATTTTTCAGTTCATTTTATTTTTTTTTTTGACCAGTGTATTAGCCTACTCCCCTGTTATTCTATCTCTCCACAACGGATTTCAACTCCTGGTAAAGGACACTTTAGCTTTTCCTTTATTTAAAGTTTTATGCTTGATTGTTAAAAAGTATGCAAATAGACGTAAAAGTCTTATTATAAATTTCTAGTACATATGATGCTAATGAGATTTAGCATATGGTATGTTCAAGAATAGTTGTATTTTTCTTTATTTAAAGCTAAAAATGACTTTTTCTTCAAATTTTTCTTTAAAAAGTTGTCTACTTTTTTTTGAAATTATTCTCTATTTTTTTATAAATTCAAAAATATATATAAGACAAGCATAATAAATATATTTTAAATAACTGTCTTGAGCCAAGATGGGATTTAATTTTTTTAATGAGAGGCTCTGTAGTTTTCACTTAAATAAAGGTTATGGTCCAGCCAGCGTGGCTCAGTGATTGAGCATCAACTTATGAACCAGGAGGTCACAGTTATATTCTCAGTCAGGGCACATGCCAGTAGGGGGCATTCAGGAGGCAGCTGATCACTGATTCTCATCACTGGTATTTCTATCTCTCTCTCCTTCCTCTCTGAAATCAATAAAAATGTATTTTTTAAAAGCTTATGAATTGATTTTAATATTACTTCAACATGAAATGTATTAACAATTTTGAATAGCAGAGCTACCAAAACCATTAGTCAAAGCAATATGAATAAAAAATATAGGTTAAGCACAATTTCATACAAGACTTTGAAAAAACATTTTCTTCACATATCATGCTCAAATATAGGCTTAACCTTCTGGCCCTTTAAATACAGTTCCTCATGTTGTGACCCCCAACCATAAAATTATTTTCATTGCTACTTCATAACTGTAATTTTGCTACTGTTATGAATCGTAATGTAAATATCTGATATGCAGGATGGTCTTAGGCAACTCCTGTGAAAGGGTCCTTTGACCCCCAAAGGGGTCGCGACCCACAGGTTGAGAACCGCTGTCTTAGACAGTTGCAAAAATCTTATACCCTTACATTATTTTCTTGATCTCTTTTATATGCCTGTACATGCCTAAACTAAAAACAAAGAAAGAAATTCACCTCTTTAATGTGAAACATGTGCTTGTTTTTTTTACTTCACAAACCAAAAAAAGTGAAGTTCCTAGACTGAGCAAGAGGCAGAGAAAGCACAACCCCCTACCTGCCCCCGGCCCCGCCCCTGCCCCCTTGGCCAGGACGGTGGCAGCTTTGTTCTGCAGTTCCTCTAAGTGGATTTCAGTGAGACTGGAGAATTGCTGACAATCTTTCTCACTCTCAGATCCAAGCGGTATTGGAAAACATTTCAAGGTTTCCTGTTGCAACATGATGTTTTTACAGTGATTTGTTTCTTTTAAAGCCAAACGTCTTGTCACTTGAAGTCAAAACATTTTCTTCAGGGCCTTGCAGAGACTTGTCCAACTGGTTCATGTGATGAAAAATGTTTTTCAAAGCAGGTTAGCCTGAGCTATTCTTTACCATCCAAGCTCTTTTAAGTATTCCTGCAATTTACCTTTCAGCTCACTCACGCTATAGAGATCTCCTCCTAGGCTAAGAATGTGCATTTCTGTAGATGGCAGATTTATTGTCCAGGTTTCTAAAAATCTTTGCATGAGCTGGTCTCGGTTGAATAAAGTCAACCATTTTTAAAGCACCACCTTCAAACTTTTATTTCATGTCCCAGAGTGTTTTATTCTAGTACCTCTAGTTTTTGACACTAGTAAACATTAGTGTAATGGGTATGACGACATTAGAATTTTCTCTTTTTATAATAGACACAGAACTTTTCATGCAGCTAATCATTGATAAGGCACCATCAACACAGATGCCAATAGTCCCCCAAGACAGGTCTTTTGTTTTCAGATATAACAGCCCGATATTAACTAGATCCCAGTCTTTCCTTACTGGGGCAAGCTAGATGCATCAGAAAGTTTTGAATTTTATCACCATTCAGAAGTCATATAAATGCTACAACATGACATCTACTGATGGAATCTGATGACTCATCAACCTGCAATGGGAAGCTGTTGTTTAATTTATTACCTCAAAGCTCTTCAGTATCATGTGACATGTCGTCAATATGACAACTTATATTCCGTGTAATATGGGACCTTTTCGATTTCTCTCACTCGTCAGCATTTCCCTCACTGCCTATGTATGTTGTGGCATTATTAGCTTCTCTCCATGTACGTGATTTTTATTTTTATTTCTCTGGGCAATAAGTTCTATTACTGAATAACTTGCTTCCCGAGTCTTTTGACTAACCGGGACTTCTTTTAAAAATGAAAGTTTTAGCCTAAACCGGTTTGGCTCAATGGATAGAGCGTCGGCCTGCGGACTGAAAGGGCCCAGGTTCGATTCCGGTCAGGGGCATGTACCTGGATTGCGGGCACTTCCCCAGTGGAGGATGTGCAGAAGGCAGCTGATCGATGTTTCTCGCTCATCGATGTTTCTAACTCTCTATCTCTCTCCCTTCCTCTCTGTAAAAAATCAATAAAATATATTTAAAAAAATAAAATAAATAAATAAAAATGAAAGTTTTACTCTTGTTTTGAGATTCCAATAGCCATCTAAAATAATCAATACCTTATTTTGTCAAATGGCTCTAATTTGTACTCAAGTGTCTTTTTAATTTTCCTACAACCATTGATACACTTGCACAATGGAATACAACAACTTGCATAACCAACCCATACATATCTCATTGATAACTAGTTATTATTGTAAAGACAAACTTATTTGTATCTCTTCTCCCGCTAGTACAGGAAAATGACTTAGAAGTCTGTAGCTCTTCTCACTAACCTTACCAGAATCATCCATAGACCTAGGTCTAGAATCCTCTTCTACCTTAAGCTTTGTCTTTAAAAGTTGCCATGATGAAATGCCAGACATTTGGAAAACAAACACTCTGATAAAGTGTGAAACAGAAGGACATGATACATAGCAAGTGAGAAAAATCACAAAAACATGAAATTGTACCACATCATTCACTGCTCATTCACACAATTCATGTTTTGCAACATTTACAAGCAATAGCAAAGCAGCAAGAGAGAAACGGGACATGACACATAAAAATACCTTCTTTAGAATAAAAATGTACCACAATTTCCTGCTATAACAGTGGAACTCCGTCACTCCTATAAGGCAGTCATTGGCACATAAGGTTCTTGGGGACAGTCTGGGAGGGAGAGGCTGACATCATCAATTTATCACCCTCCCTTTTGTGCCACCCAGTGCTGATGTCTCTCAGTGACCTCCCCTAACTCACGGAAAAGCTGAGAATGCCCGCTACCACGCGACACAGTCCTACTGGATGCTGTCAGACGGAGCTGCAAGGCCACTAATGAAATTGCCATTGGGTCACTCAGCACTGCAAGTGCTAACATTGCATTGTGTGTGAATTTTTTAAAAAATGCTCCCTTCTTTTCCCCCAACTTAGTGGAACTCCTAGAGACATCTTGCAGTTCCATGGGAGCTCAACTGAGAAACCTGCTTTAGATACCCCGATTTCTTTCATTTCCTGGAGTGCACCATGTTCTTTCCACTCTGTGCTCTTCTTATTATCATTTCTTCTGCTTTGGATGCCTCTGCCCATTGACTCTCAGACACTCAAGGCTCCAAATTCAGATTCTCCCATGATGCCCTTTCACAGTTCCTTACACTGTCATTCATAACACGGGCTACAACTGTCCTTGAATAAGGAACAATGTCAGAGGTGGTTTACCACCATTTTTCCACTTGGCTATGAAAGGCATAATGGCGAGGCCTGTCTTTAGTGTTAACTGTTAAATCTTTACTCCAGGAATAATGCTTACTGGATGCCTCTGCCCATTGACTCTCAGACACTCAGGGCTCCAAATTAGTTCAGATTCTCCCATGATGCCCTTTAAGAATGAACAAGCCGGAGCCACAGGACTCTAACAAGTGGTAGGCATGAAAACCAGGGCAGATTGCGCTGCTGCTCCAAGATTTTCGGTGAACACTCTGATACGCATTACACAGTAGGAAAGCTAAGAAGACAGGGACGAAGCCAAAATAAATCTCTTTAGAACCATATTAAAGTTTTGCTTTCAGAATGGCATAAATTACAGTAAAATTTTGGAACCAGAGAGCTTCAACTTCATGTGATAGAAAGTATTCACAAATTTCTTGCATGAAATTCCTAATGTCTCTTGTGTGGATTAGCATTTGTCAGGTGAAATTCTCCCTCCCCCTGCCAAAAAAAAAAAAATTCTAGGAATAAAATGACTTACTGATAAAGGAGGCAACAACGCTGGTTCTTAAAGAAGGGTTTTGGCTCCATTTTGGCCACATGCTCCTTTCCGAGGGAATATGAATTGAGGAAATGAGAAGCAGCAAACAAATGGGCTCTGAGTTCCAGTGTGATGTGTATATTTTACTTTTAATTATTACAGTGGGGAGTTTTAAAAATTGTTTCCATGCAAAGATATTCTCTGGCAGAAGGTAAAAACTCTAAGCTAAGCAGTTATTAATCTCTTTCCAGAGGCATCGCTCAATAGTTACATTAAAAGACGGCCTCTGTGCTTTCTACACCCCGTGCCAAGTTAAGAAATGAATTTTGGAGTTAGGGACTGAATATGAAACTTCTAGATTTGGTTGTATAAGAACTGTTTCCATTCAGTAGACCATAAAAAAGAACACCTGTTTTGGGTTTAGATCAGGCTTTGAATTCAGGTTCTGTTACTCAAAATTCTGTTCAGATTTCTACCATCCAAGTACTAACCAGGCCCGGCCCCACTTAGCTTCTGAGATCAGATGAGATCAGGTTGTTCGGGGTGATAGGGCTGTAGACTCAGATTTCTCTCTGCCCTTGGTAAAAACATATTTGTTCTATTTAATAGCATTAAAGACCTAGTACTGTTGGAAGAAAACATATTAAAATAAATTTCTAATAAGGCATGTGAACCTTTGTTTCAATATAATATTTTCTATGTATTGTTAATTTTTCAAGTATCAAAACTATTCTAAGAAATACCTTTACTGTATTTTTTAATCCTCACCAGAGGATATGTTTTATTTTAAAATTTTTTAGAGAGAGAGGAAGGGGAGTAGAGAGAGAAACATTGATAAGTTGTTCTTCTTATTTATGCATTCATTGGTTGTTGCCTGCCTTTGTCCTAATGGGAGATTGCACCCCTAACCCTGGCATATTGGAAGATGCTCTAACCAACTGAGTTACCTGGCCGGGGCTGTATTTTAAATTTATTATTTGAACTCAGCAAAATATTTCAGCATCATGAAATAACAAACTAAGAAAACATTATGCCTCCAATGTAAAATTGAACAAGTCTGACTGTCACAGGAAAATATAAATCTACCCTGCTGCTTCTCCAAAATTTAAACCCTGAAAAGACCTCTGTAAAATGCAATATTTATATTTCAATAAACTATTTAACCAAAAAATTTATTTTTGTAGAGAATATGTTGTGGAAACATTCACTGCAAGAATGGTTCAATCAATCAAACCTGCTTTATTTTCAAACTAGAGGCCCGGTGCACAAAATTTGTGCAAGAGTAGGCCTTCCTTCCCCCGGCTGCTGGCACCAGCTTCCCTCTGGCACCCGGGACCCGGGTTTCCCTGGCAGCCCCAGTTTCATCCCGAAGATTGTCCGGAAGGACATCTGGTCTAATTAGCATATTATGCTTTTATTATTATAGATGGCTGGGTCAGGCACTCCATGAAAATTCAACTAATCAATGTGTGGTTTTGATGGGGATAACTCCCAAATTCTAATGTTCAACTTGGGTGTATTGTTGGTTTTTTCAATAGGCAGAGAATTTGATTGACCTCCAATGCTTGCTTTCATGTTTTCAAGTGTTGCTCATGGAAATCAGCTTTCCACAGTTTAGTTGTGCATTCTCAGAAAGTAAAATAAACAAATAATTTGTGGTCTATGAAACCATAATCAGCAAGAACAAAAATAGCCCCTAACAATAACAGTTACAAATTTCATTATTTTCCTAACAAATTTGTTTCACTGGAATCATTTAATTAGTGAAATATACTTACTTCAACAATAAGCATTAAAACACTTCTGAAATAGTAAATAAATCCAGAAATCTATGGACACATTTAGCACAGATTATATTCTATAGATGGAAGGAATTTTTCTTCAAACCTCCTCTAACTAACTCAAATCTCCCAGAAAATAAATGAAAAGAACCATGTTTCAACCTTTTATAAAATGGAATAACTTTGGGTTTAATCTGATTTTTTCATTACTGTATTGCTTTTATAAATTTCCAGTTTCGAGACGGATAAAATTTTCAAGATATTAGAAATATCTGTTTTTCTATTGCCTAGAGAAAGAGAGCAAGTAGTGGAAGGATTATGAATACCTGTGTAAACATCTTTGTGAGCAAGAGGGTCTTGTGGGGCAATTGGAAAACAGCTTGACTTTTTTTCACTATTAAACCTACTTGGCACTTACACTGTCCCTTGATGAAATCTTAGGTAAACCCATGACTTGCCTAGTCGCTCAATGGTAATAAAGATTCCCCAGCTACTTCAAGGCACAGATCAGTCACCTTTCCATAATTGAAATATCCAGTCTGGTGTAATAATTTACGCTCCAAATTTATTTTCAAGTTAATTGTCTCCCTCCTTGGGCCGCCCCAGACTGGCCCCTATAGTGGGGAATGAGGGGGGAGGCTTGGAGAGATTCTCTTTCTCCCAAGCTAGAAGTTGTAATCCCCATTCTTCTTTCTAATAGAGTTTTTGACCCTTCCGTGGTTGGAGTATGGGTGGGGGCAGAGGAAGTAAAGTTAAGAGAGGTGGGAATATTTTACTTGAAGAAAACATTCAGGATTTCATGTCAGCACTCTCTGAGCATGGATGTCCTTTCTATTGTGTTACTGTTGTGAACTCCCTGGAATGCCTCATGTTCTGGGATCTCTCATTGAAGGTGACCTGGAGAGAGAGAACATATTTCTCAAACTCTTCTATTGTCTTCTATAGCTCTTTTGCCTCCAGCAGAGTACTTCTGGCTTCTTCCTGCTCAACCCCACTTATCCCTCAAGGCCAAGGGTCTTAAAAAGGCTCATCTTATCTCTGTTATACGAGGCCCACATTTGATCCTTAGGAAAGACCCATCCCCTTTGAGGTGAGAAATATGGAGCACAGGCCATTCCCAGTGCAGCCCAGTCCTTCTTGCTCCTTTCTCGAGCATTTGGCCAGCCTCAGTGTTGTGAATCTTGATTTCTTAGGTGTGACTCAGCTAGACAACCCACTGCGTCTCCCCAGGCTCCAGGGATACATATCAAACCTTCTGAGTGGTGCCCAAGGGGCCCCCTTAGGAATGAGGTGAGGAAGAGGCAACCCTGACTTCTCCAATTTGGGAGGGAATTTCTAAGAATACCAGTACTCTAAAAAGTTCTTTTACCTCCAACCTTCCTCTCAACTTCCAAAATCTTTTATGCATTAAATGTGGTTGAGAGATGAATAACCACAAAACTGGTTTTGGGCCACCACCTTTGCTTTCGCATTTTTACCTTGTACTTCAATTGCAATGTGACATTTATTATTTTGGGGCTTCAGTTCATTTCAACATTCCAAAATACATCTGGTTCTCATTAGAGATTACAGTATAGCTTCTCATGTAAAAAAGTCAGCAAATCAATAAAGTAATCAACAAAAGGATTTACGTTTAATTTGTACTTCGTTGTTGAGGAAGAGTAAGTCAGCTCATCTTATAAGCATCATTTTTGAAAATGCTAAAGTTATCTTTGGTGTTGTTAGCCTTTTTCTTTCAGTCATTTTTCTACCATTTTAAGTATTTCTATCCTTATTTCTATTTGTTGTTTCTCTTCCTTATAAAACCCCACATTTCAGTCAATTTAAAAATAAACCCATGGGTTGTGGACCCCATTCTTTGCAAACTTCACTGGGACTCTAGTCAATTATTTGTTATTTCTCCTATCTCTTCAATGTCACCTACTTTTAGGGCGTCTCCCTACTGAGCCTTCAAATACCTTTCCTCCCTCCATCCCTTCCTCCCTCCATCCCCCTCTCTCTCTTTCCCCTCCTCTCTTATTCCTTCCCTCATGACTTACTAGTACATGTATTGAGTATCTACTATGTTCTGAACATGATACTAAGGGCTTAGCTCTCTCCCATCCTATAAAAACAATACAAAAGACGCATGCACGCATGCATGCACTCACTCACCTTTCCTTGATCTTACACTCTCCTTTGGCTTCCACCTTATCTCACTCCTTTCATTTTATTTGCATGGATTGTATGCTATATATTTTATAGGCCTATATTTTTCTTCTTCAGTTTCTTTTGAGTTAACTTTTCTTTTGAGAAGCCTTGTTTTTTGGCTTAGGAGCAGCCTGCTCCTTTTCCGTAGGAGAGCTCTCCCTGTGCTGGGCTCGCTCTCACATGGGTGCTATGACCAGAGTCTCTGTGGGTCTCTTGTAGGCTTTGTTCAACTGATATATGTTGGATGACTTAGAGAATCCACTTCTAAATCCCAATGTGAAGCATTATTTTCTGCATTTTAGACACGTATAGCATGGATTCAACACTCTTTTTGATCCACAGACACCATTTCATGCTTCACTCTTTAGCCTGAGGATGCCAGCCAGCCACAGCATTGTATGGAACTAATGTCAGAGCAAAACAAAGCAGTCCCTCAGCCCTTGACCCTCCCAGTTATTGGCAAACTTCTCTGCTTTTTCACAGCTAAACTTCTTGTAAGTCATGTCCATGCTCTGCTTTCTCATCTACCGTTTACTCTTAAATGCTTTCTAATTTGGCTTGTGTACTCATCCCTCCATCTACTTTAGCTGCTTTCTTGCCAAGGTTCTTGTTTCTAAGTCCACTGAGCCCTTTCTATTCTGTATTGTATTTTACTTCTTGGCAGCATTTGGCTCTAGTGACTATGTCTTACTTGCAGGAAAAAAATCCTTTCTATTGTCTTGGATTTGCCGCATTTATTTTTGTATTCTTTCTCCTTCCCTTTCAGAGGCCTCTCTGACTCTGCCCATCCTCAAAATTTGGAGATTTTTTAGGGGTCTTTCCACCCTAAACTCTCTAACCCCACAATTAAACCCAAAATTTCAGTCATTACCTAAAAAATTCCCTAATCTACCTGTTTTCTGAGATGACGCTTCTGAGTTCCGATCCCTCCTAACCAGCTGCCTATTGGATACATCCACTTGGATTTCCCATGGAAACTTTGCATTTGTGTCCAGTACTGAAACTCTTCCATCTCTAAAATTTCACTTTTTCTTTAGTTTTTTTTGTTTTTTGTCTTTTGTCAGTGAAAGACACCACCCTCTTCACCTGGCTGTTCAAGCCAGAAATCTGGCTTCCTTTCTTTTATATTCACATGCATTCAAACCCCAAGCCTGATTAGTTCTGCCTTCACACTGTGGCTCAGATCTCTATACTTCCATACCACTGCTCTTACTCAGCACTGGCCATTCTGGACCTGTTCTTGGTTTACTGCAGCCACCTCTTAACTCATCTCCACTTTGCCCATATCCCCTTCTCTTCTGGATATATTTCATATTGTAGCGAAAGGGACCTGTCAGCTTCTGCAGCCCCTTCCCTAGAAATGTCCACCTCTAACCTCGTGATGGCGGGCCTTTGTCGACGTAAGAAACATTCAAACCTGTAAAAAATTTTTATGAGTTTATTTGATCCAAACTGGGAAGCAACAATCTCAGTGTCAGTTTTACCACTTATATTAGGCATCAGAATCAAAGAGGAAGACTTAGAAATCCACTGGTGCCTTAGCTGGTTTGGCTCAGTGAATAGAGCATCAGCCTGTGGACGAAAGGGTCTTGGGTTTGATTTTGGTCAAGGGCACATGCCAGGGTTGTGAGCTCGATCCCCAGTAAGGGGTGTGCAGGAGGCAGACGATCAATGATTCTCTCTCATCATTGATGGTTCCATCTCTCTCTCCCTTCCTTTCTGAAATCAATCAAATATATATATATATCTCTTATATAATAAAAGACTCATATGCAAATTGTCCCCTTGACCAGGAGTTCAACCAGGGGGCAGGGCCAGCTGGCCAACTGCCTGTGGCCCTTTCTCCCCCCCTCACCCCTCCCCGCTAGCTCTTCCCCCAATCTCTCCCTCCTCCTCAATTGGGGGCAGGGGCGGCCAGCCAACCTTCTGTGTCCCCTCCCCTTGGCCAGGCTGGCCGGACCCCACCCATGCACGAATTCATGCACCAGACCTCTAGTATGTGTGTGTGTGTGTGTGTGTATAAAAAAATTCATTGGTGGTAGATTAGGAAAGCAGGAGAAAGCAAATGAGGAAACCTCTGGGATTGGATAAAAAGTAAAAGGAATAGACACATACTTCTTTTATATAGGAGGGCATAGGATAGTTAACAGTTAACAATTAACATGATAATAATACCACTGAGGGAATTTGTGGTTTCTGTGGTGCTTTGAGGGATCTGGAAAAAAGGAAATTACTTTGGTATTCTAAAGATATGTTATCAGGTATGTTATTGTAGACAGGGTTACTAGTAGTTAAGGTAAAGATCGACCTTTGTTAGGGAAAAATACCGGCCTAGGACATGACTACCCGCCATGAACCACTTTTAGTTAGAAAGTTTTAATTTCAGACCATCCTATGTGGTTACTTTAGGTCTCTCTGTAATGCTGGCATGCAGGCCTCCCCGGACCTTCCAGGTTTAGTATGTGGCCACTTATTCGTGGTCCTATGTTTATTACTTCTTACAACAAAAAACTTCAAACAGGATGAACACTTGGGCCAATCATATGCTCTTTCTTGAGAACTTGGGGTTAAATACTAAGATCTGTCCGTACATCTTTATTCAGTATTTTAACTGGAAGAACTTGTACATGTGGGAGTTGTGAGGCAGTATCTTCAGTCATGTGCACAAGGAAGATAAGCATCTAGCTCAAGGAGAGAGAAAGAAATATGCTTACGGGAAGGAGCAGATATCTGACCCAATTGGCCTAGAAAAAGAAAGAAACGGGCTTGACTTCTGATAGCTTTAGAGTTCGCAGCCTCAGCTCCTCCTGTGGCTCAGCCAGCTTTTCGGGTTTGTGATTTATCCCTGAGTCTGTAATTTCCTATAATGGGTCTTCGCTTTCCAGCAGGTGTGCTGAAGATGTGTGCTGTGATATTGACCCCTCCAGTCCTTATGACAGCTGGAGTCCCCAGGCTGACTGCCTCCTGCCACAGCAGCCTCATCTATTTTCCCCGGGGTGCTATATAAATATTATCATTTCCATCTGTGGCAGGATATGGAAAAGGTTGAAGCGCTATAACATATAGTTAATAAATTTCTTCTTTTTGCTTAAGTCAGCCCAAGTAGGATTCTGTTTTTTTCCACTAAGAGCTTTGACTAAGACATCTCTCCAAAATGTAGATTTGAGCTGATTTTTCTTCTGTGTAAAAATCATACAGTGCTTCTCTAATATCATGGGGGTGATTAGTTCATAGACCTTGCTATAACATGTAAATAAAGAAGGTCCTATTTTCAGTGAAATATGCCAGACTTCCTGTAATTGCAGGTCTTTGCACCCACTAGGCCATGTGTTGCAACACTTCCCACCATCCCTTTGCTTGGCTAACACCTACTGCTTTATTATTGGTGTTGTTACTATCCATCTAGATGTCATGTTGGTGTTGTTACTTTCCATCTAGATGTCATGTGCTGTGGAAATCATTCCTCTAACTCACAAAATTAATTGAGCCTCTTCTAACTCACAAAATGAATTGAGCCTCAGAGCCCTTCCTAAACTGTGCCCCTGTAGATGTCTATGCAATAGACATTTGGTGCTATCTCACAGAATAATAATTTTCCATTTTCTTACCTAATATCTGTCCTGAAAGCAGAGTTAGTACCTACTTTTTAAATTATTGTACTCTCAACATCTAGCACATGTAGAATAAACAACTAATACTTATTGTGGGAGCAATAGTAATCCTTGGATTGGACCTCATTCAACTGCTTCTTCCATTCCCTTTCCAAATCATTCTACTTCTCCATCCTCTTAAATTCCTCTCCCATCACTCATCTAGTCTTCTTTCCTATCCATCGGAAAATCTGAGGCTGTCATTTTCATCCTTCCTTCACTCCTTATCATTTCCTCTAGGGCCACAGTTCCTCTACTCTCTAAGAATGAGGTATTCTTCTTTCTGTTCATGGCCAGCTCCATTCCCATCTCCTTCCACCTACCCCATTGTCAACTCTTTCAGGACAGCCATCATATTTCCGTAAATCATTATTGACTCCTTCCCCTAAGTCCATAAACATATCCAAGTTTTATTGTTTTAAATAATTTCTTTTCTCTGGGAATACTGAACTTAGAATAGTTCCTGATGCTTTTATATTATTTTGCTATGCAATTCCTTCTACATAGAATTAGCCACTCTCCCTTTCTATTAAAACAACATTTTAACTATCAAGGTCCATTCTCAGTATCATTGTATCCATGAAAACTTTCTTGGTATCTTAACTGAAGAAAATCAATTTCTTAAATCATTTATTAAAATGTATTTCACATTATAGCATTATAGGTTTATATGTTTGCCTCAACACTTAAATCAGTACAGCTCCAATTCAACAACCCCAAAGCTATAATGTAAACTTATTGAGTGTGAAGACTATATCTTACTCATTTTTATATTTTTACAGTACCTAACACTAAGTCAAAGTTAAGACAAAATGCTACAAAATAATAAAATTTATTGGTTACTATATTCTAGGCATGTTTCACAAGCTGTCTTATTCAATTGGCATGACAACCATTGAAATTGTTCCTATCATTATCCCATTATAAAAATAAGGCAGAGTGCAAAAGGCATATATTTGACATAATCTATACTAATAAAAGGGTAATATGCTAATTAGACCAGGTCAACCAGACATTTTCCAGTCATCCAGTCCTCCTTTCAGACAAAGCCACAGTGGCAGGGGCCAAGGCAGAATTGGTTAGGGGTGATCAGGCCGGCAGGGGAGGGCAGTTAGGAGTGATCAGGCTGGCAGGCAAGGGCAGTTAAGGGCAATCAGGCCATCAGGCAGAGGGGTTAGGGGCAATCAGTCAGGCAGGCATGTGAGCGGTTAGGAGCCAGTGGTCCCGGATTGCAAGAGGGATGTCCAACTGCCGGTTTAGGCCTGATCCCTTCTGGATTGAGCCTAAACCGGCAGTTGGACATCCCCAGAGGGGTCCTGGAATGGAGAGGATGCAGGCCAGGCTGAGGGACCCATCCTCCCTCCCCCCGCCCATGCACGAATTTCGTGCACCAGGCCTGTAGTACAGATATAAGTTTGAATCTTGACTCTACCAAATACTGGCAGTTATATTTGGAAAGTTATTTAACCTCCCTGTGTCTTATTTGTGGTGATTCTCAAGATTGTTGTAAGTATTTAAGGAATTAATAGTGCCAGCCATGTACAAATCACTTAATAAATATCAATTCCCTCTTTTTTCTTCTTTTGCACATATAGATAATAACTATCTGTTGAAAATAAGTTGAATATCTCTGTATCTGGGTACCACCATTAATGGAGCTAAAGAATATGTTGTTTCCATGTGGCTTCTAAATTGCTCATTTAGTTTTTAAATACTGGCTGTGCCATATATCTGGAAGCATAGTGATCCTGCATAGATTGGAGACATGTAAAGAATGAAGTAGATGAGGTAGCATTATGTCTCATCATTTCTTTGAACAGTCAAGAACTGCAGTGATGACTGAAGCCAAGAGTAGAAAACAGACAGCAGGTCCATATTTCTAGTATGATGTTTCCACTACTATGGCTAGGTAATAAATCATGCAAAATATATTTGAGTAAAACAACCATTTATTATGCTCATGAATCATGATAGTTAGGAGTTTGACAGAATAAAAGTGGACAGCTTATCTCTGCTCCACAGTGCCTGGGGCCTCCATTGGAAGATTAAAAGTTTGGGATTGGAATCATCAGAAGGCTTGCTCATAGCTGGCAGTTGTGACTAGCTGTTGGCTTGAGGACTCAATTTCTCTTCCGGTGTAATTCTCTATGTATTGTCTCCATGTGAGCCAGTGTGGCTTGCTAGTGCATGGTGGCTGGGTTCCCACAGAGACTGGAGACAGAGAGAGAGGGAAGGGAGAAAGAAATTGAGAGCAAGGAAATCGAGAGCTCTTCTCTTCATCAAAGTGTTGCTATCACACTGTCAGAAGAAGGTGGAATATATACTGGTGCAGCCATCTTGGGAAAATACACTCCTCCACAGAAGAGAGATAGATATACCCAGCATTTCTGTAGCCCATTACTAAGATTATTAAATGTACGCTGTAAGTTGTAATTTTTCAAGGTATACAATGATAAAAACCAAAGCAATGTCTGAGCAATTTTTATCTTTAGGCTGACATTTTAATAACATATATAATAGTTGTTCCCAACAGTACAATCAAAATGACAAGATTTCATTTTAGGAGTTCGGCAAAATGATAGAGAGGAGAAAAGGCTCTGATGCCTCTCGAGTCATTACGTATCTGGTACTTTAACAGTTATACTGTTTTCCCAACCCATTCCCAATATTTTCCTTCCCAAGAATACATATGTCCTTCTTCTCAGTATGTTCAAGTATTAAATAAAAGAGTTGAAATGTTTTGCTTTTGGCACATTTGACATCATTCTTCTCAACCCAAATATTGCTTTTGGGCCTTAAATTAAAATATCAAAGATCCTTAATCTTTCTAATATGCCTGTCAGAAGGCCAAAGTAGAGAAAACTACTCTTAGCATCACAAGGTCAGATTCTGATCCAGATAAAGAATCAGGAACATTTATACTCCAGAAACAAACTCTCTGCTCTTTATTGTTTTTATCACAGCCTTCTTATGAATTTTTCTTCTTCATTTGATGCCTGAAGTATCTTTAATAGTCTTTCATACCAGAGTTAGAGATACTGTGTTAAATAACAAAACCTCTGGTTAAGGTAACTTAAACTTACTAAATAATTTAATTAATGTTTATAGTATTCTTTCCTCAAAGCATATTTTGGTTAGAGAAGTGGCTAGGAGAATAACAAATGCTGGAATGAGAAGGAACATGCAGACTGAGGAGGATGGGACACAAATCAAACTTCATCTAGTTCTCTTTCTTACCCAGACCCATTCTGTACATGGTCTTAGTTAGACAGAGAAAAGCATTATGAAGCTGGACAGGAATATAAGAAATACTAAACACTGTGGATGGGTAGAACAAACATTACAGGGTTACATAATTTCAAGCAGATGAACTTGAATGGGAGAAGAATGGCAGGAAATCACCTAACCTTGCCTATAGAGTTCAAAAATCTAAGCAAACTTTTGGAATGAGAAATCAAGGCATGTCTAAACCAGATCCTTCATTAACAGTCATTAGCAGTAATGGTTCCTGTTATGTGTGCAAAGAACTGACCAAGATTTACAAGCATTTTTCCCGTGGAACCTCAGATAGCGATGAGGATATAAGTAACAGGAATCACCCTTGAATACCAAAGGATGATGACAACATCACTACATTTCTGGAATTCTCAAGTGTCTCTGATCCAAGAAAATGAGGAGCTTCTAGATAATTTATGAAATATTTTGTCGTTAAATTTATTGCATAATGTTCAGGACATTTATCTTCTTGCTTAGCTGAAAATATTATACTGTCCGTTTACTCTCAAAACTGAACACCCACATATATCTTGATACTGTGACATAGGAATAACTCTTGAGCTATCATTTTAGAAAAATAGAGAAGATGGTCAGAGAAATCTAGTAAATATGTAGATGGGAGAGTATGCACAAACTAATACAGAGAAAGAGCAAAAAGATAAAATTTGTGAAAATTCTCTTCAGCTATAAAGCACTAAACAAATACAAATATAAAGATAGTGTTGGTACATATAATGTTATTTGCAGGACAGTTTGGTTACAAGAGAAGTGCTGTGTGAAAGAAAGTTCTGAATTATACACAATAAATATTTTTTGATGTAAGTTTTTAACTGAATTCTAAAACTTACCTCTAAAGGAAGTGCATACATTTTAAAAAGAATTAACACGTGCTAAATGATTTATTTTCTATTTAACTTTCTGTGTCGGTTTTCTGATTCATTATTTTCTCACAGTTCCTTTAATATAGACCTTAATGGGTTCTGCTCCTAATCAGCTTTTCACAGAGCAATATAAAGACGGGATTACAGGGCACACATATCACACAAAAACAGTCTCTTTGTCCCATAGCAATAGGGAAGTAGATATTAGACAATCATGAATTAAAAAGCATAATAATCATTAAATGTAGCACAAGACAATTATGCAGCAGAACTAATTACTGTTCAGGTATTTTTTACATTTATCAAATGATTGAGGTTTCAAATGATTACCTGTCTTGGGTGTATTTGTTTAATAACTAAACTAGATTAAAAAATTTTTAAGCAAATCTATAAAATATCAGCTTGCCTGTTACAACATGCATTGGGTCTGCCCATCATAACCCGTCTCTAACAGGAAAAGATGGTGTAGCAAAAGAAGCCCAGAGATTAGAGGCAGAAATCCCTGGATTTAGAGCTCTGACGCCCAGCTCTGGGACTTGGTAGCTGTCAGAATTTGGGCAGGCTGCAGAACTTCTCTGAGGTTCATTTTCCTTATCTAGAAATAAGAAAACTTGCCTCTTTTTCTTCACTATGAGGTTTTAGAAAAGATAAAATTGGATCAAATATGAGAATGAGAATATATTGTATAAACAGAATCTTAAGCTCTCACCCTTTGAATATATTAGGGGTCATGACCCTGTTGTGCAAACTCCATCTAATCCTGTTTGACTTACACAACTATCTCTCGTTGTTCAAACAACATCTGAAGTTTCCCCTCTCTCTATGTATGTTGCACTGAAATGAAGAAGAAACATAAATCCCTTTTTGTTCAATCAATTTATATTAAGTGAAATTTATGTCCCAGGAGGATAGAGCTCACATGACTACATGTAACAAAAATATGCAATTGCTATTAATATATATTTGATACACATGAGATACCTATGAGAAATATATGAGCTCATGTTTAGTTCTGCACCCGATTGTCTTTATACGTACTCTCGCTCTTCCTAGCTTTCCCTGGTTTTATTTAGGTCTCAAGGACAAGGACTATGTGTCGTATCTAGTCTGGTCTAATTTATTTAATGATATAAAATGCATGTTCTCATTTTCACATGAGTAAAGTGCTGAGAAAATAGTGTTGGCCGTATTACATATAGCAAAAGTGGACGCTAAGAGCCAGTGTAATTTAAGCAAATGGATATGTTTAGAGAGTAGCAAAACTAATGCTTTCTGACAGTTCTGGCCTTTATCTTAACCTCTATTTTCCCAGTTACAAATAGAAAGTAGGATATCTAAGCTGCCCTGGAGGGGTGCTCAAGATGTATTATGAGTATCAGTCCCTAGAAGTAGAAAAGCTCAAGTTCAATCTTGATAATACATTTAGCTCTCTTTTGCTCTTATCCTTATATAATAGCATTCATATGAAAATCTTTGCATCTTCACTTAGCAATATATCATAGGGTCAGTATTCTGAAATAGCATAAAGCATTTTATATTTTGAACATATAAAATATAAAAATGGAATATATTATCACATTAAAGCTTTGGCAATGTGATGCCTTGAAATACAATACTAAACAGCCTAAGAAGAAGGACTTCTGGCTTTATTTTCTTCCTCCCATCTACTGATCCAGTAAACTTGGGCCATGTAAGGTATCTGGTCCTTAGTTGACTCTGATAAAGCAAACACTATCTGAACATAGAGACTGAATCAGATAATTTTACCAGCCCTAATAATATTGTAATAATGATTTTAATCAATGGCTTAAGGGCCATTGGGATAGAATTCAACATTATAAGAATACTTCATATCCTTTCATCAGAGCTCACTGAAATGTTATCCTGAGGTTATGTTCTTCTGTGTGAGGTTAATTCATTTCACAAGAACCTATTAACTATGTACAGTATGCTGAGTGTTCTCTTAGACCCTGGGGGGAAGGGGAGAGAGATAAAGATGAATAAGTCACAGTGCCTGCTCCAGGGTGTGTTTCCAATTTAGAGGGCAAATAAACACACAAACAAATCATTACAATAGAGTGTGGTAAGTATTTGAGCAGAGCACTGAGAGTTGAGTGGCAAATGGAAGACTCTGGGATAAGGTTGTTAGACCACTATGATAACCTTTTAGGTTGTTGACACTGCAGGGTGGTATGATGGTGGTGCCACTGAACCAGCAGCCAGAACACCTAGGTTCTGTTCTTATCAACTTCGCTTACTGTCAACTCTGCCTACTTGCCATCTAACCTGGAACAAATCACTTTAGGTTTTCAATGTGGAAAATGAAAGGGTTTATGCTAGGCAGTTTCAAATTCTATTAAAGCACTAAAACCCTATGACTGCCTGGCAGATATGCCAGTTGTCTATCTAATATTCACTCTCTTCATCTTTCTTAACAAAACAGAATCTCAATTTTATTTGGAGTTACAATATACTCAGAAACTTGATTTCCCAGGCACCGCTTTCCCCCATAGGGCTAGCCATGGGACACACTCTGCCAATGAAAGCAAAACAAACACAACCTTTCCTCCTTTTCACTTCTTCTGTCTGCTTGGAATCCAGCACAGCACAGTGAATGCAAATGCCCCCCTAGGATGGGAGAGTAGGAAGCTCTAAGAAACCTTTAATGGTCCCTTAACAACTGCACTGTCCTTAAAAATACCTATTTCCAGCCCTAGCTGGTTAGCCTCAGTGGATAGAGCATCAGCTCATGGACTGAAGGGTCCCGGGTTGAATTCTGGTCAAGGGTATGTACCTCAGTTGCAAGCTCCATCCCCAGTCCTGGTTGGGGTGCATGTGCAGGAGGCAACCAATCAATGTGTCTTTCTCACATTGATGTTTCTGTCTCTCCCCCTCCCTTCCACTCTCTCTAAAAAATCAATGAAAAAAACACACACACAAATAATAACAACAACAAAAACCCACCTACTTCCAGACTTGTTACCTAACTAATATTAGTAATATGGTTTTTGTTATAAGCTGCTAAACTCAAGCCTAACTTATGCGGGTCCCTAAGCTTTAGTATCAAAAGATGGTATATTCTGAGTTCAGCAGCTGGGCTAAATTATACATGACCTAGTTCTATATATTAATATCTGAGTATGCATATGCTATATCACACACACATTATATCTGGACACCATACAAGTTGTTAGTCAATGACTCCCAGATTTATATCCCAGTCAACACTTCTCTTCTGACCTCTGAGCCAATTACCATTCTAATATCTTTCATTGGATGTCTTAGAGCTCCCTCTAACATAAAATAATCCAAACCACACACTTAAAGTACATAGGCACACCCCCAAATCCAAGTGGTCATCCAATGCTTGCCATCTTCATATTGGCATAGCCATCCAATCACATATCTAGGCAAGACAACCTGGAATTACCTATGGCACTCTCTGCTCCTACAGGAGATATAGCCAAAAGTTTCTCACATTATTTTCTCGGTGTACTTGTTATTGAATTTCTTTGAGCCTCAGTTTTTTCATTTATAAAATAGATGTAATAATAGTATCTATAGTATAAGATTGCTTGGAAGTTAAAATAAATATATAAAGAAGTAGACCAATGCCTGACACATGCTAAGGTGTTCAATAAGTATTTATTATTGTTTTTTGAAATAGAAGCAATATGTATTACTTACTGAATTTATGCACTTGGATATTAGGCAAATGAATGTAGATACTCATATAATTTTTATTTTGATTTATTTCAGTATTGACTGTGAATGTTGAACCTGAATGTGAGTCAGGTTCTATATACTTTGATGTATACCTTGGAAGTAAACTGAAAAACTAATTGATCTAAACTTTAATTCATGCAACAGATATTTAAAGAGCACTTTGTATATTCCAAGCATTCTTCTTAGCATTGAGTATTCAGTGGTGAACATTCAAAATTCATAACAGAACTTTGCAATTCCATGTCTGCCTCCTCACCAGTGAAATAACTTGGTTCAATTAGAATTCCTTACAGCTAAAGCAATATCTGTATCTATGATCATGTGAGGTGGTGTGCTATGAGTAGAAAAACATGAAACTGGAACATGGAACCCTTGAAGGCTAGGCTAAGGAGTATGGCCACTGTTTGACATAAAGAACCAATTAAAGAAGCTCAACTGGCACAATAGAAGGCATGCTTTCAGAAGTTTAATTAGAAAGCATTATGTAAGATGGATTGGAATCAGGAATTTCACAGATAAAAATATCATTCTCCTAAGTGTAGGAAATGGTGATCAGCAATGTGCCTGGAAGAGGTAAGGCCTCTAGCACACCTGGGAACTGCGAAAAGGTAGTTCATGGCCTAGTATGTGGCTGACATAGGAAACCCCTCTAGACTCAGCTTGTTAGAAAAATAGGAAAGGTGGTGTGTGTGTATAAATAGAAAGGTTTCTGTCATTAAGTAACTTTCATGCCAGGATCCCAACTAGAAGGTGGCATGGAGCCATGAAACCTAATCATGAGTCCACCTGGTTTATACTTCCATCCGGGATCAGTAAGAGAGGCAGGGCACTCTTTATTTACTAGTGCAGGAATTGTACTGGATGATGGCTCACCAAACATCGGGTTCAGTGTGTGCCCAAGTCACCACACATTGTCCCCAGAGAAGACCGTACCTTCCTGAATGGCATTTGCGGGGCCAAGTTGCATCAGCAGTCTGGTGCAAGCAGTCAGCACAGCAGGTGGCAGTGAGCCCTTCCTCAGCCAGAGCTTGCTTTCCTGGATTCTTTCCCTGAGGTGATGGCACAAAGATAGACCCTTTGGATTAAAAAGTTATCCCTGGGGTCTTAGAGCAATCAGCAATAAGAGGATTATGAAGAGATGGAACAGAGCTTCAAAAATTTAATTTGATTAAGAGAAATATGACTTAATTTTTATCGTATGCTGGTAAGTAGGACATACTGATTAAATTAGAATGGAGCTCTAATAATGATATTATAAAATTCTAGGATCAAGTAATAGAAATATCAAGGAGATGTTGATGGGATTTTGGAGTGAGAGCTGTCATATAGTCTAAGAACTAATTTATTTTATGTTGTAGGGATATAGGTTATATTATTTTTATCATCATGTCTAATGTGCCTTTTCAAATGGTAGACCATTTATTTGTAATTTTGTCATATCTCCCCCCATGATCTGTCTGGCAAAAGTCTCATTTGTCTTTGAAAATCCAGGTCGGATGTCACCTCTTTCAGGAATCATTTATAGACTTACACAGAGAAAAACCCCTTCTCTGATACTTTTATAAATGATATACTTTTCTGTTGTTGCTCTTATCACATTGTACATTTTTATTTCTCTTATTAAACTATGAGCTTCTTAGTTATGCTCATGTCAAGAATATTGCCATCATAGTGCCCTAGAAGCCACTTAATAAGTATTTTTTTAATGAATGAATAAAAGTTCAACAAAAATATGTTGATCTTTAGTTACATAACAGACCTGTGGCTGTAATAGTGATCAATAGTGATTAAAAGAATTATGATCTCTGTCTCTAGAATTCACAGTGCATTTAGGGGGTGGAATGTTATAAAAATAAAATGCCGATTATAACCTGGTATGAAAGGCATATATTAATCTATATCAGTATTTATGAAGGCACATAAGATGAATGCTAAATATTTGAATATTATATATTTTCACTTTAAAAGTAATGAAATTATTTAGAAAGCAATTAACTTTAAAGTTAAAGGTGGGAAGTGGTTAGAAATGTGGATACCACTGAAATTGGCATATTAAGCTTGGTGTTTTTTACTATGTACCATCTCAGTTATATTAATATTGAGAAATATTTTGACTCCAACAGTATAAAAACATGACTTTTGTCATGTGAACTTGGTCTATGATTCTTGGACAGTGTAGGTCCAAAGTCAATACATGCTGTCTCAGCACCTGTACTCAAGATAGACATTAATTTTTTGTTCTGACATAGTTATTTAGAAAACTCTTAAAAATGGCTTACTTTTTCAGGATTCCATTCTAGGTAAAATTACGCATTTTTAAAATTAAATGCTTCAGTAACATAGTAAAGATCAATGACTCAGAATGCTTCTATTGCCAGGCAGCCTTTCCTCTCAACAAACTACCAAGTAATCGTAGCTCACTGCATCTTAGTTATCTTGTTTCTTAAAAACTGATTCATACTCTGTGCAGTAGAGAAATACTTCTGTCCGAGTCCATCAGTAATAATACATGCGTTTACAAATTAAGTGTATGTAATTAACTGTTTGTACCACTATATGTGTATACTTCATGTATTTTAGCTCTAGTTGCTATGAGCGTACATAAAATATGAGTAAAATTTTTTCTAGTCAAAAGTACATCTGAGGACACCTCTTAAGAACAGAAAAAAAAATCTTGGTTTTTATCTTTTAACTCAGTCTAGTTAATATATCTGCTTAATGTGGTATAGTTTGTGACTTGTACATAGAAATGAACGTGTGAACCACTCCTCACAGTTCCTTGTGTTCATCAGAGTGAGATGCAGTACACATTTACTAGAATGTCTGAGATGAAAAAGAGTTACAAGAGCAAATATGGGGAAGGATATGGACCAACCAAAACTCTCATATTCTTGCTGGGTGTATAAAACGGAGCAGCCTTTGGGAAACATTTTGCAAGTTATAAAAAAAGTTAAACATACATCTTCCTTATCAATCAATTCAACATTTAGGTATTTGTCAAAGAGAAATGAAAACATATGTTCACAAAAAAAGCTTTTTGCAAGTGCACACATAACATCATTATTTATGATAGCCCCGAACTAAAAACAACCCATGTTTCATCAGCAAGAGAATGGATAAAGAAACTGTGCCTGCTCATACACTTGAGTACTACTCAGCAATAAAAATAAATAAACTAGTGACACATCGGAAAACATGAATGGATCTCAAACAAAACCATGTTTAGTGAATGAAGCCAGACACAAAAGATCACATACATTCATATAAAGTTTTAAAACAGGCGAAGTTCATTTATGGTGATAGAGAACAGAACAGTGGTTGCTTCTGGCAGTGGGAGAGCATGGAGGGGAATGGTGAGATAGATTGGAAGCTTTCTGGCATGATGGATATGTTTAATATTTTGATGGGGGATTGAGTTGCACTGGTGTGTATACATTTGTCAAAACTGATCAAACTTTCAGTTAGATTTGTTCTTTTCACCGTGTTTAAGTTATACTTTAAGGTAAAACAAAGTAAACTCTGATTATCTAGTAACATTGAATATCAAAAAGTCCACTGTTTTATGCCTTAGGTTTCAGCTGTAACTTGAGTTAACATGTATCAGCATGATGGAAATGAGGGCACTATCAAAGTTGGGACGTTCTAAGCTGTCCTGTGGTACCATAAAATGATGTAAGGTAGTATGCTGCAGATGTAGGCATATACATTTCAGTTATGGAGTTCCAGATATAGCTGGTTATCTATAACATTTTATACCCACCAGTTAACATATATATTTATTGATCTACAAGTGAGACTGTGACAGCTTTTTGAGGATTTGTCAGAAAATGATGATTACTTGAAGTCTAGATTCATATATCTAACAAAATAGTCAACTTCCTCAGTAAGTTTTATATTTATAAATACTGAGCAGTGATACCATGTGGTCTTCTGATTTAAATAAAAATTATTAAAATATTTTAAATTACTTTATTGATTCTTTTCCAGAAAGTGCCATTCACTGCAGTACATGAGATTAAGTGGAATAAAACATACCAGCAATCTTTAAAGGCTGTGAAATTTTGTTTAATATAGTTCTCTTGATCATTAGGAGGGAGGAAATCAAACCATTTAAAAAATGTAAATGATATGTTAGTTATACATTTCCTTATCCAAATACATAGCCAAGGATAAACAGAAGACTTAAACAAGAATATGAAATTTCTGGTTTCCCAAAGATTGAATTCTCTGTTGGCCTCCATGAAGGAGATTTATGCTTAATCTTTACTTATGCTCAATTGTGCCTAAAACTATCATAAGAAAATAAAATCTGTTTTCTTAACACTTGGAACTTTTCACTATTATTGAAGCTGCATGAACGTTGTTCACTGTGAGTGCTGAAATGTGGCTGTAGCAGAGGAAAGGGTGGTCAGTGATTAGAAGCAATGTAATACTGGCTCAGCAAATCTCTGTTTTATAATTTGGGGGATGCACTGAATTGTCCATCTCGTCATTGACCTTCAAAACTATGTCCATCCATCTATGAAAAGCCCTTATCCCCATCATCAAGGAACTCCATAATGCGAAAAAAATTGTCGTTAAATATTAGATCATGTTCTTTGCATTGTATGAGTATGAATGCTGATTTATAAAGCCCTTTTGATTCATACTGAAGATTGTTGTTTGTAAAAGTAAAGTATACTGGACCATATTTAAGCACTAATGTTTGTAGTTTCTCCAATTTTAGTACAACAGGAATAACGCAAGTTTTCAAGTCTTCAAAAATGAAAAAAAATTCAGAGGCTATTGACATATTTAGCAGATAGATTTGAGGTTTTGAAAGCATTGACTTTCCAACATTATTCTTCATAATATACTGCAAATGTTTATAACCAAATATAATTTTGGGCACTATAGATTAGTGACACATTTTTATTTTAAATTTCTCAAGTTGATAAAGTTCTCCAGAATCATTAACATAATTTCATGAAACAAAATCCACTGATTTATCTGAGGGACGAAAGGTAATCATTCTGACCAGTGTTTAATTGTTGCCAATTTTCCAGAGAAGTTATTGGAATATCAAATGTAGCTTCAAGTGAATTATTTTGGAGAACTTTAGGGTAAAATCTCTCTACTTTGAAACAAATGAGCAGGCTTTTGTGTATACTGATAAAGATTTGTGAAGTTGATCAGTCTGCATTTTTGCAAAAAAAAAAAAATCAAGGCAAGTGGCTCAGTACTTGTGCTCTGTCCTCCACACTATCCCCAAATAATGGAGTATATTTTGTATGTGTGATATAAAATATGGCTGTCTTAAGATAATAAACACAGAAAAAATAAAATTTGGTTACTGCTATTACATATAAATTTAGAAGTTATGACAACTGGTATATATATATATTATATAGATAGCTAGGTAGGTAATTATTAGGACACTTTTTAAACTTATCTTTTCTTCCTAAGCTAACAAAGGAGAAAGGATAAGAAAATGAGACTGTTAGAGGAGTTAGGCGACATACTTAAATTACAGAGCTGACTAGCAAAAGGGGAAATGAGAGTCTGAGTTTTCTGATATTGAGATCTCAGTATTGTTACCACACAATCAGATTATCATAACACACGTAGTATGAATAATCTATAATCTGCATTTTAATTTCTTTATAAACCAACATTTTTTAAAGAATGCATTTACATTTTCAGTGGTTATATATCCTTTTTCTATCATTTTTTTGTCAATACTGAGTTTTATTAACCTATGGTTTAAAAAACTGACCCACATAAATTCTACATTTTGAAATGTATCAAGTAATTATGTATTACCCAAAATATGTGTTAATAAATATACATACAACCATATGACTGTTAAAATTAACCATGTTATATAAATAACTCAGATCCTCTAAAATATTTAAAATAATAATAATAACAATAAGTATATATTAAAAAAATTAAAAAGCAAGGTAAAGAGCCCTGACCGATTTGGCTCAGTGGATAGAGCATCGGCCTGCAGACTCAAGGGTCCCAGGTTTGATTCCGGTCAAGGGCATGTACCTTGGTTGTGGGCACATCCCCAGTGGGAAGTGTGCAGGAGGCAGCTGATCGATGTTTCTCTCTCATCGATGTTTCTAACTCTCTATCCCTCTCCCTTCGTCTCTGTAAAAAAATCAATAAAATATATTGTTTTTAAAAATAAAAAGCATAATTTGTCAACAATTTAAAAAAGCAAGGTAAAGGGTTATGCTTTGTCATCCATTTCACAGTGGGAATCTTTTCAGATAGTATATTCACTACTATTATCATAAATCATTTTTTTCCTATTTAATATGCTTTCCTACTAGAAAAGTATGCTCTTAAAATTAGTGACTTTTTAATTTATAAGTTAATTTTTTAAAGAATTACCTAATAGTTCTCCAATTCATTACTAGTAGGGCCTGAATCTCTATTAATTTGATAGTAATTAGACAAAACAACCTGTGTGTTTTTTTAAATATATTTTTATTGATTTCAGAGAGGAAAGGAAAGGGAGAGAAAGATAAAAAACATCAATGATGAGACAGAATCATTGATCAGCTGCCTCCTGTATGCCCATACTGGGGATTGAGCCCAAAACCCTGGCATGCTCTGACCAGGAATTGAACCATGACCTCCTGGTTCATAGGTCAACATTCAGCCAGTAGGAGCCTCACCAGCCGGGCAAGGGCTGGGATCTCTTGATTGGCCTTTTGCTATTCAATGACTTACATGACATATATATGTATACACACACACATACACATACAGTGGGGCCTTGACTTCCGAGTTTAATTCATTCCGTGACAGAGCTCATAACTCAAATTACTCGTATGTCAAATCATAAAGTGAATGAGGGAGACACGTGATGCTAGGCTGATGTTGTGGCGTTCACTGTGACGTTCACTGTGCCAACTAGCAGTGGGGTATCTGAAACTGGCTCATAACCCGAATTTTAGCAAAAAATCGGCCAAGAGACAGCTCGTATCTCGAAAAATCGTT
>NW_006288615.1:10928711-10941482 GCF_000327345.1 Myotis davidii | reverse complement strand
GGCTGATTTTGCTTTCTATCTCTAAGAATAAAAATAAAAATATTGCCTTACTGAAGCTTTAATTTGTAGTCAGACGATTAACCTCCTGCATGACTAATAAAGGTACACTGGCAGACCTAATGCTGCTTTGACTATATTAGAACATTTCCATTTATGAGGGGGAGAAGGGAACAGAATAAACTGATATCATGTAGCTACTAATTTTCAGGAATATCACTGTATAATAAGCATCAAAAGATAAATGAAATATGTGTGCAGCAATGCATTCAAAATCCCTTTTTCCCTCCTAAGAGAGCCATAGATTTTATGAGATGACCACTAGTTATAACACTAAGGTTATATGGTTTGGAATGACATCCTATGTAGTTTGTGTTAAGTTGGCCAGTGGAGAAAAGGTTAATTGAAGGTAGGATTGTAATGGCGTAATATCTCAGTGTGAGATTTATTTTATAAAAATCTCAGTATGGGGTTTATTTTACAAAAGTAAATTCACTATGTCAAGGAGAAACAAAACAAAACAGTGACATGAGAACTTGAGGGCTTAGAATGGTGTAAAGTCTTCCAATAAGAAGGAATACAACTACAATAGTTCTTTTCTACTAAAGAAAAGGTAATTTGGTAAAACAGTAATACACCTGATTATATTTTTAAGAAAAAATACATTCCTCTTTGTTTGTTTTGGCTAGTTTACTCTAAACTAATAACAAGAATGTGGATTTGATTCCTAAGCAGACGTCTTCATTGGTTACTGGTTTATGACAACAAGCTGTTACCATGCTCCAAATCAAAGAACTTACCAATGCCAATAACTGAAAGCATGAGGCCTTGAGGATTTGGAAATACCATTGACCCTTGAACAACCCAAGTTTGAACTGTGTAAGGAACACTTACATGTGGATTTTCCCCCCAGTACATACCTGTACTGTTTTGAATGGCAGTTGGGAATCTGAAGATGGAGAGGGCCAACTGTATGCATCTATCTATGCCATTTACATTGCGGACTTGAGCATCCTCAGATTTTGGTATCCAACAAGGTCCTGAAACCAATCCACTGAGAACAACCAGGGAACAACTAAGTTTGGGGGAGTCAAAAGTTATACACTAATTTTTTTTTCAAATGCACAGGGGGTTGTCAACCCTGACCCCTACATTGTTTAAGGGTAAACTGTACTGCAATATTTTGTTTACCATAGGTCACTACATTCAACTCAATTAGCTACCCAGGGAAGGTTTCTATACTCGCCTCATCTCCACTGTTGTGATGTCAGTATTTTAGAAACAGTGAAACCAATGCATACGTCTAAGACATCACTAATCTGAATAACAGTGGAGCTGGCTGGCCACTTAGCACTTGGTTTTTAATATATTTTTGCAGCTTTAATTTATTGAACAGTTGATTAGGTATCAACTGTCCAACCCTCATATTGTTAACTCTGGTCTTCTGAGATTACTCACAGTTTTAGACCAGTGGAAAAACGTTGATGGTAAAACATAAGGAAGAAAAAAGATCCAGACTGATACCATGACAGCCACTATTGTCTAATAGGGATTGACAGAATTAAATATCCATCTCTGCCAGCCAGGCTCTCAGTGATGGCTTGTCAAGGTCACTTGACATTTCTGCTTTAGATTGAGAGGTAAATAGAGATCCAAGGACAAATGACAGTGAGATCCAAGGAAAAGTGACACCTCTTTATGACACAAGATACTGAACTGAGGTTTATAATAATCACTTGGGAAAGATATGGAGACCTTTCAGCTACTGACAAAGCTGGGCATATTCTGATGATTAATTAACAGGAAGAAATTTCTTTCTCCTGGAGTGTTATACATCAGGTTCTTTCATTCATGAATATGTATTTTAAATATATACTTAAGTTTTAAATTATAATGACTGAAATTACAGTTTTCCCCCACTAAATTCTTTTTTTCTTCCAATTTTTGTTCAAATGCTATACCTTGTTATATTGAAATCATGTTTACTTATTTTTATTCTTGCAGCTGTTATTTCACAAACATTTTCTATCTCTCAGTCACTATGAGAAATTTTATATTTCTCATTCACTCTACCATTCAAGCTGATAACAAAATGTCCCTACCATTTTTTTATATTTCTCATAGTGAAATTTTATATTTCTCATAGTGACTATTTTTAATGGCTGCACAGTTTTTTGATTAATATGTGAAAATGGAAGCCATTTCCCTCCTACTGGATATTACATTGTTTTCAGACTTACAGTAATATAATGTTGGAGCAGGCACCCTCATGTACTTTATTTTCTTATAATATATTTCTAGAAGAGGAATTTACTATGCTTGTAAAACTCTACCATTCAAGCTGATAACAAAATGTCCCTACCATTTTTTTTAAAAGTTAATGCCTATTTATAGATGCTAAAACATTGTATTAAGTATTGAGTTTATAAAGTCCCCTTTACAAAAAGTTTCTTAATTGTACATCTTAAGAATGATTTTATTCTAAGAGCTTAGGGGTGCTATGGAAAATATGCCTATCCTTTTATGCATAAAGTTTATTTTCAAGAACCTCATCATCTAAAATTGATAAAGAATATGAAATAAATAATAATTAGGAAACACAGGAATATGTAACAGGTACCACAGTGTTATAAATAAAGGACCATGACAATTTAAATACGAGAAATTGTGTTTTTTTCCAACTACAGAGAGTCAGGGTTGCATTTTTGAATAGGTACTACTTGGACACAGACAAGAAGCAGAGGATTGTGAGGGTAAAGGGGAATTGTTGGCTGAGAATGAGGGATATGCCTCCTCCAGGATATGCGAGGGAACATATTCCAAGAGAATCACTTTGAGTTGGGGTGTATGCAAGAAGAAGCAGCTGGCTTCCCATCTCCCTGTTCGATGTATGCTTAGGCAACAGATTTCTAGATCTGTTCCTCTGACTATGTAGCATTTTTTTATTGAGATATAATTGCCATATAACGTTGTATAAGTTTGAAGTGTACAGTGTGTTGATCTGAAACATTTATTATTATTACAATATAATTAAGCATCTCTGTCATGTCACATAATTATTTCTTTTTTGTGATGAGAGCAATTAAGACCTAGTATCTTAGCAACTTGGAAATATATAGTACATTTTTATTATATACTAGTTTAATTTGTTCTTGAGTATAATCACTATACTATGCATTGGAACTCCAGGACTTACAGGTATTAATCTGCTAGTTGTAAGTTTGTGCCCTTACACAACATCTCCCCACTCTGTCTATGTCATCTTGAAGGAAATTGAGAAGAGATTAGTAGGGATTAAAGAAGAGATGAGAACCAGCCTACTCTCCCATGTTTGTGTGGATTTCCCCTTAACCAAGAAGCTACCAGGGCAGATACCTGACCCAGGAAGGCTGTTTATCAGCCTGGGGATCGGGCAGTAAGAGGCTGTGGGACTGATCATGGATTGTGAGAACTAAGACAGGGTGGGGGTGAAAAGGTCATCCAGAGCAGGATCTCCCATGACAGTGAGCCATGCGATAGCAAGGCCCTGCAAAGAACCGAAACATGTGCCCCATGAGAGAATCAACAGAGCCAGCCACACAGTGGGCATTGATGGTCAGTCAGTGTTAGCCAAAGAAACAGCAACAACCTATAAGCAGAGGTTGTGGCCTCAGTCAGTTGAGAAGGAGATGTTGGTCTCCTCTCCATTCTCGCTACCAGCACCCCAACCCCCAACACTGGAGAAGCTAGAAGGCAGAGGAGGAGAGATATTAAAGAGCAACCACACTTGACTCTTTACTTCATTACCTCCAATCAAAAGTCTAAACCATGAATTATGTATGAGATTTGGTTTTCAAATTGGATTAGACTTTTTACTAATTAAAAGCAGCAGAGCCCTAGCCAGTTTGGCTCAGTGGATAGAGCATTGGCCTGCGGACCGAAGGGTCGCCAGTTCGATTCCGGTCAATGGCACATGCCCAGGTTGTGGGCGCAATCCCCAGTATGGGGTGTGCAGGAGGCAGCCAATCAATGATTCTCCCTTATCATTGATGTTTCTATCTCTCTCTACCTCTCCCTTCCTCTCTGAAATCAATAATTTTTTTTTAAGCAGCAGAAAATTTTTGGATTCTGTTCATATGTCCAGAGAAAGAAAAAGGGGAATTTGACACAATTTTTAAAAAGCAACTACATTATTTTTATTCCATGTTTACTTCCAAAACAATAGAGAGCCTTTGGTTTACTCTTTGTGAAATGAAATGTACATGAAGTCACCTTTCTAGAGGTAAAAATTAAGTTAAAGAGAATTAATAGAAATTAATGATAGAAATTAATGGTAGATTATTCTGATGAAGGTAATATGATTAATAATAGCAATAGCTAACTTTATTGAGTATCTATTATATGCCTGGTACTTCCAAAAGATTTACATGTATTATTTTACTTAATCCTTCAAACGGCCTAAAGAGACAAATACTCTCATTAGTCCCATTTTAGAGATGAGAAAAGGCACAAAGGAGTTAAAGTGACTTGCGCAATACACAAATTTAAGAGGTAGCAGGATTGAAACTAGGCAATCTGACCCTGTAGGTCTTGCTCTAAACCAGCAATTTTCAACCTCTTTCATCATATGGCACACATAAACTAATTACTAAAATTCTATGGCACACCAAAAAATATATTTTTGCTGAGCTGACAAAAAGTTATAATTTTGAATGATTTGTAAAAGAATATATAATAATAGTAATTACTACACTTTTTTGCTCCCAGTGACTTTGTAAAAAATCAGGTGCCTATACTTGTATATAAGGATTTCTGGTACTAAGAATTAACCAATCAGACTCAACCTTAGTAAGCGAGGTGACCGATAAAATGAAACTCTAATATATGACCTATATATTTATGGTTCAAGACAGGGCATTCACACTGGGTGGCTACTGTTGTGTTGGCTGTTTCACTTTTTTTATTTAGCAATCTAAGGAAAAATGGTTCAGTCCCCCTGACTAAATAGTCAGGTATTGCAGGTTTTTAAAATTCTAGCAGCACACATGTTGGAAATCTGCTCTAAACTACAGATGTGTTCCACTTATGATGGTTCAACTTACAATTTTCAACTGAACAATGGTATGAAAGCAATATGCATTCAGTTGAAACCATACTTGGAATTTTCAATGTTAATATTTTCCTGAGCTAGGATATGTTATACAATATTCTCTCTCATGATGCTGGGCAGTGGCAGTGAGGTGATTTGCCCAGTTGTAGGCTAATGGAAGTGTTCTGAGCGTGTTTAAAGTTGGCAGGCGAAGCTATGGCGTCCAGTAGGTACGGTGTAGTAAATGCATTTTCGACACAATATTTTCAGCTTGCGAGTTTGAAGAGCAGCTATGCTAAGTTTTGCTGTCAGTGAAGTGCACTTTCTTTTCACTGCTTTTATTGAACTCCATTCTTCTTCAAAGACTGGCCTGAAACCCTGTATCCTCCACAAAACCATGTTTTAATTCCTTATGGCCAGTTGATCTCCTCATTTCCATGGCTTTTGATTTGTACAGTATGGTCTAGCATTAGCGATCATGTCATTTATCTTTCTGTACCTCCCTCTCCCACCTCAGGCTTCCCTCGCCCTCCTGACCTTCCACCTGCCCCTGAACAGAATGGACCACATTGCGAAGAGCTTAATTCATAATAGTGCCTGTCCCTCCTGAACCCACTATTTGGTAGGCTGCTGTGGCAAAAACTGACAAGGAAAACCTTGCAGGGTGCAGTAAGAAGCATACTTCTCTTCATACCTATTCTCAGTTAACAATATTTAAATACCATTTAGATTGTCGAAATTGCTCTCATTTCAAATATTTAATACTTTTGTAAACCTATTTGTCAGAATGATTTTATGCCTCATAATCATTCCGCTTGAGTACAAGTAACCCATGTCGCATGACAACCTAGCTCGGATGCAAAGCTGCTTTCCCTGAGAAACAGTTGGCAAGGACCAAATTTATTCTGCACAAATTGTTTTTATAGCAGCCTGATGTTCTTCAATCTTTTCTTAAATTGAACATTGGTAACATACAATGTAAACTGGCTTGCAGCTACATTGGATTTGCCATGCTCACTCTCCACTCTAGGAATTAGATTGATGTTCCATTTTACACAAAGGATATTTTAAATAGCTCTAAGTATACTTCCACACTATACACATGGCATATTTCCTCATTATTTTAATATTTCTCCCATGTTCTCCTTTAAAAAAAAAAAACAGCTAGCAATTTGATTACTCTCTTGGGTCAGGAGAGCAACACATATTTCCAGTGAGCACTCAATGACAGGTTTTCACAGCGCGTACTTCAAAATCGCAGATATGACAGGGATCCCTGTGAGCTCATTAGAGGGTAATTCAATCATGGAGTCCCAGTGTAAATCTTTAAAAGATAACCCTAATTTATTGAAGTATTCATTGAAATAAAAATATACTAAAGAAGGAAAAAATATTAGTAGAAACATTTTTCTCTGAGATATTTTTCCAAAGCAGCACTTTTCTTAGCAGAGTTTGCCAATATTCATTGATTCATCCCCTTAAGCACATAATTCAGTCTATTCACTGTCTACGATGACAGTGCTGATGAGCTCTTAATTCTCCTCTATTTATTACAGCAAATGTGGCGGTGACCTTAATGAAACATCTATTAAAGCAGAAATGTCAGCGCCATTCTTTTAAAGAGGGAGTCAAGTGCAGAAGTTCCAAAGGTCAACGTGATATTTTGAAGTGGGTCCTTCGAACATATATTATGTTTTAAGATAATATAACTGAAATATCTTGATAATTTGATACGTTTTAATTTTTAAAAATATGCAGGAAAGGCTAAAGTTTGGAAAGTGTTGACAGTGATCTGATTTTCCTCTTACTTGACTGGTTTGAATCTCTTAAAGTATGAAATGTACTTTCTCATGTAAATAATTATATCCACTTGATCATGTAAGGTGGGAAAGTGGAAAAGGTCACCAGTCAGCTGACATTGGCCATCTCAAGGTGGGCAACAGAAGGTTTACAGTTGTAATGCAAGTAAGTAAAACAATCATGGATAAATACTGTAATAATACAAGAATAAGCTCTGTTTCACGTACTCACAACTGCAAGCCTACGTTTGCCCCACTCCTGTGTGAACTGATTTTAAGCACTTCGGTGGCAAAGAAGCATATTGTCTTAAATAATTCAGTTGTTTGTAAATGTGTTGAATTGATTAGTTAGAACTGAATTAGCTGAATAGAATTGAGTGGATACTTTTGAATTCTTTTCCGTCTCAAGATGAAATAAGTTATGAAATTAATTTAATCAGAAGTTTTGTGAGCTTGCCGTGTTAAGTGTCTCTGCTAGGTCCTGGGGAGATGAGAAACGTTTAAAAGACTCTGATCTTGTCTTCAATGAGTTTGTAACCTGGTTGGAGGGGTAAGAGCCAAACCAAAAAATATAAAGTACATGTACGTTAACCTCTGACTCAGTAATGAGATTATGCTATATCATCAGAAACAAATGGCTGTGCAGTCAGTGACCACAGCCAGCTAAGTGACTACTTCAGTGCAATCTATTCTTCTGCAGATTGAAATATAATTGGAAAGGCCTTCATTGTGCTGAACTGAAATCTGTGTCTTTGTGGTTTCTTTCCATTGATTTGTGCTCTGGTCTTTGAATCAAGAATAATCTACTCCCTCTTTTGAGGATAATCTTTTAAATACCCAAAGATCCTTATGTCTCCATTTCAGTTCATTTTACTTTAACAAATGCCTTTTATTTATTTTTTTTTCTTCTTCTAGCTAAACTTATCTAGTTTATTTTTAACAAAATCTTCTGTAATGACATTCTGAGATGCCATCCTGTTCCCGTCCCCCATCTTCTCCCATTTGCCTTATTTTGTTTGGGATAAAAGCCCAGGTGCTTTGGAGCTAAAGAGGATTAATCCAATAGCGTGCTATAGATTATGTATTGAAGGTGGGACAGCACTGCGCACAAAATGCCACAGGAAGTCACAACGTTAGAATGCTCAGTGTTCTGTCAGAGTTTTTCTTGTGAGTCAAATGTTTCTAAAACTTAAAACGTCTCTTCTGTCAGTGCTCACAATCTGGATGTATGGGTGTTGCTGGTGCTGAAAAATGCAAAGCAGCGTTCTCCATGCTGCAGACACACAAGAGTGCCCTTTCATTTTCATCTGCAGCCTCCACGGGGGGATCTGTTTCCCTCTCACATTCTGCTTGACACCTTTAGTCAAAAAGTCACCCCATCTGTGATACTTCATGCCATATTGTTCTGTCTACTGGTGACGCTTCCAACTTATTCCCCGCTCTGCTATGCTGCCTGAAATCGGCTGCAGTATCGCCGGGAAGCTTCTCGGTTCAACCTGCTCTTCGGCTGCTATTTGAACGCCTGCTGTTGTATGTTTATTATGTATCTTTCATGCGCCAGAGGTATAGAACCACGTTGGCTGCTGTTTTCGGCTGACTGCTTCCGGATCTTCTTGGCAATCCCAAGTTGTCTCATTTTATGCTCATTTTGGTTTGCTGGTCATAGTAACGGGATGTGGGGAACCTGCTACAGCGTCCAGGGTATGACATAGCAGCCCTCTTGAAGATCAGACAAAACCACTGTACAGATCCACTGTTGGGTCTGTCCCAAAGGACATGGTTTTTTAAAGTTTATCTTTTTTTCTTGTCAGCGCAGCTCTACAAATCTGTTTGTGGACTGCAGAATTCAGTGATAGTTTTTAACTCTGTTGTTCAGAATAATCTTAGGTCGGAGAAGGTTATTTTTGTAGTTCCTATTTTTTTCAGGTTTGTCATAAGTAAAAGCACCAATAACAATGATGACAGCAAATTTCCACTAACGTCATGGAATGTATTGTGTACTAAAACAGGACTTTTTGGCCAACCCACCCTTTTTTCATTCTTCTTTTAAAAATAAACAACCACACATATTTTGTATTGATTTCAGGGAGGAAGGGAGAGGGAGAGAGAAAAACATCAATGATGAGAGAGAATCATTGATCGACTACCTTCAGCACACCCCACACTGGGGACTGCGCCTGCAACCTGGGCACGTGCTGGGAATTGAACTGCGACCTCCTGGTTCATAGGTCGAGGCTCAACCACTGAGCCACACGAGCTGTGCTTTTCATTCTTCTTGAAGGACTTCTCACTGGTGTTCTAAGGCAGTGGTTCTCAACCTTGGCCGCACATTAGAATCACCTGGGAATCTTCTAAAAATCCTGATTTGTGGGCCTCATCCTCTGGAAATTCTGTTTCTTGGTTACTAATTATTTAGTTGTAATTTCCTTTCTCCAAGCTCCTTGTTCCTCTTCTCCTGGAAGGCAACCAAAATTTGGATGCGGAATGAGTTCTGGTAAATGTTTGCCTCGTTTCCTCAAATGCATGGCAGATAGTACCAGCTCTATAAGATGATAAGTAGGAGTCAGTGAAATTTTTGGTTTATATGGTCAAATAAGTTTGAAAAGAACTTCAGGCAAAATGAAAAATGTTCTTTGGTTATAGGACTTCTCAGCACTTCCAATATGTCAATATATTTCTGGTAGGCACAAAAATTAGTGTAGAAGAGAAAAAAATGAGTTTTAAAATAGCATTAACCCTAAATAATTATAAAAATTTCTTTTCATTACATAGCTAGTTATTAGAAACAACATCTCTTTTAGGTGCATCGTTATTAAGTAACTGACATTTATTTTGAAAATTTTACTTTAAATATTCTATTTTTATAGACCATAGTTATCTCTTCATAAAGTAGGCCTGTCATATAAGCCTAGCCAATGGACACAGACACCAGGGGGATGAGGGCATGAGTGGGGAGTGGGGGAGGACCAATGGGGAGGTAAAGATACAAATGTAATACTTTAATCAATAAAGAAAAAAAATTAAGTAGGCCTGTCTGCTTACAATTTAAAAACCAGAAGAAACAATAATCTGGATTCTCCTTGGCGCATACTTGACTGAAGCATTCTTATAGCTGCTCTCCGCAGGAGCTGAGAGCCAGCAGAAAGGATATTTGTTTATGAAGAGAGCTGAGCCAGCAGAGGCTGTTCACTATTTGAAGGTCACTCCTCTGAGAATCCTAGAAGATCTATGGACTCTCTCTCAGAAAAATGAAAATAATGTATTTTCTCTAAAATTACAGGTGTCCACAAGAACAGGTGTTCACAAGAACCAATCTGCAACTAAACTCCTGGGATCTCAAGGACCCCATGTTAAGATTTCCAAAAGAACATTTATGACCTCTCAGGGGACAGTAGTATTGTTTTCCATTCAAGGAAAGAGTAGTTACCAAAAAGTGAAATTGATGAATCAGGTTCTCTGAGCAAAGGAAGAAATACTAGGGTTTCAGATGTGCTAGTAGATGTATCCTAAGAAAAAAGAATCACATTTCTCAGGATGAATCTTGGCCAAAGAAACGAAAGAGAACTGGGAGCCTGATCAGTGCAGTGAGCGCATTTGCTCACACGTTGCTCCTAACGTTGGTCCCTGAAGTGGTTATCTGTCCAATGGCCATCTACCTGCCCAGGGTCAATTACTCTTTCTTTGATCGTAGCACTCTGCCTTTCCCTCTGAGGACATGGACTTCTCTAACTCATTTTATTTGGTGGAGGTCTGGTTGAATCCACCCTAACTCCAGCCTGGTACATAATCTAAAGCTGTTTTAACTTTGTATTCTGTCTCCTGCATGTAATGATTGGTTCAGGGAAGGATCAGTGAGCCAGTTGGGGACTCATGTTCAAGTCTCAGCAAAAGTCAACCCTCTCAGGGATGGCTAGGGGTTAGGCATGGAGCCGGTGGTCATCTTTTTGCCACCATGAGGGAAAAGTATAGCTAATGGTGAGGGCAATACAGAGTAAAGTCCTAGGAGCTGGAAACCTAATCCTGAGGGAATCCCATCTAGCCTTGAGAGAGCTTCTGTTTGCCTTCTAAGAACCAGTCTCTGTTTTTCTCCACAGGCTCTCTACACATGTGTCTGACCTGAATTAGCTACCAGGTGGGGCCCTGGGAGCCCTAACAGGGAAAGTGAAGCAGTTAGATCCGGACCCACCCACCAGACTGTCTCAGACGAGCTTGTCAAGATTTATCTTAGGTTCTGATAACTTCTCCCTCCTCTCATATCATTGGGAATGGAGGTGGTAACAGCTCTAGTCCTGCTAACCCTGGGTAACTATACTAGTTCATTTTCATTCACTGCACCCACACCCTCATATAATAGCCTTCGTGTAAATAAACCATCTTGTTAAGTTGTGTGAGTTCCCTATAAATTTTGGAGATTAGGCCCTTATCAGAGGATACACCAACGCAGCCTGAAATCAGCTCAACCCTAGATGTTTCACATACGTGAGCATGAACATTACATTTCTTTCTTAATCCATTTTGAGAAGTGTTTCTATCACTTGCAACCAGAAAGAGTCATGACTAATACAACCTCTTGTAACCCCCTTGGGCCACCTTGTGCATTCTGCTTGGAAAATAATTGCTTTAGAGACATGGAGAGACACATTATGAGAGTTAAAACTCACTCAGGTTGGAATGTAATTCTCAAACCAATCCATCATGCCACTCATGATCTATTAATCCTTGTCCTGGAGAATTAAAGCAATCCTCCTGCCCCCGTTAAAAAATAGGAACTCCGATGCCTGCAGAATTTCAACCGAATTCTTATCCGCACAGGTTTCTAACACATATGAGTAAAAGTATGAATCAGACCAAAACTCACTTCTCCCAATTAAAAGGCGTGAAGGGAGCAAAGAGAAATGGCCTTTTCTATTTACTCAACTCAGCAGCTGAGCAGTTCATTAGCAAATCCTGAATGCACATAGGTCATAAGCTCCAGGAAAGTGAATGTTTTATAAAGCAGTCTTAGAAAGGCAACCTTTAAGTCAAAAGCATGATTCCCTGCTGAGGTTTATTAATTGAATCATTTGTTTACAAAAGGTGAACGTGGTTCCAAGTGACAGTACTGTTTGCACAGTGGCACCAATATTAGGAGAGCTTATGTGTAATGCATTAGTAACGTAGAAAAAGATGCCGCCTGAATCAGGGGTATTTGTTCAGCACATTGAAATTGTGTAATTTTAGCAGCTCTCTGAGCGTGAATTGAAATTAGCTTATTAAAGTTAAAAATAGTCTTTAAAATATTGCTAATGACAACCAAGAAGTACTTACCATCTTCTCTGGACTTGCCAGAAACTTAATGTGAGTCTTTGGTTAGATAGTAGAAGAAATAAAAATAAAAGGTGTGAGGCGGGGGGGCGGGAGGGGAGTGGTTGGTTGTGTTTAGGTCCTACTTTTTGCTATTCTTCTTTAACCAAGGTTAAGTTTTACTGGATTTCTAAAATAAATACTTAATTTAATAATCTTTGTCAGTAAATATTTTCTCTTACTTAAACCATAACTCCTTGCAGAGAATGTGGCAGGAGGAAATAAATAGATGTGATACTTAAAGTTATACCTTTTCGTTTTTAAAAAATTAGTTTCACAGGATGACAATTCACTGCTAAGCTTTAATTTTGATCTGGAGTACACTAGTTCTGAGGTTGAATAAAATGTTTATGGATTTTAACGATTTGACTGTGATAAGGTATTATTGTTTTCTCTGTGTGTAGAGATTGCTAGCTGCCAACCAAAAGATGTTTATGCCTTCAGTGATATGCAGGTGTAGCTGGGAAGTGGCTTCTTGGCCAGGGATGCATTCGACAGGCCTTGCAGTGAGGTGTGATCATGTGACTAGTTTACAAAGGACTTGCGTGGAAGAGAGGGGTGCTC
>NW_006288615.1:10926566-10928656 GCF_000327345.1 Myotis davidii | reverse complement strand
GCCTCCTTTGGGTTCCAATTCTTTTTAGAGAGCTAGGTACAGATGATAACAATATCCCGTCACAAAAGGAAAGGAATCTGGGTCACTCCCTAACTTGTCAAGTGGAGGGGAACTGCCCAACAGTTACATCCTTGGAGTGTTTTATGCATAAGAAATAAGGTATTTATTGCATTTGAGCCACACATGTTTGGCCTCTATGTTTTCAAACCCACTTCTAGTGTACTTTAATAATCAGTGCACCTTTTAAACCAAATAACCAAGGATGATCTAGATCTAACCCCACTGGGTAGATGGAACTTCTGCATGTACAATAGAGTATGTTTGGCTGACTGAACTAGAAACAGACACTGATGGTGTCGAAAATACTCTTGTCCCCCACTCCCTTTGCATGTTCTGATGATATGCATGGGAGCATTTGTTTAGTAATTAAGGGAAAGGAAAGGAGTTTGGTTAAAAGCAGGAGCAAGTAGTAAAATGAAGAAGATAGTGTGAGGTCTGCTCCCTGTCTAGGCATAAGGTCTGGATTCAAAGCCTCATAAATGGAAAAGAGAAGACCAGAAACTAACGGAAGCCACAGGCTACAAGTTTGACAGAATGATGGACCCAGGGAGTTCTGTTTGGGGGGAAGGAAATAAGGCCTGACAAAGAGTTTCCAAGAAAGAGCTCATCTTCCTGCCTCGATCCAGAACTCAGCACTTAAAGAAAGGCAGCTTTGGGTCACCTGGATAGAGGATGCTTGGCCCTGGCACCCTCAGCAGGGCCAGTGGTAAATTTGAAAACAACTTTCCTCCCCCGGGCAAGCTGGTAATGGCTAGCTAGCATGTATTAATCATTTATCAGATGGCAGGCATTGTTTTAAGTATTTTACAGATATCTCTTTTATTCCTCATAACATCACTATGAGTGATAAATTCCTAGGAGGTAGGAAGGTAGTATTATCTCTGCTTTAAAAATCAGGAAACGGAGTCATGCAGAAATTAAGCAACTTGCTAGTACCTTGTAGCTAGTAAGTGGCAATGTTCGAATTACAATCCAGGCAGTATGGACTCAGCCTGAGCTTGTAATTACTATGCTGTACTTCCCCCCTAACTCACAGGTAATGGGTTTCCCAGAGGAGAGTGAGTCTATTACCAAAATAAGTACTACACTCAGCCATAGGAGAACAGCCCCTTCTAGAAACAATCAGAAACACCTGCAGAGGGGGTTCTGTACAGAAGTTCAGATCTGTAGTGGCTTCGAATCTTAATTTGGGCAAAAATGCAAACACCACCTTATTTGGTAGTCATAGTTTATTAAGTCCAAGGGACTTATGAATTGCATGAACTCATCAGTTTCTCTCTTTTTCACAGTCAATAAGATTTATGCCACAGATAAGTAGATGACAAAGCACTGTAACTATTATGGAAGAAATTAGTATGGTTGATGCAGAGTTCATAGTACATTTTTTATTCTAGAACAACCACTGGGCCACATATATTTAACAGATGGAAGAGTAGGGAAAAGGAAGAAAACTGCATTAGCTCAGTGAAAGAAAAAGTAGATTCCTGCAGTGACTGATGTAGTTACTCATTCACCTGATCCTTTAGGGTTAAGGGTGACTTCCTCCATGAATATCTTATCTATGTGGACATAAGTGACTCAAATGGGGCCACTCTGGCCACATACTTTCTAGGACAATGGGTGGGCCTGGGTGGTTAATTACATGTGTTATTTCTCCTAATCCTATTTTTCTCTCTTTGAAAAGATGGGAAAATACAGGATTTCTGGCTGCAGCATTTTTCTTTTTCATTGTTATGAGGAATAATCCTGGGTGTATTGAGGGCTGAGCTTCTGTTGTGAACTTTCTGAATGACTGATGGTGGTGCTTCAGGAACATTGGCCCATGTTGTTCTGCTCCCATATTTACCCAGGTGATAGGCCATTCTGGGCCTCCTAGCCCAGCTCCCAAATATTACCAAAGAGCTCTTGGTAATATCCCACAACTGCTAGGAATAATTCTCCCTCATAGGGTGCTGTTCTCTCCCAGCTTCCACACTTGACCCTTTTTTGCACAACATCCAGGGTGACCCACTTTTGTAAAATATGTCAGA
>NW_006288615.1:10884744-10926525 GCF_000327345.1 Myotis davidii | reverse complement strand
GCTGAACTCTCCAGTGGCTTCCTAACACGCTGAGAAAAGTGGCCTTAAAAACCCTGCTCCTGGCTACTTCTCCAATGGCACTGGCCACCATGTGCTCACCCCTCACCCTCCCTGAGCCTCTGCTCCAGTCACCCTGGCTTCCTTTTCTCTAGTATGCGGACCTCACTCTCCACTTGGCATGCCTGCGGTCACCATCTGGCAGCTCTTCCCCAAATATCATCTTGGTTCACTCTCACACTTCATTCAGGGCTCTGTTCACAGGCCCCCCTCCTCAGGAAGGACTGCCTCCAATAGCGCCCATGGATACTGTACAAACTCTCACCCTGCTTCATTTCCCTTTACAACTTTTGTCACTTTGGGGCCAGTCAGGATAGGCCTTGTTGGCCATGGCAAAGACATTGACATGTACTGAAAGGGAGATGAGAGCTATCAGGGGTTTGGAACAGAGTTACTTGCTTCACTTATCTGCTCATAACTTCATCTGAGTGATGGTTCAAAAGGACTAGGTTGGCTGTTTCGTTGAACTACTAGGAGGAGTAAGGTGGGAGTTAGGAAGTTGCTGCGGTAATCCAGGTGGCTGGGACCAGGGTGTAGGGTGGAATAGGGGAAAAGGGACCAGATTCTGGATCAAACTGGAAACTAGAACTGGTACTTAGTGTGTCCTTTGCCCATAGAAAAGGCTTAGGAAGAAACATATATCAGTTTGCCTGATCCGTGTGACCGTGCGGGCCTGTGGGGTCTGTGACAGTCGGGAGCAAAGGCTTGCTGAGTAGAGAGCTCCTCACAGATACGTGTATCCACCCCTGATGACTGCTTCTGTTTGGAATATTTTTCACTGGCTGAGTGTTTCTACGGAATTAAAATAAGCAAACAAAGTGCTTATCTTCTGTTCGCTGGGAGTTACATATTCCAGTTAGAAAATTCACCAAAAAAATCCCTTTCTGGTGCCTTCTAAAAGATTTACAAGTACTTTATATAAGTGAATTTTATTTGATCGGAAATATGCTTGCCCTCCACCTTTGCATTATTGGTTCTTACCCCCATTTCTGTTTCAGAAAAAGAAAGAGTGATAACCAATAGCCGTGCACTCAGTCAGAAGGTTTAGAAGGGAGAAGAAGGTTTAAGTGATCATTTCTATGAAAAAAAAGTACTTCTTTTGAAATATTATAATTATCATGCATTTACTGTGCATTAGATTTAGGGATTTTTACTTTAATGACTTTATGGAGATACTTAATCTCACAGAGTTAGAATACTAATTACTGCACTGTGTTGCAGCAGGAAAAATAGCAAATTACTCAAATTTTAATTATGATATTCAGTTTTAAACAAGTGTATAATAATTGACTTTGTGTGCAATAATTGATTTGTCATTTAAGCAGTAATTTTTTATGCAAATGGACTACTTTATATGTGTGAACCAGTTATTATAAAATTAATTACTGAATATAATATCTTGCAGAACTGGGTATGAAGAGTTCTAACTGGCTTTTCCATTCATACAAAATCTGGGTTGTTATAGACAGCAATGAGCTTTATAACCAAAGGAAACTAAATCACATTCTACATTCTTGCAAAATGTGCCTTTTATTGTGATTATTCTTTCCCAAGTGTTTCTAAATATTCCTTCTCAAGGCTCTCCACTAATGAATTTCAGAGTAACCCTAGAAGCTAGTGAAGCATTTTAAATCTCCCTTTTGGGGGATGTGGAAATGTATTCTGTGGCTAAATACTAAATCTTTGGATATACTCACCTGGTGCTATATTCAGTATATTTCCTGGTCTGGATTCCCTTTGAGAGGGACAAGTATTTTTCATGTGCTTTTTCCTCTGGCAGGTAGAGATATCAAAGCCAATTGAGGGTAGTGAATGGGGGTGTTCCTGAGACACAGACTGAAAGGGGAGCAGTTCAGTGGACTCATGATGATGTGTGCCTATCTGCATAGCACGGGGCTTCACACGGGCATCACGGCACAGTCATGACAGCACTAGGAACTCCTGGGAACTGCTGTACATCTCCCAGGAAACTCCTCAGATGTTTCAGACGACTTAGACTCGACATCACATTCTCCTAATTCCCATGCCAGGCCCTAAACTTGCTGCTAAGAGAGAGGTTTAGCAGTCACTTTTTTTTTTAATTCTCTCTCTTTTTTATTTTTTTGCTCAATCCCTCCCCAACAACCCTACTCTCCCAACAACCCCACCCCCACCAGGGCTGTCTGCCTGCTCTCTATCTATGAGTCTGCCTGTATTTTACTTGGTATTTCAGTTTATTCATTAAATTCCACATAGGAGTGAAATCAGATGGTACTTGTCTTTCTCTGACTGGCTTAGTAAAAATTATGCTAAGTGAAAAAGCAGTTATTTCTTTAAAAGTGATTTTAAAAACCAAAGATGGCTTATAATTGAGGCTCTAAAGACTAATCGACCACAATAAGACTTTTTTTGGCTTTCAGATATATTTACCATCTCTAATACTATCAAGAATTTATATGGTTTAGCTTTTTGTGGTTTGCAGGGGCGCTTCACGGGGCAGGGACCTGGGCTGTCTGTGTACAGTGTATCCCCAGCATCTAGAACAGTGTCTGTCATGCAGGCGGCACTTAGTACATATTTGCTGAAAAAATAAGTTGTTGCAATACATTGTCTTTTAAGTTTTTTTATTAAGAATTAAGAAACACCATTAGTATTACAAATAATGAGAAAGTTTTTAGTGGGTAGGTTTCCTTTTAATGTTGAGTATATTATTGGAAAAGTAACCAATTGTTCTACCATTTCCTGGATTTTCTTTTTTTAAAAAAATATATTTTTATTGATTTCAGAGAGGAAGGGAGAGGGAGAGAGAGAGATAGAAACATCAATGATGAGAGAGAATCACCGATTGACTGCCTCCCACATGCCCCACACTGGGGAATCGAGCCCACAACCCAGGCATGTGCCCCGACCAGGAATTGAAGTGGTGACCTCCTGGTTCATAGGTGTGATGCTCAACCACTGAGCCACGCTGGCTGGGCCCTGGATTTTCTTGAACTGTGTGCTATTCCCACAGTGCCAAGTTTTTATACTACAGGACCTGTCAACTGATCTCCACTGAGATGTCAACTGATAGCCCTCTCAATCTCCTCATCTATAAAATGGGGATAGCAATACCCAGGGTTGCTTCAGGGTTTATTTAGATCATGTAATCAAATAGTTTCTTATATTTCTAGGTAAATAACTAGAATAAAATACTAATTAATATTACTATTATATCTGTTAGTAAGCTGATATGAATACCATATATTGGATCTATGTCTGATCTATAGAAATGAAGTCGTTTTCCATATTCCTCTAAATACAGGTTAATTTTTTTACTGATTGATTTATTTTGAGTGAGAGAAATGTCGATTTGTTGTTCCATAGTCATACACTCATTGGTTGCCTCTTATAGAAAACAGCACATTTTAAGAACTCTATGCATTATCAAAATGCTAAATGAAAAAAGTTTAGAGCCGAAGCCAGTTTGGCTCAGTGGATGGAGCGTTGCCTGTGGACTGAGGGGTCCCAGGTTCGATTCCGGTCAAGGGCATGTGCCTGGGTTGCGGGCACATCCCCAGTGGGGGATGTGCAGGAGGCGGCTGATCGATGTTTCTCTCTCATCGAAGTTTCTGACTCTCTATCTCTCTCCCTTCCTCTCTGTAAAAAATCAATAAAATATATATATATTAAAAGTTTAGAAAAGTTATTAAGAAAAAAATCTTAAATTTGATGAATCTGAGTTATATTTCCTCCATATATGTTAATTCTAGGCCAATGATCTTATAGGTTGTTGAATTTTGGGAAAAGTTCCCAATAGAAGTTATGTATTTTCTTGTTTATGTTTTTATTTAATTCATATGAAATAAATTGCCCATCATCTAGAATGAGGCTGATCCTTCCCTAGGCATTACTGACATTCTTCTTTGTGACCTCTCTCTGTAAACTATGAAATGTAAAATTACAAATTTCCTCCTATTACAAGTTCTGCCTGCAGAACACGGAGCATAGAAATATGTAGCTGATAGGAAAAAATTGTGAAGTAGACCGAATTTAGACTTGAAGGCCTTCTCCTTTCTAACCAGCTCTTCCTGGTGTTCTTTCCTGAAACCTCAACTGCTTTCCCCCCACAGTAAGTTCTTGCACAGGTGTACTGTTATCAGTTGATCCTCACTGAGGTGCTAACTGGTAATCACTCAAGAAGTTGTTCTCCATGCAAGTGTTTGAGTGTAGCAAAGACTCTTGAATTTAAAAAAACAATTTTTAAAAAAAGAACACCCAAATAAATAAACCTCTAACTGTGTACTATGGGCCTCTGACAGATACTAGGGGCTATAACTGGAGTATGGACAGGGCTTCTTTGAGGTGCCCTTAAACATCCCTTGTAGTTAGCCTTGACATAATAATTAGCATTGTATTATATTTTATCATCTTAAAATATTTTGACATGCAGCATTTCCTGTGATTCTCATACCATCCCAGGATAGTAATTAGGGAAACATTATCCTCAACTAACAAATGAGGAATCTAAAATATAGTGGAACTAAGGTATTTTTTCAAATTTATCTACTTAGTGAGTGATTCTGTGAAGTCTACTAGTAGAAACTTTTACTCTTTTAGTCATCTTTGACCTTTTTCTCTCTATCGTAATCCTACAAGACCTACATCAAAATATTGTCAGAACATGAAAATTTCCCTCTGCCTTCTCTGCTAACACCCTAATCCAGTGATGGCGAACCTATGACACGCATGTCAGAGGTGACATGCGAACTCATTTTTTTTGGTTGATTTTTCTTTGTTAAATGGCATTTAAATATATAAAATAGATATCAAAAATATAACAAATTTTCTTTGTTTTACTATGGTTGCAAATATGAAAAAATTTCTATATGTGACACGGCACCAGAGTTAAGTTAGGGTTTTTCAAAATGCTGACATGCCAAGCTCAAAAGGTTCGCTGTCACTGCCCTAATCCAAGTCATCATTATTTTTCATTCAAATTATGTATTGCCCCCTCTCCTAACTGGCCTTCTTGCTTCTGCCATTATCTCTTATTTCCAACAAAGCACCCAAATGATCCTTGTGAAATGTAAGTCAGATCATGCCACTGATTTACTCAACAGCCTCCACTGGCTTCCCATATAACTTGAGTAAAAACCAATGCTCTTTTAATGATATTCAAGTCCCAGGAGGCTCTGTATGGTTGATAGGCTCTGCACTGTATGTGGGTGCACCAGACTGTAGCAGCTAATGGAGGCTGAAATCCATTCATCAAACCACATGTCCTCATGTCTGACTGATGTGCACTTTTTCTAAGTCTCACAGAGTTGCTATATGAGCCAACAGAAGCCCTTCATCTACCAGACAGTATCACTCACACTGATGCCTACCCCAACCCACCCTATGTCAGTCACTCTGGCCCAGCCACATTGACCTCCTTGTCACTTCTGAACATACCAATAGACAGGCATCATATGGGTAGTGCTCTTTGATTATATACATACTAGAGGCCCCGAGGTGGGTGGGTGACTGGGATACAATTCGCTCTCCAGGTGGGAGGTGGGATTCCCTTGCCAGCCCGGGATTCGGATCTGTCCCACTAATGTTCACGTTGGTTGTTAGGAATCACCTGGTGGCTGCTTTTATATCCTTTCTTCCTTGTGGAACGTCTAGGGAGGGGAAGTGGCCATGGTGCCCTAGGCCAACTTCCAGGAGGCCTGCGGCACTGGTCTGTCTGTGCCTGTCCCGTTCTCCAGAGATTGGACCTGCAGAACTACTGAGGGAGTGAGTGGCTGCCACCAGGCTGGTGGGCCACCAGGACGAGTCAGCTGAGCAGCACTCCCCATATGGAAGTGCACAGACCACCAGGGGGCAGCTCCTGCATTGAGCGTCTAACCCCTGGTGGTCAGTGCACATCACAGCGACTGTTCGTTCAGTCATTACGGTCATTCTGGTCATTCGGTCACAATGGTCACTGAGGCTTTTATATATATAGATAGAAGAAGAATGTGGTGAAAATTTTTATTAAATTGTTAAAGTTGCCACTTCCTGAGACACATAAGCAAAATTTATCACTTGTCATAAGGGGTAGATCAATGTTTTACATGAATAGCCTACAGATAGAGTTTTTAGAGGAACAGGATCCAATGGGAAGACGTGTACAGATAAACTAAGGTGATCCCGATATAGGCCCCGTGACGAGGAAAGGCAATGCAGCCAATGACACAAAATGATCTTGATGTTAATAAGTATTTGTTCCAGAATATCCTTGAATCTACCGTGTCTTTACCTGATCTTTTATAAATTTCCCCCTTAAAATTGGAGCTAAAAATTTGAATGTCCAGTTTATATACTGTCGGTTAGAACTTTGGATGCCCAAGGATATCAAGGTGAAAACTGGGTCCATGAGTACCCTTAGAACTTGGTCCTCATCTTCTTTTTCTTTAAATTCCTATTCCTACCAAGCTAGCAGTATGTTCTAGTCTATGATGGGAATGGAGGACCCTCCGTGGGTTTGGGACTGTTTTTAATGCTTTGACTCCAGCAAGACAAATTAACAAGAAGCCAAGTGAAGATTTTAAGCACATAGACCTTTCTTTGGTAAGGCAGTGTACTTTTTTTCTTAATTAGAATCCTGTGCAGGGAAATGGTGACTAGGTTTCAGTAAAGTCAAGGAGATGGAACAGGTGATCTGGAAGGAGGTTGAGGTTGGAGAGGAGCTTATTAGCAGTGAAACAACCATTTCACAGAGCGCAGTGGAAAATCCTAATATATATATCCTAATATGCTAAGTGTCTGACTGTTTGACCCTTTGACCAGTTGCTATGATGCACACTGACCACCAGTGGGCAGATGTTCCAACTGATAGGTTAGCTTGCTGCTGGAGTCTGGCCAATTGGGACTGGGCGAGATGGGCTGGACATGCCCTGTAGCCTTCCCGTGGTCCCTCCCCAGCACCAATTGTGCACTGGTGGCATCTCTCGCCCTGGCCTGCGTCCTCTTGCAATCTGCAGGCCAGGGCAAGGGACCCCACTGGTGCATGAATTCGTGCACTGGGCCTCTAGTTAATATATGATCTGATAACTTTTTATTTAAATATTTTATTGAAGAAATGAACTTATAAGCATCTCTAAAAAAAGAAATATCTATAAAGGAGAAAATGTTATGCTGATCTTGGAATATTAGAGGCCAGTATAGATGAACAGTGTGTACACTATTTGGAAGGAGAAAAAAAGTGTGATTCAATAATTTCTCTACCCAGACAAGCTGACATTCATGACATAAAGTTCATGAGTCAAGGCCCTGAAAAGATATTTAAATATAAAATAATTCATGAAATATATTAACTCAAGCATGCTTCTTTAAAATGGCTGTATCTTGTACTTAGGACAATTGAAAGATAAACCAAAATAAAGAACTCATATGGAGAAGTTATGAAAGGATAGGGCAAGAAATACCTGTTTTGTAAGGGGGGGAGGGTAGAGAAATGAAAACCAATTATATTGTTACTTCTTAATAGTTTTCCATCATTAAATTTTAAATGGAACTTGGCAAAGAAAGGGAAAAGAATTCCTAAAGCTTTTTGTGCAGGAGAGAGAGGACCAACGGGAGCCTCTAGTATGAAAAAATATATATATCTTCCCGTAGAGTTCATTTATTTTCCTAAAGCCATAGTATCCGATTATGGAATTATAACATTTAATTCATGAAACATCCCCCCAGTGGCACATGACTGTTTTTATATCTTGCAATAAACAGAAAAGAGCCATGGAATGTGATGTCCCCAGCTACCCTGCTGAGTTTCCACTTGTATAAAGCCCTCATTAGCCTTCATTGGCGACTGTATTTCTTGCCTGAAAGACATTGCTTCTGTCAGCTTGGCTCGGTTTTTTCCATCCCTCCTTGAAGTGTTAGTGGTACAGACCAGCGGAAAAGAGGATGCCTAGAAAGTTCTCAAGTGTGAAATTGAACCCTTAGCCAAACACTGAAAATACTCTCTTTGTGGCTCAGCAGAAGTTCCATTAACTCTTGTTTATTTCTGGGCGCCACAGTTATTCTTCTTGATTATATCTAGCCCCAGTTGTGAAAGTAATAGAAAAGTCTTGTGAATCTGTTCGTACATGGAAAACTGCTGTACTATAAAAAATTTACAAGCCCCTGAGCTTGAGAATGTTTATCTCATCTGTACCTTAAATTATAGAAATTTAACCATCTTTATTGCCAATTAGCTTGATTTTTAAGAACCTTTTGAAGTTAAACATCAGAGATAATGAACTAAGATTTTGCTACTATCTATTTTTCTCCCACAAAACTAATTTTCCCATAGAATGGCATAAGAATAGCGGTTGAAAATTTTTTATTTACAAAAAGCTTTTGGGTTAATTTGTGCATCATTTTTAATCCATTTTCCCCAATACTGTGTCTCTCTTGCAATAGCTGTTTTTAAATATTCAAAAATATGACCATTATCTTTAATATGATGTTTATAAGGTGGAAAAAACCTTGATAGGTAAGTCATCTGAGAAGGGGCCTAACATAGGTTTTGGCACATAATTGGTTTCTTTCTTTTGTTTTTATATTTTTGTTTCCACTTGAAGTACTTTTTGACAAATATTTTGTCAAATACAACTACTGCCCCTCCTTAACATAGATTTCTCAATACCAACAAAACCCACAGAGAGAGTTTTTCACATATCAAAAATAAATAAATAAAAGAAAGTTCTCTTTAACAGAAATTTACAATTGGTCAAAGAGAGCTTAACTCTTTTCCAAGCAGTCTTCATTTTCAATGTCTCACATAAGCAGTGAAGTGTAATAAAAATGTTAGCATATTAAGAAAGATGAAACCTCAGTTGATGTGGTGGGGTTCAGGATCTGAAGGATGGGCTGACACACACATGAAAATGCTATACAAGAAATATGAATTTAGAAGGCATTGGGGGCCAGGTGGAGCCTCTTTGCCTCTTTCTTGAAGAGACACCTGACTTCTGGGCTGGTCTGCCTTTTATTTACTTAAATACATATTTGCCCTTTGGCAATGCATACAGGCATATCAAAGGTAAAGTTTGTTAAACAGTAAAAGGATTATCATGTTAGGGAATTGCCTTGAGCCACCACTATCTTAACACGAACAATCAGTGCTTAGTTAGCATCAGCCCTCCTAACACCCAAGGTCCTTTGGCCTTCTGCATTTCTTGGTGCCCTCTCATGACAGCATCGGCGAACGGTGGCTTCCCGCAGATGGAAATGAAGCATATGAACTAACTATGATTAATATTATTCATCCCACCTTTCTGCGTTATTGTCTATTTTTTTTTATATTCTATGTAACCCTATAACTATAGAATCCCAGGTTCCTGTATATGCACACAACTATTTATGCAGGCTGATATACAATAGCTAGCACCCTGGTAGCCTTCCTTAAATAGTAAATAATACTAATGCACATGCAGCCTCACTTAAAAAGTAAATAATGCCTCATTTTGAAAGGTCTTAATGTTTTATCTCTGTGAGGGTCTATACACTGAATTTATAGCACTGTTTTTACAGTGCCATCGCTTTATAGTGCTAGTTTTATAAGTGAGCTAAAGTGCCCAGGTTTTTGGTGTCACATCTGAGCAGTGGGGGGAAAGCCACCTTGCCTACTCTCAGTCATTTGGCAAAGGGAGATTCAGTACATGTGATGCTCTCAGGACAGCAGCCGGTTAGCCTGCTGCAGGGGACGGTGCCATTGCTTCCTCTAATTCTCTCCTAAGGTCGAAAGGGGTATTGATTGACCTGATCTCCTTCCTTTTCTCCATCTATGGTATCCAGCTTTAAAAGTAAAAACTAAAAAAAGTCATCTTACCCTATTGAAAGAGATTATCGTGCTGTATTTTAAATGCCTTTACATCAGTATTCTCTTCAAGCATACGATTAATCACAGATAATCTCATTCTTTTATTATTATTGTTTTAGAGAGAGGAAGGGAGAGAGAAAAACATTCATGTGAGAGGGACACATCAGTTGGGTGCCTCTCACATACACTCCAACTGGGAATCGAACCTTCAACCTAGGTATGTGCCTTGACTGGGAATTGAACCAGCCACCTTTTAGTGTACAGGGAGATGCTCCAACCAACTGAGCAACACCAGCCAGGGCTCACTGTTTTTTCTTTTTTTTTTTTTATTGTAAAGACACATTCGTATAGGTGACACACACCCCCCATACACAATTCTTGGGATCTTAGATGTTTAACCTCATACTTTGTCTTCCTCTTAAGAGGGTCTATCATAACCCGTGGTCCGTCAATTCGGTACCACCTCCTTTCCTTCCGGAGGCTGGAGACTGGTTTCCCAGAACCCTCGTTCCTGTCTGTTTTCAGGCCAGTTTGCCAAAGAGAGGCACTTGTGGGAGATTTGGAAGAGGAAGCCATTATTCCTGGGAGCATCAGAGACTCCTGAGTTGGCTCCAGCTTTGCAGGCCCAGCAGCTGGACACAACATATGAGGTTGCATCACAAACTCAACATTCCCAGCCATTCCACTGCCTAGAACTGATAACGCTACTGATTCCTTCTTCAGTGTAGTGCCTGCAGCCGTCCAGCTTCTGCCATGTTTGTGCGAACATAAATTTCTCTACTGAGTCCTCAATTCCTAGAATAATTTCAGGCACTCTGTCTTCCTGACCAAACTCAGAGAGAGCAATATCATAGGTGTAACCTTGTATCTGCTCTGATTTGGGAAGAAATTAATTTTTCTTATTGTCAATAATGATACTCAAGGTACATTACATGAAAGAGTATATAAAATCTATATATTGTGATACTATGTTTAAGAAACTACCTCTATTACTATTGTTACTCTTTTTCATATATGAACTGGCTATTTAAATTCCCTCTAGTAAAGCAATAATATGAGTGGATGCCTTATGGTTCACTTATACAGTTTTTCCCCAATATATACATATATACAAAGTCACATGATTTATCCTCATTGCACAGATTCTCCATCAGGGACACACCACACACTTCTTAGTTCTCTGCTTATTTTTTGGTGGCCTGAAGCTGGCACAGTGCCTCGCCCTCTCTCTTGTTTAGCCAGTTACAAAAAGGAATTCCCTTCCCCTCCCGTGGCCACTTTATACCAAGTCTTCATCTTTCTGTCAGGGGCCCTGTGAGTGAAAGTGATTGTTGGACTTCAATCGAGTTGTAGAACAAATATGGTCTTTGAGTGGAAAAAAACCCAAACTGTATTGGAATCCATTCCTTGGTGTATTCTAAACACAGAATACACTATTTAAACTCGTGGGCCCTCAATATTCTCAGCGTACTATAGGAGAAGTAATTCCACTTGTAAAGTACGGTGTATGACAAAGATTAAGTATTGTAAAGCATGAGAGTGTGAGATGAAATGAGGTTGTGCTCAGCATGGGGCCTGGAAGTCAACAGTAGCTGCTTCTGTGTTGTTGTTATTAATCCCTTGCCAGAGATATGAGATTTTCAAACCCAACTCTCTCTCTCTTTTTTACAATGAATCCCAAGGTAGATCTGCCTTTCTCAAAATTACGTTGGATGTCCAGGAATCTCCCCTGGCCCCAGGGACCCCTTGCCACTCTGAAGAGGCGCTAGTGTACACCGTGCTGACTTGTTTTTCCAGCTCTGTTAAGGCCTTTTTATTCACTGAACATCTGTGATGGTGAGTTTCATTGTCAACTTGACTAGTTATTCAATCAGACATCCATCTAGGTCTGTGAAGCTCTTCCTGTACAGGTGGTTAGCATCTACATCCCACTGACTTGAAGTAGAGGAGATTGCTCTCAATAGACTGGGTGGGCCCACCCAGCAGTTAAAAGGCCTTAATAGTGAAACTGATGTTTCCCTGGAAAAGACATAATTCCTGTGGTCTTCAGTGTCAGGTTCTGCCCCAAGGTTTCCAGCTCACTGGCCTTCAGATTTTGGACGCACCTAACCATTCCTCACAATCACGTAAGCTGATTCTTTGCAATAAATCTCGTACAACAGCCCTGCTTCTATTTTCTCTCATAGAACCCTGTCTGACTCAACATCCTAACGCCTGTATTAATACAGTTGCCTTCTATCACACTAGTTGTATTCTAGAGGAATACATAAATAGTTTACCCATTATAAATTTAATGATTAGCCTTGGATGATATGCATCTCAAAACTCTAAAGAGATAATGAGAATTGAATAAATAATTATGGTTTATGTTTTATCAATAAGTATAAATAGGCTTGTTTCACTGAATTCCACTTGGACTTGCCCCTCCCCACTCTATTTTCACTACCCTATTCTAGGCTAAGAAAAACAACATATTAGTTTAAGTTGGGGGGTTAGTTATTTGATACTTAAGAGATGAACAAACATAAGCAATAAAATCAAGTATTGTTCAAAAAGAAGACAAATTATAGGTGGCCAGGTGAGAAAGAAAAAGATGAGGAAAGCTATTGGCTTGTAGCTAAAAACCAATTTTCAGTGCTTGACTACACTGAATATTTCATGAAGCTACTGACAGTCGTTACTATGAAATAGTAGGTAATTTATAAAACCATACATTCTGAAAATCTTAAAGGTAGGAAAAGAAGCCAATAGGGCAATATTTTTCCTTTTGTCTGTCTCAAGAGTCCTCACTTTGTGCCTATGCTGCTGTAGCACTAACAAGATTTGTTATTATTTAATGAGCAAAATGTTCATAACTAATATTTATAAATTACCGCATACTAACATACATTATGGAATGTCTACCTAATATGTCCTGGGAAGTACTAACTCTCTACTCTTAGAATCTTCTTTAATTAACGTAATACGATAGAAAGCAAGGATCTATGCCTTTTGGGGGTTTTATCTTTTGGGTTTTTCTGGTAGTTTTTTTCTATTTGGCCATTTTTTTTTTCACATGCCTTCCCCCAACATCTTCTGTTCCTGAGTCTTAGTTCTCTTAATGTTCTATCTTTGGTCACTTCTCCCCATCTCTCTTTCTCCTCTGACTCAAATTTCCTTTTTTCCTTCTTCTTCTCTCCCTTTTTGTTCTTCACTCCTCTTCAGGACACTTCCACAGCATCTCCATCTTCCCTGCACAAAGCAGATGATGGTCCTCAGAGAAAGGCCCTGATGCTATCACAAGCCAGCATTTCCCCTGGACCACGCTTTGTGGGTTTGCACATCTGCATCTGTTGGTTCAGCGTGGTACTGTGTGGTGAGCATTATTTCTTTTTGTTCTGCCTGGTGCTGGAGCACATTTCCTCTTTCAGGAGCACCCCTGCCCCCTGCCACTGAGGTAGTGACAGGAACTCAGCTCCCCAGCTGGCCGCAACTTCAGGGGATTGAGATTTCTGAAGGAGTTCAAACACCGAGAGTTCAGTTCTCTCACTGTGAGGGGAGCAGACAGGGCAGTAAAGAAATTGACCGCAGGAATTACAGTTAGAACACTAAGTAGATCCCCTCTGCAGTCTGATCTGTGAGTTCTGTGAGCTACGCCAGACCTTTCCCACGGATTCGTTTTCTGGTCAGTTTAGCCAATGTGTCGGTTTTATTCCAGATATAGCTTGTGCATCGTGTGTGTGTGTGTGTGTGTGTGTGTGTGTGTGTGTGTGCTGGAGGGATAAAGACTGTGTCTTCTGTTTGAAAAGGCCTCTTTAGCCCTGGATGTTCTCATACAGAGACCTATACCACTTATTAAATACTAGCAACTTAATAATTGATTGAGTGTCTAGAACCTCTGGCAGTGGTTTCTGCTAAAAGGGTGATGAGCAAACATTTCTAAAACAACAATGCCATTGGTTCCATGAAATATTATTTTCAAGTTACTCTTTGTGTCTGTGAAGTGAGAATAAGTCAGTCTTCAACCTAGCTGAGACTTCAAATAAGTAGTCAAATGACAAATCAGTGAATACATATGAACTTGCAACTTCTTAAAAAGATATGGTCTAGGAATGACAGGTTTTGTGCTATTATTCATTCAGAAATTATAAGAATGATAGTAATTTGTAATCCCAAGACTCAGAGTTCACAATTAATAATTTGTATAGTCACTAAAATTTTTCTAAAGGCAGCAATATGTATTTGCTGTTCTGATTACAGAATCACATGAAGGTTTGAGAGTCATGTAAGCTCACAGTTTATATTCATGCAGAAATTTCCTTGGTATTTAAATAGTCTTAATCTAGAGGCCAATTTACAACTGGCGAGTATTTGGTTCTCCAAGAAAACAAAAGGGCAGGAAACCAAAGACTGTGGGTGTGGAGGAATGAGCTTAGTCCAGGGATGTGGACAGAGTTTAGAGCAGCCAGAGGCCAGTGTAGGGGTGGAGCAGTAGGCAGGAGTTACATCCTAAATGACTCAGATATTTGAAATTTACCTTGGAATTAGTGAAGATCCTTAGAAGGAATGCCAACAGCAGGAGCCATTAATAGATCTGCTTTCTTGAAATCTGATTCATTAGCAATGTGGGAGAAGGTGGAGATGGAGGGCGGAGCAAGACCACAAGAAAGTTACTCCATTTCCACAGTGTAGCAGCAATACTAAGGCCAAAAAACAAGACTATAGAATCACCGAGTAAGGGAAAAAAGAGACCTTGCTGGGTGTATGTGAGAGCAGAGCGTGAAAAAGGCCGCCTTACTAAAGCTATGTGGTTGGTTGTTACCCTGCGCTTAATCACAGAAGCAAAAGGGAGCTGCCGTAGCGACCACTCTAAAACTTACTCTCTCAGCCAGAAACCTGACTAATGACACTGGGAGGAAAAGGCAGTGGGTTAAACTCACATCTTGCCTAGACCATGTGGACCAAGAATTATCTGCATCAAAATCTCAGAGGGGACTGGCCTGGATACTGGCATTGTAACAAGCACCCAAGATGATTTTTATGCCCAGTAAATATTATTGATAACCACTATGGCAAGACTTACCATCTCAGCTCTCCCAGAGTATTAGAGAAGGATAGAAAATAAATAATCCAATTTTATATGTGTTTATTCTGTATGTTTCATGCCTTGCTAAATACTGTTTGCTCTTTTAGATTACATCCACACACAGGAGAACAGGAGGCAGGGAAGGAAAAATGGGAGGGAGGGAGGGAGGGAGGGAATAAAAGATGGTCTTCAGAGTACATTGCTGTAAATATTTTGTTGAGGACCTAACATCCTATAAAAGGATACATGTCCACAGGAGTTACTGTAACAAGTATTAAGTGTCACTGCCACTTACTGAAGCTTTTACTAAAAGCTTTCTGTGGTAGTGTGGAGTCAGCCTGTCCCTATACTTTGGAAATATTTTCAGGTTGTAATGATGTAGAGATTAGATTTTTTATTTCTTCCATCAATCGAATGCCAGGGAGAGCCCTTTGCACCAGATAGAATCCATAAAAACAAATTTCAAATTAAAAATATGGAGTCCTTAGTTCCACACCCTCTCCATGTTAAACACCATATTTTTTTATGAAGACCACCAAGTCCTTTACCTCTACACTGCTCCAACATGCATTAGCCAAAACCACATTGCCATAACAATTCCCTGTGTTCCTTTATCTCTCTTTCTCGGTTTCCTATTCCTACTGACCCTCAGGCCACCTTTCACTGCCTCTTGACTGTTACAATTATGGTGATCTATGCCTGACCCAGACAATTGCTCCTCAGTATTTCCAGTCCCTCCAGCCCACATCCCTGTTCCTGGAGCCTCACTGACAGCTTCAGTGTTCTGTCTGTGGTCATGTCCGAAGTAGTGCAGGAGGGAGGGCTTGTGGGACAGAGTTTATAAAGTCTACAATCATGCACATAACGTCCTAGGGCTTCACATTCACTCACCACTCACTGGCTGACTCACTCAGAGCAACTTCCAGTCCTGCAAGCTCCATTCATGCTAAGCGCCCTGTATCGGTGTACTATTTTTAATTTTGTATGTCATTTTTTACTGTACCTTTTCTATATTGAGATATATCTGATATATAAATACTACCATTGTGTTATAATTGCTTACAGTATTCAGTAAAGTAACATGCTGTATGGATTTGTAGCCAGGAGCAATTGGCTATTCTATATAGGCGCATAAGCAAGACCACCTAGGTCTGTGTAAATGCACTCTTATGTTCACATGACAAAATCACCTAATGACTCGTTTCTCAGAATGTATCTCAGTTATTAAGCGACACATGACTGTATTGTTAGAACCACAATAGGACCCAAGTCAGTCCTCCCTTAATCTTTTATTGCCTTTATATTTGCAATTGTAAATGGTTTTGTAATGTTGTTCTAGATATTCTAAACATAATTGATTTTAACAATAAATTGGCAATAGAGCTCATTTCAGAGCCTTTTAGCTGTAAGTGGAAATTCATAAAAGGAGAATTAAGAAATGTGGAAAAGTGATTTAATCTTACAAATGTATGGTCTAAAATAAAATTCCACATCACAAAACAATTATCTCCAGTGATTTAAAAGGGTAAATTTTAAGGCCTGACTATTTCATTCTTACCTGGTGAGAAAATGTTGACCACTCCACATGGACAGTGTTTAAAACAGAAAACATATTCAACATCTGTTCCACCTCAATTGGAAAGAGATATTGAAAGTATTTTTATGCTTTTTAGATTGCTTTGTATTATCGAGGGACTCCATTTTTACTACATATAACTACCTATTTAAAGTGCTGAATAGCATTCTAGAGGAATTAGGCTGTAGTTGAAAATATGAGAATTTCAATAGATGTAAAAACCTGGCTTAGTTTCTTTGCTATTGTAATAGAGTAATGCCAGATCATTTTAAGTTAACAGAGCAAAGTATTTTTAGAAGTTACTAGACCTTAAATAGATTCTAAAGCAGTAGAAATAAGATTTGAGAACTTCAGAAAATGAAGAGATTCTCATTTACAGCTTTGTCATGATGTGAAAGCCTTAGAAGAATTTTTGACTTATTATGATTTTTTAAAACAATAAACCTTTTACTGAGTATAAGATGAGCTTGACAAAGAAAACTTACTTCAAGAGTAATAGTTGATTTTTCTGTAACATTACTGTGAGCATTCATGTCTAACTCCCTTCTTCCCAGTTGACTAGTGAGCTGGAAAATAGAATATAAAAGTCGGGAAAGCTATGTCAAGTAGAAATTAGAAGAATGAGATTCACGTCCAACAACTTTGAGAAGTTTCTGCAATTGCAAGCAAGAATATATCTAAGGAAGAGAAGGACAATTTGTGAATCCCCTCCTGTGAAGTTATAGCTATCTGGGTAAGCGACTACAAGAGACCCCCGACATCCTCCCACCCCCACACAACCCATTACCACCAAATCATCTCTAACTCATAAGGGCAAAGGCTGGAGGCAAGTACCCATGTGACTGTGTCCGCATTAGCTAGGGAACCCTTGGCTGTGCTTATTCCCCCACCCCCATACAGACACCTTTGATGTGGGTGAGCACATCAAAGAGCTGACATACGGCTGTAGTTGCCTTTCATCAAGAGGAAGTAAGGAAAGACAGGCACAAGAGATAAATGAAGCTTGGAGTTGACTACCCTGGCAGATTTCTGGCTGCCGTATCAAGGAAGGAAAAGATGCCCTCAACCAAAATAATGCTTTCTGCTGCAGGTGCCTCAGCCTCAGGTGCCATCCAGACTGGTCCCAGAGAAGTGAGATTCTGAAGTAGCAAAGTAACATAATAGTAATTCTAATTTCTTTTCTTTTATCTAGTTCTGTCCAATTAGAGTGAGAATCCAAAAACTCTTACAAAACCAACCTCTGTTCCTGCCTAGACAGTGGTCAGCAAACTCATTAGTCAACAGAGCCAAATATCAACAGTACAACGATTGAAATTTCTTTTGAAAGCCAAATTTTTTAAACTTAAACTATATAGGTAGGTACATTGTTATTAACTTAATTAGGGTACTCCTAAAGCTTAGGAAGAGCCACACTCAAGGGGCCAAAGAGCCGCATGTGGCTCGCGAGCCGCAGTTTGCCGACCACAGGCCTAGACAGTAATAGGCCTTTCTCTGCAGTGATTGTGATGATGATGATGACGATGATGATGGTGATGATGGTAACAGTGATTATAATGGCAACTACCATTTATTGAGCAATTACCGTTTACACAAAATTGTGCTAAACTCTTTCTTATGTTATTTCTGTTAATCATAACAGTTCTTATAAGGTAGGTGCCATTATTAGGAATATTTTATAAATAAGGAATCTGAGTATATAGAGAGAATTGCTAACTTGCTCACACTCATATATCTCGAGAGAAACAGAGTTAGAATTTGCTACTGCTTTAAAAAATCACCACCAACGTAGTGGCTCAAACAATACAAATGTATTATCTTATAATTCTGTAGGTCAGAAGTCTGACATGCGGCTCCCAGGGCTAATAGCAAGGTGTCCACAGGGCTGCATTTCTTTCCGAAGGCTCCAAGGGAGGATCCATTGCCTTGCCTTTTCCATTTGCTAGAAGCTGTCAGCATTCTTTAGTTCAGGGGCCCCTCTCTCCATCTTCAAAGCCTGCAGCCTTACATTTCTTTGACCATCTTCTTTAGACATCTCCCTCTGACTTCCTTCTTCTGCCTCCTTCTTATTTAAGGAGGTGAGGCAGGTTGCCATGTAGATCTCAGAAGAAAGAGAGTTTCAGGCAAGTGCGGAAGCCAGGCTTGGCCCCTAGGCAGGAACATAACTGGAGGCCACGTGGCTGGAGGGCAGGGAGCAATGGGAACAGTGAGAGATAAAGTGAGAACTGATGGGAGGAGGGGATCAGGGCAGGGCTGGTGAGTTACTGTCAGGCCTACAGTTCTTGGTTTGTGTAACTGTTTTCTTGTTGCTTATTTTTTCCTCCACTTACCACTGTATCAGAAGCATTTCCCATATCATTTCATCCTTTTCTGCATCAGGTACACGTCATGATAGAGAGAAAATAGTTCCCCAGGTGCTGCCAATGGAGCATAACCAGCCTTCTATAAAAGAGAATCGGGAAAGATACAAACCAGATAGACTCTAGTTTTTCAATCCCCCTTCTTTATCACAGTTTATTTCCATTCATCCTTTCCCATCCCCATTGTCACATACAGGTGCTTAGAGGAGGGACAAAACGGGGACTTAATATTTTATTTTTTCATTGATAGTCTTTTTTTTAATTTGGATGTAGAAGAGACAGTATTTAACATAGAAACTGCAAAGAGTTTCAGACACTGCAGCCATCATGTGTAAGGAAGATTCTGTCCAAGAAGTTGTTAGAATATGAGCACAATAATGGTTAATATAACAGATGCCATGCTATCCATGTGTTCACCCTCCTGTGAAGGTATGTGGCTAGAACTGGAATTTGATCCCAAGGTGACTACTTAAAACCATGTAATTCTGAGACACATACTCCTTCCATAACAGCTTTCAGAAAGTCTGTCCTCGCCCCAGAAGATAGTTAGAATTGATCTGTCTCACACCAGTGTTTCATACCTCTGTGCTAACTATTCTGAGCGCTTTACTCGTTTTTCCAAAACTATTGTCAGTATCCTCTGTATAGGCAATAAATAGAAACCAGAGCCTGCTCATTACTATGAAATGCTTTCATGATCTCACATTATTATTTCTTTTTAGAGGCAGCCAGCTAAAATGTGTTCTTGAAATGTGGCAATTAAACAACAGATTCAAATTTCCCTTTTTGCTTTCAAGTGACTAGTTAATTAGATGATTTACTATTTAAATACTACCCAACCGATGAGACTGTTCATTATATTTATTTCCAGTGTAAATATACTAGTAAACTTTTAAAAAGCTTAGAATAAATACTAGTAACATAAAATTAAATGCACTCATTTCATTTCCCGTCATTTTGCCAATTTCTTATTAGATGTGTTCCTATGCGGAAGCACAGCTAATCAATTGAATTAATTCTCTCACGTCTTTATCCTTTATCCTTTACGGGAATAGTCATTTTCATGAATGAAATATTTCAGATTTTCTTATAGTTGATAGCCGTGTCACATTTAGACAATAATTTCCCCTATAGTGCTTGCTATCCAAGCTGTCTAACTTGATATACTCACTATTGAAAACACACCTTTGGTTCCTATAGGTCCATATGTTATTTCATTGATATAAATGCATGAATTTTAGTAAACTTAAACTCCTACTTCTAGGAGGCAGAATTATTTTTAGTTACATAGAGTAGATATTCTCCTTTTCCCTCATTTTTTCTTCTAAACCATTTCTCCTTCAGCAATGCCTGCTTCTTTAAATTGCATCTTATCAGCCTTTCTTCTGCCTTTTTGCCATCATCTATCAACTCCTGGCAACTGATCTCCCTACATGGATCCCATGGTTACCAGTTACTGTAATGCATGGCTCACTGTGATCTTCATTCTGCTGACTTATCCACAGCAGTGACCCATCCCATGTCTGACCTCTCAGTTCCTTGGTTGCCCCCCTCCTCAAAAGCTTGTTTTCCTCCCAAACTGCACTACCTTGAAAAAATCTGTTTCAAGCTCCCCCTCTTTGACCTCCAATCTTTTCAATTTTGTTACTTTTTGTTTTTGTTGTTAATCCTCACCTGAGAATATTTTTCCATTGATTTTTAGAGTGGAAGGGAGGGGGAGAGACAGAGAGAAACATGGATGTGAGAGAGACACATGTGCCTCTCCTGGGCCAGGTGACCAGAATTGAAACCGAGACCCTTCAGTCTACAGGCCGATGCACTATCCACTGAGCCAAACCTGCTCGGGCTCAATTCTGTTACTTTCTACTTACATTCTAACCTCTGTATGACCACTCCTGGACCTCCACTCCACTCCACTATTTTTCACGTTCAGTCACCTCCAAGTCCCCATGTCCTTCCTCACCCAGCTTAAATTTTGAAAAGAGATAAACAGAAATTTTGAAAACAATATATTAAGTGAAAGAAGACAGACACAGAAGGACAAATATTGTATGGTTTCATTGATATAAAATATCCAGAATAGGTAAAGCAATAGAGACAGAAAGCAAGTTAGTGGTTTCCAGGGCCTGGTGGAATGGGGGAGGGGGAGTGCCTGTTGGGTGTAGAGTTTCTTTCTGGAGTGGTGACATGTTCTGGAACTAGATAGAGGTGATCGTTACACAACTTTGTGAATAGACTAAACATCGCTGAACTGTACATTTTAAAAGAATGAATATTATGCATGTGAGTTACATCTCAATAAAAAGGTGTCTTCTTTATAAATCGGGACATTTTCTGCACCAGCTCCTGAAGTGAGCCACACCCTCGATTTATTTTTCCTGGTGGGTGACACTTGGGTTACTGAGTCCAGAGGCTTCCAAATAAAGCAGTGGCTCTAATAGCTCAAAGATAAAATAAAGGATAAGGGATGGTGATTTTTGACTCGTCACATCAACAAAATGATGGTTAGTAAATTGTTGGATTAAATACCTGAGAAGAGGAAAGCCCAGATTATATCAGTGACTCTTGTTCCCCCTTCCCTTCCCCTTCTCCCCTCTCACACCCCAGTTACAGACTCCAGGGGGACACTTCTGTGGCAAAGTAAATACTTCTGCCAGGAGCTGCAAGAGGGCATGGAGCACTTTCTTTGGTGCTCTATTTCCTTACTGATTTATTCAGTTCAAATTACGTATCTGATCTCTTAGCTACAAAGCAAATGCAACCCGGCCCGGGGATGCTGGAAAGTGTTAATCAGGAAAATGACAGAGGGAAGGAGAAGAAATTTAGCAAATACACTTAAGTTTGTATGAAGAAAAGTAATAAAACTCTACCTAAGCATCTGCGCTTTAGGAGAGCTGCGTATACTTTATTATGAAGCAAAAGTCATGAGGCAGCAGAGAATACACTAGTGATGGCGTGTGTTTACCAGAATGGGATGAATTGCCTGAGAAAGAAAGGTTACATGTGTTAATAAACCATCATAAGATTATTTTACTATTTTCCCTCAGGGAAAGATTTTTCAGTATCCTACTGAGTATAAAGGATTTCCTGTTTTTGTTCACTGTTTCGGAGACCTTGTATGTTTTTATCTAATGGAAAAATAACACTCTTTAAAAAGTATAAACTATTGTATAAACTCTGAGCCTTTTCCCTACTGGGCCTTAGCATGTGTAATTTGTAGCACTGTCATCAAACTGCTGGAATTTCCCCTCCTAATTTTCAGCAGACATTAGTAACCATAGAGATGTTCTGGGTAATTGTTACATTGGAATTTTGTCCCTTTCATACAATATTTTTCTATAATGATAATGCACCTAGTTACAATGCCCAACCTATTTATTTCAAGTTTCTTCAGGAGGCATTTTTCCCTTAGAAGAAAAATAATCTTTGTGAGTCATTGTAGCCATAAAATTTTGATAGTTGCTTATAAGGTGGTCAACATGATTTAGTAAGTTATTTAACAGTGTTTAGTTTTGGGTTGTCTATAAGGAATTATGACAATGGTTAAACACTGAAGGCACTGAAATCACAATATAGAACTAATCTTAAAAAGTAGGGAAATGAGAATTTATTCAGAACACTGCTAAAAAGTTCCATATTCAGCAATTAAGACATATGGTCAGTATCCTTAAGCCCGGGTTGCAGGCTCAATCCCCAGTAGGGAGCATGCAGGAGGCAGCGAATCAATGATTCTCTCTCATTATTGATGTTCCTCTCTGAAATCAATAAAAATATATTTTTAAAAAAGAATGGATAATGAAGGTTTATTTGCTCTAGAGGCCCGGTGCATAGATTCGTGCCTATTGAAAGGAAATTAATTAGAAGGTGACCTGTGGGGCGGGACTGGGTGAGACGGCTGGACACACCCTGGAGCCAACCTACTGCGGTCCCTCCTTGGCCGGCCGCACTTGGGGAGGCCCCAGGGCTCGAAGGGCATCTGAGGAGTGAGTGGGGTCCCTCTGGCAGGTGGGGTCCCTTTGCCTGGCTTGTGGGCATCGGGCAAAAACCAGGAGTCCAACATCCCCTGAGGGGTTCTGGAATGCAAGAGGGCACTCTGCAAAGTTGCTGTCGCTTGGCAGCTCCTGTATTGAGTGTCTTCCCCTGGTGGTCAGTGTGTGTCATAGCTACCAGCTGGTCGGCCTGTTGGCCAGTCAGCTGGTCGCTTAAGCTTTTATTTATATAGACTCGAGGCCCGGTGCACAAAATTCATGCATGGGGGGGTCTCCTCAGCCCAGCCTCCACCTTCTCCAATCCGGGACCCCTTGGGGGATGTCTGACTGCCAGTTTAGGCCTGATCCTTGGACCATTGGCTCATAATCCAAGACCATTGACTCCTAACTGTTCACCTGCCTACCTGCTTGATTGCCCCTAACTGCCCCCCCTCCCCCACAGGCCTGGTTGCCCCACGCAGCCTGTTCTGTCATCTGTTCGGTTGCAATGGTCACTTAGGCCTTTATATATATAGATGACCAGAAATCCTTCTAATGTTGACAGAAAAGATCAGGCATTGCCAGGTCTCATTGCATCATGTTGATGTAATAACCTATGATAAATGATGACAGTATAATATTCGTGTTAAATATTTTGTGAGCCATAATCACAGTTCTTTAAGCACCTAGGAAATAAGAGGCTACAGTAATTCAAGACATCAATGATATTATTATTTATACCAGAAGTCCGGTGCACAAAAATTCATGCACTCAGGGGCGGGAGGGTTCCTCAGCCCAGCCTGCCCCCTCCCACAGTCCAGGACCCCTTGGGGGATGTCCACCTCCCAGCTTAGGCCCACTCCCCTGGGCCCACTCCCCTGGGCCTAAGCTGGCACTCAGACATCCTTCTGGCATCCCAGGAGCCCTCAGGGGAAGTCCAACTAACAGCCATTAGTCTGACATCCTTAGCTCTGCCACAGAGGCAGGAGAGACTCCTGCCACCACCACAGCTGGCCAGCCATGAGGCAGCTTCTGGCTGAATGGCGCTCCCCCTGTGGAAGTGCCCTGACCACTAGGGGGCAGCTCCTGCATTGAACGTCTGCCCCCTGGTGCTCAGTGCATGTCATAGCAAGTGGTCGTTTCCAGTTATTCCACCATTAGGGTCAATTTGCATATTACCCTTTTATTGTATAGGATAATTATCATTTCTCACACTTTCTGCTGTTTTATCTTTTTAGGTATGACTCATCCTATTATTTTTTGATTTGCAATTTTAATACCATATCAGATATGTGGTCCTTTGAAAATAAAGAATAAGCAAGATATATTCAAGGAAAATATCCCTAAAGTAGAACACTATATGGTATTATGGGAGGTTTGAAAATTATTTCTTAACGTTTTCTTCAGACATTTAAATCTATCTAAATGTAAAGTTTTGCTCTGGGTTATTTAATACTGTATGTTTAGTCCTCTGGTTCTTATTTGATAATTTACTTTTATTTTACTTACATTTTTCTCCTTCTTCCCAATACCCTCTCCCACTCCCCTCATACTCATGGACTCCACCCTATTTGCAATATGGGTCTTAAATATGCACTTATCCCTGTTGTACTGTTTTGTGGGAGGGTATTTTTAAATTTGTATATGGGAATCCATGGTTATAAGGAAAATGGATAATTAATTCCAATAAATAAAATACCAGTTTGCTTTCAGAAATATCTGTGCTGATTTATATTGCTAACAGCAGTATCTGAGAATTTTTCTCCCTTCTCATCTTTACCAACATTTGTTATTAAATAGATTTCTTATTTTTGCCATTCTGGCTGATGTGAAGTGATACCTCATTATTGTTTAATTCTGTCTTTATCTGATGTGTGCTCTTGTTAGCCATTATGTCTTTTCTTCCTCATTCTATAAACTGCTTGTTCATCTATTTTGCCTGCTTTATTCTTATTGATTTATAAATGTCTTTCTTAGTATGACATTTGTTGATTTTGTCTATAATGGTTTTCATTAGATAGAAATCTTTAATTTTTATGCAATAAAATCCATCTTCTTTTTGCCTAAGAGTTTATATTTTGAGTTTCATTTAAAAAGTTTTTTTTCTATGCCTGGGTCACAAATGGTTTTTTTTACATTTAAAAAAAAATATTTTTATTTTTAACACATATGGTTTTAATCTACTACCTATGCTATGATAACGTACAAGTTTAGCTTTACTTTTCTTCATCTAGTGAGCCTATTTTCCAAATGACATTTATGAGTAATCCTTTCCCCATTGCTTTGTAGTGCTATGTTTGACCTCAAAACCCAATTCCTGTCCATTGACTTGCTTGTCTGCTCCTGAGTCCATACCTGGTGATTTTTATCACTACAGCCTCGGTTATGTCTTAATATCTGGTAGAGAAAGTCTTTCCCTTCCCACACCTTCATGCTCTCTTTATTTTCCTTTTCAAAGCTGAGTTAGGTATTTAGGGACTTTTATTCTTTCATATAAATTTTAGAATGAGTTTTCCAAGTTCCTCAAAAAAATCTGCTTTTAAATATGTCTCTTAATGACCATTAATGGCAACACATCGCTAGATTTTGATTTAAAATCTGAAAGCTGTTTCCTTAAACCTTTGGAAAATGTTATATTATTCTATTCTATATTCGCGTGTGCTTTTTGAAATCTGATACCAACATGACTTGTTTTCCTTTGTGGGTGAGTGGTCCACTCTTCCCTCTAGAAAGGGGCAAATTTTTGTCTGTCTTCAATATCCATGCATTTATCATAAAGTTTCTGGGTTTAGATTTCTCATTCTCTATGCTTTTATACCCTGAAGCCCTTTCAACCTGAAGTTTTTTCTCTTCTTTCAGTTGGGAAAATTCTTAGATGTCATTTTTAAAAATACTCTTTTCTGTGTCTACTAATGGGACTTTTAAAATATATATATATATTTTAGTGATTTCAGAGAGGAAGGAAGAGGGAGAGAGATAGAAACATCAATGATGAGAGATCATCATTGATCAGTTGCCTCCTGCACACCCCCCACTGGGGATCCAGCCCACAACCTGGGCATGTGCCCTTGACCAGAATCAAACCCAGATCCTTTAGTCCGCAGGCTGATGCTCTATCCACTGAGCCAAGCAGGCTAGGGCCTAAGGGGACTTTTGAAATATGTATTTTTGGTATTTTAATTGCTGATTTTCATATCTCTTGTTTTTTCTCCCTTTTTCCTTTCCAAGTGCTTTTTTTGAAGAATATTCTAGCCTACTTTCCAATACTCCATTTCATTCTTTGGCCATAGCCTTTAGTTATTTATCCATATGTTAACAATTTATTTAAATTCACATTTTCATATCAAGTATGCCTTCTTATTTGTAAGTTCTTATTGGTATACGAAAGAGGCCTGGTGCATGAAATTTGTGCACAAGGGGGTGGGGGCTGTCCCTCAGCCCGGCCTGCACCCTCTCCAATCTGGGACCCCTTGGGGGATGTCTGACTGCCAGTTTAGGCCCGATCCCACAGGGCAGTCAGACATCCCCTTCACAATCCAGGACCACTGGCTCCTAACCAGTCATCTGCCTGCCTGCCTGATCTCCCCTAACTGCCTCTGCTGGCCAGCCTGATCATCCCCTAACTGCTCCCCTGCTGACCTGATCACCCCGAACTGCCCTCCCCTGCTGGCCTGATCTCACCCCTAACTGCTTGCTCCCCTGCCAGCCTGATCACCCCTAACTGCCCTCCCCTGCCATCCTATTCTCACCTCTAACTGCTTGCTCCCCCATGCTGGCCTGATTGCCCCTAACTGCTCTCCCCTGCTGGCCTGATCATCCCTAACATCTCTGCCTTGGCCCCTGCCACCGTGGTTTTGTCTGTAAGAAAGGCAGAACGACCAGAAGATGTCCGGTTGACCTGGTCTAATTAGCATATTACCCTTTTATTAGCATAGATGATTGTTTCTGCTTTATATTTCCACTGCTCTTTTAATTATTTGAGAATTTTGATTAGTTTTATTTTGAGTAACAAATAAGTAAATAAGTAAATAAAGAAGAGCTCGTTCTGTCTAATATTTGCAGTTGGTTTTGTTGCCTGTATTTTGTAGCAGTTATGCTCTTCAGATGTCTAGTTATTTTTGCCTTTGAACTTGTTTTTCTCTGGTGGTTTGGTAAATATGAAGATCCAGGTCCTAGTTCATGCTGCTCCTATGGGAGAAAGAGGATCCTGGGCAAAGAGCCCATCATGCCATTGTCTGGACTTGACAATTTCTCTTTGCTCTCTCCTAACCAGGCAATCCTTACCCCTTGGTTCAGTCTGGAGGCAAGTTTGGCAATGCTTTGGAGTTTGCCATAATCACCAGGCCCTAACCATTGCCAGGCTCCTGTGCAGCCTGCATGTTATCTGCTGGCCCAGTGGCATAGTGGATAGGCAGGACTATTTTTCTGTACCTTGAGCAATTATGTGGCCGTGACAATGAAAAAAGATTCAGCTTAAAAGCCCTCCACATCTTATTCCACCACCATATTACCGTATTCCTAATCACTTATACTCAATTTTCAAGCATTTCTGTCAATCTTTGTCTACTTTTTGTCATTTAAATCCACTGTATTTACCTCTGGGATAACATCTGGGATAAAATTACAGGAGGATGCCAACATCTAGGCTAATTCTCAACTCTGTTGAATCCATCTATATCCATATTTGTTTTCAAATGATGGATAACATAATAGTACCAACTTCAATCAAATGCTCTCTAAATAGTAGGCCTGTGCTAAGTGTTTTTATATGCATTATATCACCTGGTCCTCTCAGACACTCTAGGAAATAGGCACTTTTATCATCCTAGTTTTACAAATGAGGGAATTGAAGTCTAGATAAAGTAATTTACGTGAGCCAAGGTGCAAATTTAAGCTGTCAGATTCCAAAGTCTATTCCTTTTAGTCTACATGTAGTGCTTTGTTTTAAATTATGTTTGTTCTGGGTAGATGTTACTCATGGTGTCCAAAAATCTCCTAAAGTGTATCCAAAATGTTGTGTTTGTACATTTAAATTATTTTTCCTGGTGATTGAGTCTGTTGTTTTCATTAGATTCTCAAAAGTGTCTATGAGTTTCCACCAGGTGAAGAGCTACTTGAAGTGAAGTCAAAGCTTACCTGGGGGCTTTGGTGCTAAACAGCCAGGAATGCAAAAAATGGTACATAGTGACTTACCCCTGAATCTTTATTGAATGGCCCTCACATTATCTATCCTGGGCCACTATAAACTCAAAAGCCAAGAATTAATATATTTTATTTCTGTTTGCTTTTGTGCTGGTATTTCTATTCCTGGAGCAGTAGAGAACAAGTTTCTTTGAAAATATTATGGGACAGAGGAAGGGGGTTAAATAAAGGATTCTCTCTCAGTAAATGTGTACAATTGTGTTCATCTATTTCAGTGCTCATACAGTGGAAGTTAACTTCAAATTGAGAAGAAAACATTTGAGACAACATCAATCTGGTCTGAAGAATAGATAAAGCAATGTGTTCAGTGGCTTAATGCCTGTGCAGTCATATTCCAGCCCTGGGAATTGTCAATTGGACCTTCTTGAATGCCCAACTGATCCTATTCACTCTAGTCAGAACCTGGTGGATTTTCTATTCAGAGGCCCTCGGGAGATGAAAACACTTCTCAATTGAGAAGAAAACATTTGAGACAACATCAATCTGGTCTGAAGAATAGATAAAGCAATGTGTTCAGTGGCTTAATGCCTGTGCAGTCATATTCCAGCCCTGGGAATTGTCAATTGGACCTTCTTGAATGCCCAACTGATCCTATTCACTCTAGTCAGAACCTGGTGGATTTTCTATTCAGAGGCCTTCTGATATTTCTTCCAGACACTGGAATACTCTATAATGAGGCTTAGGTACAATCTCTCCCAAGTGTCAGAGGCTCAGCTTCAGACCTGACCAGAATGCTCAGGGGTCCTTTGCACCAGGGGTAGCCCTGGTTTGATTTTCCCAAACCCCTTTTCAGAGCAGGAGGATAGTCTATGCTCCAGGGACATCTGAACTCAACTGGCCTCTGGAAACAGACAAATATACATACTGGTCAATTAGATTGACCTATGCTCTTCTGAAGTAAGCTCTAAAGCATATACTTCATTTAAAAATACATATATGGTAGACATGTAATACTCTTAAAAGTGTAGTTCATGTCATGGGAGGGCGGCATGCAGTTTCTTGGATGGAAATAGAGTACAGTATGCTGTCTGTAAAATGAGAAATGAGCTAGTTTCATATTTCAGAAATTGAGAAGGTAGAAAATTTCAAAACTTACTGTATGTTACTTTCAGAATTCAATCATCCATTCAAAACTCTTGTGATGTGTAATAGTGAAAGAAAAAAGGAAAAGTCTGCCAGTTTCAGTCTCGAGTTATTTTGTGTTCTCTAGAAAGTGTCAATTTATTGGTTTTTGGTTTCGGGTCCCAGACAGACCTTAAATAAAATTCCTCTGTGAGGTGTTAGCCAGTAGCTTGTAGAAAATATTTCCCTGCCAAAGGCACTGAGCAAGGATCTTGAGTGTATCCCACAAGGACTAACTGACTCTGAAGGCGTCAGGAGTAAAATGACTCCATTTTATAATCTCTCCCAGAGGCAAGGAGCTCCTTACTTCCAGAATAAATTGGTAGTGAGATCCATTTTCTAGCTGGCAGGGTGATGATCAGCAAAGCTTTCACTCCAGCTTGCTGACAAGGGAAAAGCGCCCGCCCCAATTGGCAGGTGTATATGATTTGTGAGACGGAAGGCTCCGGAGCCTGGCTCACACAGAAATGGTTCTACTGCAAGCCTTTATGTGATAAACTAAACTTTTGTAAATTGCACTCACAAACTTAAACACTGAGGATACCACTTCTCCCTCTGGTATGCATGTGTTTGATTCTTCCTCCTTACAGCTCCCCAAGGTGATCATCTATTTGATAGTCTCTAAGCATCTCAATCCATTCAAAAACCCCAACCTGGTGTTCTCACGTGTAAACCATAGTACAGCTTTGCATAAAAAGTAAAAGACTTTCACATTTATTTTCCACATCCATTTATCTCTGAGCAAATATGACCATCTCACTCTACAGCTAAAGGTAACTAGTAGATAGATACACAAGATAGGAGCTACCGCTGCACACTCGGAGCTTCCTGCTCTGTTGTCAGGCTTTTCTTCGGACTGGAGTTCTCAAACTTAAGACTCACTCCAGTTGCTCACCACAAGTCATAGGAATGATAGTTAATATAATGATTAACATGCACCAGGAGCTCTTTTAAGTACATCACATTTATCAACTGATACTTTCCTTGAAACAACCCTAAGTGGAGGATTATGATTATCCCAAATAAGTGGAACTACAAAGAGGTTTTGTCATTTGCTCAAGGTTTAACGCTTAGGAAAGGCTGAAACTAGAACCCCAACAAAGGCAGCCTGGTTTCAGGGTCTCTGCTGGGCCCTAAGGACACTCCTTATTCCCTTTCCTACAGGTTTGGGAGCCAGAGTCTCTGGCTGGGGCCCAGGAATCCAAATGGTCAACATATACTTCCCCAGCCAACCCTAATGCCAGGTGTTCTCCAACCTTGTTCTGAAAAGCACTGATTTTGGTATTCAAAAACATTGTTTTTCAGTAAGTCCCATATTGCAGTGAAAATTCCCTTAGGAAACATTTTAAACTAATAATTTCATTTATAAGTGCTAGAGTAAAATATAGGGGGGATGTGACTTGGGATGATGCTTGATGGTTAGGAAAAGGTAAGAAGCAATGATAAGAAAAGCCACAGGAGAAAACCACAGATATTATCTACCTTATAATTTTCCTTGGAGCTAGAGTTCCACAAGACTGCTCAATACCAAGTTTGAAATTTAGAATGTAAATTTCTCAAGTGGTTTTGAGAAAAGCCCATGGAAATAATGGCAGAGAGCTTGAGTGAGCTATTTACTAACTGGTAACACGTCAAGTTTCCTGACTTGTAGGAATTATAGCTTCAGTGCCCAAACTGGTAACCACTAGCCACATTATTTAAATTCATTAAAATTAAATAAAATTTGAAAATTCAGTTTCTTGATCACCCTTGCCACTCTCAAGTGTTCTAAAGCCACATATGGCTAGTGGCTACCATCTAGAATTGTGCCATCTATAGGGAGTTTTTTAGTACAGTGTGATCTTTAGACCTTTTCCCAACTATTTTTGTAATTTTTTTCTTATCATTAACAAAAATATTCTCTATTAAAGTAATTAGATGTTGGACATTTAGCATTCACTGTTCCGCCTGTTTTAAGGTTTAATTTGTAATTTTGTGGTGCTGATCACTTAGTATCACATCTCAACCGGGATTGGTTATTTTCCTTCCCACTGTTTGTTTCATATGGGATTATGTGGGATTGGAGGAGGATGGCCATGTGAGAGTGAACAACCATGGTAGCCTTCCTCCAAGTGTTAACAGGCTGCCGGCCATGGATATACCAAGGCTACAGGAGTTCTAGGTGAACAGGAACCACATCAACACCATACACATGACCTCTTTTCACTTAGCGTGGGTATGACTTTTCACCCTCCGTTATTATTGTGAGTCATGGATGACAGGTTTCTAATACTTTCTGACCTGATATAAATCAGGAAGGAGACCACATATACAACCTGTTGCCACAGAAACCACCACATCTGCCAAATATGCCATGTTGGGACTCACTGGAACAGACTCCTGGAAGCGAGTTATCTCAGTTCCAGTCCCCTTTCTCCAGCAGATAATGAGCTATTGGCCGAGATTCAGCCCCCTGTGCTGGACTGCGCTTGCCTTCCACTAGACCCAGGGCCATGAAATTGTTACAATGCTCGCTTGCCATTTCAGGATCAGATTCCAGGGTTGTTTTGTAAACTTTTCTGGAAATATGGTTCAGCAAATTGATTCCCGGGAGTGAATTTTACAAGAGATCTTGTTAGCCCTAATCCAGTAGACTCTGTGTCCAGTGATATACGCACCAAATAATTAAAATAGACTTTGTCAAGAATAGCTCCTAGCTAAGTCTGTTTAAAATGATTTTTATTTTCGCTTCAAATATGAACTATTACATTATACATGCAATTATTACCTATTTTGAATCATGCCAAAAGTCCTTCTCTCATACTAAATAGAACCCGAAACAAAAACTTAAAATCACTGAAACTCAGAACTGAACGGGAATTTTGAGATTAGCTATTCTTTTCCAAACGAGAAACTGTGTCTCAGAAAGGCTAAGAAATTTACCCAAGATCTGCACACTAATTGAGAGAACTAGAACTGCCAATGCACATCTCCCGATTTCTTGTTCAGTTCCATGTCCGCTGTGTCATCCTTTTCTGTGGCAGTGAAGACTTGCGCTATCACATTGTATGGAGATCCTTTACTCCTACTGAGGTAAGATGCTTGGATCCCAGTTCCAGAAAAGGCACAGTTCAACAACAGCTAATGCACATATGGTGCTAACTATATGGCAGGCACTGTCCTAAGTACCATGGATATGCTATCTCATTTAGTCCTCATGATGACACTATGAAATTCTATTATGATTTCCATTTTACCAATGAGTGAGCCAGATCACAGTGAGATTAAGAAACTTGCCTGAGAGCAAACAGCCAATACTTGACAGAATCCCAATTCAAACTCAGAAAATACAGCTCCAGATTCCATGCTTTGCTGCCTACAAGGCTCCAATCTGGAGCCATCAACCAGAATGGGAAACGCATGCAGCTAAGGTTAAAAACGCTTTTGTGTGCAGAGTGCTCAGTTCTAAGGCAATTTTTGATAACATTTTCTGGTTAGCTTTTATGAAAACTAAAACTCTTATTCCCATGGAAGCATTCATGATTGAAGGTGCTGGAAGTTTTTTTTGTTTGTTAGTTTGTTTTTAACTAAAACCTTTCAGTGATCTTAATGAGCCCAGCAACCAAGCAGGCAGAGCAGTAAAACCTGCTACTTTGGTGGCAATTCTGAGCCGTCGTTTCTCACTGGGAGCAGCATCACCGACAGACAGAATGCCCTTCTCTGCTCTCCGGGGTGCAGCCTTTCAGAACAGAGACAATCCACATCATCAGGAGGGGTTTCCATCTGAAACGGTCTGGGGTTGTTAGCCTGGGACATACTCTTCCTGCTTTCTGTGGGTAAGTGTTGACATCGCAAGAAAAGGGGAAAAATATTCTGATGAAAAAGGACTCGCTTACGTTAATGTAAACATGCTGGTTTATATATGGGCACGTTCCTGGGCCTGTCACAAAATAGATTTTTGAGCAGGAGGTTAAGGAAAAGTGATTTCCAGAATGAGCCCTCACCCAGTATGGGGTACTTCATGTTCATAAGAGTGATGACATGAGTGCCTGATATTGAATTAAATAAATACAAAATATGGAAAGGACAGTCTGTCAAGATTGTGAGCTCCTTGTTGGTGGGGACTTGTGTCATGTTTCTTTGCTTTCTGCCTGGAACCCAGCACAATCCCAGACTTAAATAGGTAAGAAGGACTCATGGTTTAGTAAAAGGGATTGGAGCCAGAGATGGAGATGCTGTGAGGAGGAGGGAACACAGAAATGGTTCTTCCTTGCTAAATTTTGGCTATTGATGCGGACAGAAACTTCGACCCATATTCCTGTTACTGATTAGCTCTCCATTCTTTAGCCAGATGTTAATTCCTGTGAATCACAGTGCTCTTATTTAAAATGCTTATCCCATTTTAAGTAAGAGCACTGTGATTCACAGAAACTAGGTAAAGATAAAATTAGAAAATATGTGTAAAATTCTTTTAAAATTTAAAGCTACATATAGGTGCCCGGCTGGTGTGCTCAGTGGTTGAGAGTCGACCTGTGAACCAAGAGGTCATGGTTTGATTCCCAGTCAGGGCGCATGCCAGGGTTGCTGTCTCCATCCTCAGTGTGGGGTGTGCAGGAGGCAGCTGATCATTGATTCTCTCTCATCATTGATGTTTCTCTCTCTCTCTCTTTCTCCCTTCCTCTCTAAAATCAATAAAAAATATAGTTATATGTTATTAATAAATCCTTTCAAAATCAGATAATCAGTGGTAAACAAAAATGATTTGTTTACCTGACTTTTAACCCCCATTGTGACTTTCCTATCACCAAGCAACTCCTATCTTCACCATCACTAAAGTTTATTTCTCCTCACATCTTTTCCTACATTCCCTCTGTCTACTCTGTTCTCCAAATAGGCCACTTATAATTGTCTCAAGCATGTATATTTTTATCAAAATATGTAGAGAATAATTTCTATACAAGGCTTCCTATGGTGACTAAGTGTTCATTATTGGACACTTCTACTTATAGTAGCATTTATTGCCAATCAGAGTATTTAACAGAGGAACTAAAAAGCCTGGATAACATGAATGAAAAATCATCTCTGGGTAGTGAGCTGTGACACTTGAATGTTCATGCAAATCACCTGAGATCTTCCTAAAAGGCAGATAGTGTAGATGAGCCTGAGTTTCTGTACTCCCAAGGGGACAATGCTGCTGGCCTGTGATCTCCCCTGAGCATGACCAGAGTCTATACCATGAATCCTAATATATCCAAGTATGAGGGCACTCTTACAACTTTAGTTATTGGCATTATTTTGATTATAAATTTTAAAATACATAGAAGCAACAAATTATAATCTAATCAATATAAGCTATTAACCACAACTAAGTTGATTTATATATGGCATCTACAGACACTAAAATCAATTTTGGGCTCCTTCTATCCATATTGTTTTAAAGTTGCCATTAAATAACTTTTAAAATATTCAAGTAATACTTATTAATTGTAGAAAATTCATAAAAGTAAAACAAGCAAAAAGAAGATAAAAATCACTTGTAATCTCATCACTTGCACAGAAGACAAACAATATAACAGGTTAATCTATACTCTCCCATATGCCCACACCCAACCCCAACTCCATGACCACTGCCATGTACCAAAATCATGGAAAGATTGACAGTAAGACACAGACATAGACAGGTAAAATGGCTTTTAGTAAAGTTGGTAAACAAACAAACAAACAAACAAATAAAAACTATTGTTAAATAGCATAGAGTAGGGGGCATGAACTTTCCAAGTTTCTCGAAATCCCCCATGGACATACAATCACGGAGCTGCAGAGGGTAGATTCATCCATTTTGTACCCATGGGATTTTGTTAAAATTGAGCACTATAGTTTACAATACATGGTAATGTTGAAGTTTCTCCTGGGAGGGGAGCCCGCCCTGGGTTTTAGGTTGCTTTTCTAGTTCAGGGCAAGTTGATTGGGTACCTGCTACTGTGAATATTTCTAAGGACTTTTCTGACTTCAGATCTTATACATTTTTTTCAACACTATAGCTATAGGTGAACTCCAAGATAATGAATCAGCTCATAATTTTATGGGGAAAAAATGAGAAAAACTTACTGGAAATGGTAACCTATGAGCTCAGTAGTTGATTGCTAACATAATCCGGTCTGCCAGAGGTCAATATGGGTTTCTTCTTTATTCCTTCCCAGAAGTTCATGGTAATTGTGAAAACTAGCAATAAGTATAACACTAAGACATTCCCTCACTAATTCTAATTACTTTAAATGGAGGTGAAAGAGCCACATCTCTGCAGTTTTCCAATTGAATCAATATCAGTCCGGAAATAGGAGGCCAACAGGGCACATTTTCCTGAGTGCTAATAGCAGAATAACCCTCTATTTCCGCATGTGAAATGATTACCTTTGAGGCTCATTACTGCCAAGTTGCTCTGAATTGGAAATAGGGACTTGTGCTGATGAACGGACATATTAATGTATAAATCAAATTCTTACAAAGCACAAAAGACAAACATGCTCACACCCACACCAACATAGGCATACTCACTCTTGTACAAAGAATAATTAGAGCCTTTTCTTGCAGCAGCAGTTTGTATGAAGCATTTATATTCCTGTAAACACCGGAGGGGTACATTGGGGTAGAACAAAAAGGTCCTTGATCCAAGATTCTAATGACCCAAATTCTAGTTTCTTTTTTTTCCATTTAGTTTTGTCACCATAATTCTTCAAAGTTTCTAACCAGCATGCTTCTGGGTCTCAAAGGCTGCAATCAAAGTGTTGTCTGGGGCTGCAGTCTCATGTGACGCTCGACTGGAGAAGTCTCCACTTCCAAGCTAGCATAGTTGTTGACAGCACTCATCCTTGTGGATTAGCCGACTGAGGGCGGGCCTCAGTTTGTTATTGGCTGTCAGGTGGAGGTTGCAGTCAGTCCCCTGCCATCATGGCCATTTGCCTCCACAAAGCCAACAAGAGAGAGACTCAGGAAGACAGGTCCCACAGTCTTCCATAATGTAATCATGTACATGTAATTACATATATCCCATCACTTCTGTTAGTTAGAAGCAGGTGTCACAGTCTGCCCACACTCCAGGGGACAGGACCATATGAGGAAAATTGTATTATATCTATTTATACATGTCAAGAGATTTATTTTTGAATATACAAAAATATATATGGAAAAACACCAAAAAAAAAAAAAAGGATGTATTTGAAGGCATTGGCTCTGCAGCTGCTGCTGGCAAGTGGCAAATCCGTAGGGCAGGATAGGCTTGCAGGCTGGCAGCTCAGGCAAGAGTTGAGCTACAGTTTTGAGGCAGAATTTCTTCTTCTCTGGGAAACTTCAGTGTTTGCTTTCCAGGCCTTCAGCTGATGGGATGAGATTCACCCATACCATCAAAGGAAATTCCCTTTGTTTCAAGTTAACCACAGCTACAAAAGACATTCACAAGAATGCCTAGATTAGTGTTTGATTAGATAACCGCTACAATAGCCTAGCCAAATTGACTGTATTCGTTTCCTAGGGCTGCTGTAATAAAGTACCACAAACTAGATGGCTTAAAACCAGTGAAATTTATTCTCTCACAGTCCTGGAGGCTATAAGGCTGAAATCTAGGTGTTGGCCATATTCCCTCCAAAGCCTCTAGAGAAGGCATCTTCCTTGCCTCTTCCAGCTCCTGGGAGGCCCAGGCATTCTTTGGCTTATGGTAGCAAAATTCCAACCCCTGCCTCTGTCTTCACGTGACTGGCTGCCCTCTGTGTCTGTGTCCAGATTCTCGTCTTCTGATAAGGACATCCATCATGTCAGATTAGAGCACTCGGATGCAGTATGACTTCGTCTTAACCTGGTTACATCTGCAAAGACCCTGTTTCCAACAAAGGTCATGTTCACAAGTACCAGGGGTTAGGACTTCAGCATGTCTTTTTAAAAAAATATATTTTATTAATTTTTTACAGAGAGGAAGGGTGAGGGATAGAGAGTTAGAAACATCGATGAGAGAGAAACATCGAGCAGCTGCCTCCTGCACACCCCACACTGGGGATGTGCCCGCAACCAAGGTACATGCCCTTGACCGGAATCGAACCTGGGACACGTCAGTTTGCAGGTTGATGGTCTATCCACTGAGCCAAACCAGTTAGGGCTCAGCATGTCTTTTCGACAGACACCATTCAGCCATAACGCTGACCATTCCAGGCATTTCTACAGCATCTCCTGTGTTGCATTGATTCAGGGTGAAAACAAGAGAAATGTATCACAGAGCTGTTAATGCTCGGGCAGCCCAGCCTGCCCTGTGAGTGGACTAAGCACACCAAGGCCAGAGAAAACCCTCAGGCAGGCCTTGCTGTGAAAAGCCATTAGCGTGTGTGAGAACAGTCAGTGCCAAGGGGACAGGGATGGGGCATGGACACCATTCACTGCATGTGGGAAATGCAGCTGGGGGGCTTCCAAAGGTGACATTTAGCTAAGAGTTTACCCTGAACCCACAGTTGTTCATGAACCTCACAGATTCTAAACCAGGAAACTGGATACCTTACACCCTGAAGCCCAAATGACTAGAGAGAAGACAAGCTATGGTTTCACAACTCTTTTCTAAAATATTAAGCAGAATTCAAGCTTCGGAAGAACACTTTTATTTTGGGTGACTGCTTCGTGGGCCTCTTTGGTTATATAAAGGCAAAACCAAAGATTATTTTGTAATGACGTTTGCGACAACTGTTCTCATTCTGAGCAGAATTGCATCTCAGCAGAACTCATTTTGGTCTTAACTGTGACACCTTACAGTAGCTATAGAGAAAGAATGTTTTCTTTCTTTTAATCTGTCATTTGGGATGCAGGAAGGTTCATTGTGGAGCCTAGATAGTTGGTAAGGAGAGCCCAGCCCCTGCTAGAAGGTTACAGGTTTATTTATAGGTGTTGAGGTTTATCTGGTCCCTGCAATGTAGCAGCAGGCTGGGACCTAGACTTCAGTTTAAAGGAACCGTAGCACCTGTGTTAGTTTGCTAACATGCCATAAAAGTACCTCAAATTAAGCGGTGAAAACAAGAGAAATGTATCATCTCACAGTTCTGGAGGCCAGAAGTTCAAGGTCAAAGTGTCAGTGGGCCATGCTGCCTCTGAAAGCACCTGGGGGAGATCTGCTGCAGGTCTTTCTGCTGCTTCTTGTGGTCCTGTGGCTTGTGACAGCACAGCTCTTATCTTCTCATCGCAGTCTCTCTGTGGGCATGGCTCCGTGTCCAAATTTTCCCTTTTTATAAGGACACCCGTCATATTGGATTAGGGGCCCATCCTATTTCAGAAAGACTTCATTTTGACTTAACTGATTATATCCGCAACAACCCTATTGCCAAATTAGCTCACATCCTGAGGAACTGGGGGCTAGGTTTTCAAAAATTTATAGCAATGTATTTGTCTAATTTTAAGAAATTTTCTTTCTTCTTTTTCTTTTTTTGGCTGTTACTCTTTTTTATAACCCCACATCTTTAGGGCAGTAAACTGAGCTTGTTCTCAAGCCTGCACCAGGCCTGCACTGAGGCTGAACAGAAGAATCTCCACGGAAGGGTGGTACCACTGGTGTGGACATACAAAAAGCAACTGGCAAAGAAACTTGCTGGTAGGGAGGAGGATGATAGAGGTGAAAACCAGGACAGGTGTTAGGACTTGTGAATATTCCTAAGAAACCAAGAAATGCTCTGGGGAAAAGACAGGATTCCCTACTAATGAAGCAGGAAAAGGGAGTGAGACTATTATTTGCATTTTGAAAGGAAGAATGAACCCGAAGTCTGGAATACTTGGGGATGTGTGATTTAAACCTCATCTTGCCAGAACCCTTCGAAAAGATCCATCCCTCAGGGACAGACTCACATTAATAAAGCTCATTGAGATGAGTATATTTCAACTACAATGTCAATTAATTAATTTAGAATGAGAAATGCGGTTATTAAGTAGACTGGAATACTTGAGATGGCCAATTGGTGTGTATACTCCCTGAGGCCCATTTGTCATAGGAAGCTCATCAGAATGCAGATTTACTTATTTCCAATAAAAGAATATATTACCATAGGCAAATTGGGCATTGATATCAGTCTTTCCAATGTAGTCTTTCCTGCGCCTCCATAGAAGGCCAGAGGATGCCTGCTAAGGGCAGAATCAGAAGAAGGCAAGTGCATGTTAACGATCCGAACAAGAGCATTAAGCTCTAAGGGCCTGGTCTGCACATTACAACAGAGAGACATGCCTCTCGCCACCCTCCTAGACCAAGACCTGACTAGGGAAGCAAACAGTCAAATATATTTGGTCTTCTCTTTCCTAGTTTCCAGGGTGACCGCATCCTCTGTTCACATCATGCTTCTCCCGCCCCAAAAAAGGACAATACACACGTCTAGATTTCAACACACATAGGGGTCTTCACATCCCATTTCTGTGCTCCTGAGTTGTGAGGGCTCCCAAGTTCTTCTATCATAGAGTCACAGCCACTCTCCCAGTTAACTCTCCTGATGGCCGGCCGCAGCCAGTCCCAGTGTGTGGATTTTGCTCCTTTTCTGTCAGGCAGCATCATGTCCCTCCCCCCCAAGGTCTGTGAAGGGGACACCTGCCTGTGCCTCCCACATTCCGGCAAGATTCTCTGACATGAACTGATTTGAAAAGATCTTGTACAGACTGAAAATGATGTTGTGATGCAGGGGTTCTCAACCTTCTGGCCCTTTAAAATACAGTTCCTCGTGTTGTGACCCAACCATAAAATTTTTTTCGTTGCTACTTCATAACTGTAATGTTGCTACTGTTATGAATCATAATGTAAGTATCTGACATGCAGGATGGTATTAGGCGACCCCTGTGAAAGGGTCATTCGACCGCCAAAGGGGCCGCGACCCACAGGTTGAGAACCACTGTTGTGATGTACTTGAACTCTCTCATTTGTGAAAGAATTACTTGAAAATGTCTGTGAGACACTCAGATACACAGAGGTAGTCACAGGGGTGAAGCAGACCCTCACTTCTCTGCCTCTCACTTGCTGCTTCCCTCTGTTCCAGGCTGCTGCTACTCACGAGTTTTTCCCCATTTCAGTTAGCTCTGCCACAGGCCTGGGAGTACTCACTGAGAATGGTCTGTCTTTTCCTCCTCCTTCGCTTTCTTTCCCCTCACACAGGATAGTATGTCACAACCAAATCACTGGCATGTAAAAACATTTAGAGGGCTTAGCGGGGTGTGTTGTTCTGTTTTGTTCTGTTTCTTGTCAGGAGAAGAACACACCTCTTTATCATCAAGACAAAGTAGATTCTTTAAGAGGATTGTTTTTCAACAAGGCTGCTCTGTAGTGGATATTGGCCGTGACCTGCTAGAAAATGAATTGAGCCATTCAAACATGTTAGTAGTCTAGTACTGACAATTTATTTTCTCCTCCTAATGAAAGATGATGGCTTCTTCAATCATAAACTTAGTCTGGTTTTATTTAAATATTGTAAGTGTCATCAGCATACGATCTATTGTGCTGGGCTTCTGAAGAGAGAAGCAGATGCTGAGCTTGGTTGGGCATGATGCGTTATGACGTGCAGGGTAATTTATTCTTGCTTCAAGTCTGGTTCAGGGGACTCCCTCCCCAGGACAGCAGAGGTTTTGATGGCCTAGTTTATATGGATTACAAAGATGTCTTTTGGAAGGAAAATTTCCTTTTAGATGGTCCATTCTACAGTTTGTGTCAGGAAAACAATTTTTCTTAGAAAATGGACTGTTACTGATAAATACCAGCAGTCAGTTTCTATCTTTGAGTTAATCACAGAAACTACAAGGCTGAATGCTCACCCATCTTTTACTGCTCCACGGGCATAAAATGTGAGGGGAAATGCAGTGCAGCAGAGAGCGGGAGAGCCCAGGCTCTGGGGCCACACCAGCTGGGCCGGAGTTTCCACATCCCTGCCTTCTTAGCTGTGTGGCAGGCAGGGTACTCAGTCTCTCTGTATCTCAGTTGCCTTTTCTGGAAAGTGGAGATGAGGATGGGTAGTGTCCACTTTGAGAGTCAGTGTAAGAATCAAATATTTTAATACCTGTGACATGTGAGAAGAGTGCCTACTGCTAACAAAACTAAATAAATATTAGCTAATATAATTGTCACATGTCACATTTTTGACATAATGTTCAGTTTAGAATCCAAAGTCTACTAGTATTCAAAATGGCCAGGTATGAATCATATGTCTACCTTTAACATTATTAAAATGATTTTTTAAAATTAACTTCAGGTTTGTATTTATATCAACTATTGATTTACATTCATGTAATAGAAAAATGACTCCTCAAGCCATACTGTTCAAGAGTTAAATCCTCAGTCTTCAATTTACCATCTCAGTAACCAAAGGGTTCACATGGTTGTGTCTTACATTCCTATCTACAGAATCCTATATAATAAAGAGCTAATATGCTAAGTAGACCAAACGACCTTCCTGATGACCTTCCAGATAAAGCCAGGCCTGCAAGGGCTGAGCTCCCTGCACGAATTTCGTGCATTGGGCCTCTAGTGGAATAATAATACTTATCTATGCCAAGACTGGCTTGGCTCAGTGGATAGAGTGCCAGCCTGCGGACTGAAAGGTCCCGGGTTCGATTCTGGTCAAGGGCATGTACCTGGGTTGCGGGCACATCCCCAGTAGGAGATGTGCAGG
>NW_006288615.1:10881924-10884342 GCF_000327345.1 Myotis davidii | reverse complement strand
GAAAATAAACAAATAAATGTCTTCTGACAAATTTAACTCTCTGAGGTGACATATAAAGTGATATATTGAAGAGTATGGTTCGTTGGAAATATGAGCCACAAATACAAACTACACATGTAATTTTAAATTTTCTAGTAGCCCCATTATGAAAACGAAAACAAACAGGTAAAATTTATTTGATAATATATTTTATTTAATTCACATACCCAAAATATTATCACTTCAACATGTAGCCAATAAAACAAATTATTAACAAGGTCATTTTTCACATATGTTACATTTTCAAAATCCAATGAGTATTTAATGCAGCACAGTTAATTCACACCAGCCACATTTTAAGTGCTCAGTCTCAGCACAGGTGGCTAGTGACTACCCTGCTGCACAGAGCAAATTCACAGGATGATCACAAGTCCATTGGAAGAGCTTGGTGCAAAGGCTCTGAATAGATGAAGGACTTTGTATTCCAAAGGGGCAAGAGCAGAGTAAGGAAGAGGGAGAGTGGTCAGGATGAGGTTTGTCAAGGAGACAGAGGCCAGGCTCTAGAGACCTTCTAAGTCATGATCAGGTTGAATCACTTGGGAAAAGCAGGGATTTCCTTCCCCTGTTACTTTCAAGCACAGCTCCCTTTACTGTTTGAAGCCTGAGTTCTGAATCCAATGAATGTGTAATGAATAACTAAGTCACCCCCAAATCTGTTACCAAAATATTGTTTGTGTTAGTGATCTTTTCATCATGGCTTGTTTACTTTATCAGAGCAAACTAATGCTTCATGTCATCTGAGGTATAAGTGGCTGTAATACTAGCTTCCAACACAGCTTTCAGTGTGTGAGCCAATCGAATTTCACCTTTGCAAATAGCATAATGCATAAACAGCTTTGAGATTTGAGGTGAAATGAAGCATTTTCATCCTGGGCTGGTTTCGTTCATTAAAGCTGGCTTTGATTTAAATTCCAAGTGATGCTTTTAGTTTGCACAACATTTAAAATGGAATGAAATTATCTGATTCCAAATCTTTATCCTTTCCCTTCAGTAACTTTAGAATACAGTAGGTATGTGGCATTGGGTCATTAAAAGTGTGTTTGTCAATACAAGAATGGCATGATTATTTCTCTTTCAAATTCATACAACATGTTTAAGTACAAGGGTATGAATGACCCACGTCCGGAGTGGTTCAGGGTCCGGGCTCTGGAAGAGGGGCTGCGTGCAAATGATAAAGATGAGACAAGAAATAATAATTTGGAAACTGGGGGGCCAGGCGGTAGCCCAACACAAGAGGAAGGACTCTGCTGTGCTCAGACCTTGCCATCCTTTTTTTCAGTTTGGGACACACCTATAGCCCTTAGGCAATTTCCAGTAACAGACAATCTTATCAGTAAGGATTTACATGACTATCTGGTCAGGAAGTTGCTTCAGCTACCATTGTGTGGACTAAACATAGCTCTGACCTTTGCCTGGGCTCAAGAGTCACCAGCATTCAGGGCTCCACACCTCTCTGCTAGTAAAGACAATAGGCAGCTTCCAACAAAGGGTGACTTTGAAATTTTATAAGCTGAGGAACCTGGAAGTCTTAGAGTCCTAGAAGGTTTTAACTCTAACACTAAGCCTTAACTGATTGCTAGATGCAATTACCTCTTGCATTTTTAGAGGTAGACAGGCTGGAAGCATTTTTATAAGCTGTATAAATTGTAAAAGAGATCCTTACATCTGTCTTGTTAAAACTTTGGGTCCTTTACAGCCTACTACCAAGGTATCTTACTTTACAAATTTGGAAATAATTCAACATGGAAACATTATTTTTACTTTGGTAGATAAGTTTAATGATGTTGAATTATATAGCAATACCCAAAGGCCTATTCTCATTTCTGAAAATGTTAATTTCTGAATTTTCTGCTTTAACAGAAGCCTGTTATACCCAGATTTCAAGATCCCCAAAAGCCCCCCAGGGAGCCAGCGGAGCCCCAGGCAAAAAAAAAAAAAAGAGTCTTTATTCGAGCTAGCTTGAGCTCCCCATCCACCACACTCACCGACACAACGGCAAGCCAAGTGGCAGAGAGAGAGCTAGCCCATGGGAAGAGGAGTTTTATAGGGGGGTGGAGCAAAGGGTGGAGAGGTGACTGTGGGTCCTGCCGATTGGCCAGGCAAAAGTCGGTGTCTCGTTAAACAGGATGTGGTCATCTCCATGGCGTTCACTTCCCTTGATTATCATTGGTTAGTCCAGAGAAATCCTGGGTGTGGCTAGCAGAGGCTTGGGCTTCCGGGAAGAAGCCTTGCCGAGCACATGGCTCTTCCCAAGAATGGAGGATCCAGGGTAATATGGAGGGCATAGTCCTTGCCCTTTCATTCCCCCCTTGTCTTGGAACTTCTGGCTCAATCATGAGACAGACTGCATTTCTATTCCACCGTTGCTAGAGGCCCCTA
>NW_006288615.1:10879795-10881229 GCF_000327345.1 Myotis davidii | reverse complement strand
AGAGACCAAAACCTGATGGGCACCCTTCCCTGCCCAGTTGGGCACCTGCCCTCTTGGCAGCTAGATACCCTTTACTTTTGGGGGTCACACCACACAGCTCCCTTCCAGGACAGCCAACATACATTCAAACCTGCAAAAGAATCAAAGGTTAATATAACATATCAATACAATGAAGCGAAAAGAGGGGTCTGGAGAAAAGGAAAGATGTGATATTCTAGAGATAAGATGCAAAGATTCACAACATTCAAATTGTTTCTCTCTAAATTTTGTTCTAACAAAATTCCTTACAGAACAATTTCAGATGGTAGCTATTGGTTTTCTGCTTTTCTGTAATATACTGATTCATAATTAGAAAGATGTACATTTGATTGTCATTGTGGTACAGAACTCCAAAAACCCTTGAAATATCTTATGAGTTAAGCATGATAAAGGTATCTTTTGTTTTGTCAATGAGGTGACTTTTGGAAAGTATCTAAGGATGGAAGCTCTTTGCCAGTGGAGCCAACCATATGACTCAAGGGTTGAAACTGTCGGTTCCATTTCTGACCACCAATTAGGGAGAAGAAAGAGTCTGGAGATGGAGTTAAACCACTAGTGGTCAATGATTAATCAACCATGCCTATTATGAAGCCTTCCTAAAAACCCAGGCCAGCGTTCAGAGAGCTTCTGGGTTGGTGAACATGAGGAAAGCAGTACACATGGAGAGAGCATGGGAGCTCCTTGCCCTTTCTCCATACCTTGTCCTGTGCGTCTCTTGCATCTGGCTGTTCCTGAGTTATACCCTCTTATAATAAACTGGTAATCTAGTCAGTAAGCTATTTCTCTGAGTTCTGCAAGATACTCTAACAAATGAACCAAATCCTCTGAGAGGGTCGTGTATAACCAGTCGGTCAGAAGTACAGGTAATGACTGATGTCCAAAGTCCGAGGAGGGGGTCCTTGAACCCCACAATCTATACCTGCTAGGTTAACAGCACAGGTTATGTTATAACCAATAATGAATCTCCCTCAAATGTTAAATTGTAAGCACTTCTTAGTGTCTTACATTGAGAAATCATTGACCCATTAACATTGACGCGTTTTTCTTTTGCAGCCAACCTAGTATGTTCTGTGTTGTCTGTAGCACTTGGAGTGCCAAGTTAAACAGCACATGGGTAGGAAAGAAAGGTCATTTTTAAGAGATATTGTTTTGCTTTATTTGTTTTTAAAAAGATCTTTCTCTAGCTCTTTGAGATTCTCCTGTAAAAGAGATACTTAATCTCAAAATTGCAGAAAGAAACAAAAAGACCCTAACTCCACTGAAGGAGAAGAGATAAAAGTGGTTGAAGGAGAAATATATGCTTTAATCTTTTTTAGTCCTCAGATAAAATAAGGCACCTAATGCTGATATATGAGCCAGGCAACACCAAGCGGAAATAATCATTTGACTGCAGTG
>NW_006288615.1:10876681-10879764 GCF_000327345.1 Myotis davidii | reverse complement strand
TCTTTGGCCCCTTGGGTGTGGCTCTTCCTAAGCATTAGGAGTACCCTAATTAAGTTAATAACAATGTAACTACCTATATAGTTGAAGTTTAAAAAATTTGGCTCTCAAAAGAAATTTCAATTCTTGTACTATTGATATTTGGCTCTGTTGATTAATGAGTTTGCCAACCACTGGTCTAGTGTAATGTTGGCAAACCTTCGCATAGCGTATTAATAACTTGAGAGTCAGCATTTATCAAGAGGTCTGGAATTCATATCAGTTTTTCTTTAACTTTTTCTTTACCTCTTTTGAATTATGGACATGGGAGCAGTTTTTGAACTATGTAGTGGGTCTGCCACTTTTAGCAGTAGCATTTGCTGTGTATGCTTTGAATTAGAATGTGTATATATGACAGCTACAACCAAATGGCCTGAAAGATATTATTAGTTTCTTTATACAAAAATCTGCAAGCTATGACATTTAAAATTTTTACAGTATAAAATACAAACTCTCAAAATGTTAATTGAAACTCAGTAAGAAGTGATGTAGCATAGAAGTAGTCTAGTTTATTTCTTTGAACTGTGGTCTTAATAAATCTCACTATGCTAAAATGATGACTCATATTTTGCCTGCATTAAAATCATTGTAGAAGATAATTGGTTTAGCTTAGTGTGAGACTTCCTGATAATATTTCTTTTGCTTTTCAAGCAAAGAATAAGGTATCATTAAATTATTGTTGCATGGGAAAGCCATGTATTACAAATGATACTGAGAATAGAATGTAAAATGGACTTGAGAAAAATAAATACACTTCTATAAAGGAGACACTACTGGTTTCACTGGATTATTTAATTCATTCAAATATGTTTCTTCTTGGTGGATTTGAATTACTTGGTAACTCTTTTTATTATTTTTATTATTTTAAATTTACTCATTGAAAAATATATACAAATACATAAAATAAAGCATTAAAAACTCTATTTGGGGAAAGTCATCTAATTTTACTTTAGTATTAAATATGTTCTATTGTTTTGAACATTTAAAATACAAGGTACATCAAAGTTTAATTTTTGTTGTTAACTCTGAAGTTAGAGAGAATGCCTAGGGTTTTATAAGTTGAATGTAATCTTTTAAACATTGCAATTTTCATAAGAGAAAAGTTAAACTATTTTAAAAATTGAACAATTCTCATCAATTATATATAATTATGTACTATATAAATACCTATGTATATATACATATATGCATGTACATATATGCACACACATGTAACTGTATCTATTTTCTAGTAATGATTTTTAATGATATAACAAAATGTTGTTTCACTGTGTTGATTATGTTTTTAACTGAATAGATTCATCCAACCAGCTAAACATTTCCTTTCCATACAGAATAAAAGAGAAATAATGAATAGCCCATTGCTTTTCCTCCAGGTGGAGGTGAATTTGCTGAATTGACCAATTCTGAGGAAGTGGGTGGTTCATAAAGTCACAACCCAGAAGTCTAAAATTTCCCTGGCATCCAGCTTAATGTCGTGTATACAGTTGTACCCAATCTTCTTAACAGTTCTAGCACTTCTTTTCACTCACTTGGCCTGATATTTCCCTATAATACCTAGCAGTAGGTTGGGGCCCAAGTGCCTTGTGTACTATTGGCAAAGTCTTCATCAGCTGAGCACATGCAGTGTTGTAAGCATAGCAGAGAGACTATGGATGCATTGATGGATGCCTCCCCAGCAAGGGAGAACAGAGACCGTTGTTCAGCCCATTGAAGGAAAAGAATGGAAAGCAGACTTACAGGCTGAGCAGGGCAGGAAGAGGTGGTCTGGCTGAAGCAAGGAGGGGCAGGTAACAGTCCGAGTGGCAGTTAATGGCTGGCTGCTCCATAGAATCCTAGCACTTAAATCTAAGCAATTTACCAGCTGGAGATGGAGGGAAGGCAAATGAATAAAAGTCACCATGCTTTTATTGCAAGTTGGGTAAAATGAATGTTTAATTTTGAGAGCTGAGAGAAGACTGATCTCTAACTACCAGCATCTGCTATAGTAAAATGATTTTATATGTAAGTACCATACTCTAGTTTAGTTGGTTGGTTGGTTGGTTGGTTGGTCAGTTGCCAGGTTGGGGAATATGTGGTCTTGGTTTTATGAAATTAAGTGGACTTTAAGATTGAAGAAATGCAACATCTTGGAGTGTGGAGATTTCGAAGCTTACTCATTTGTGACAAATCACACCATCAATGCCCCATCAGGAACAAAGGGGAAATGTTCAAAAATCTGACACATACACATGTGCAGCCTGTGTGCAGTACAGTCAGCTTTAAGGGCGCTGGTTGGTCAGTCAGTTGATAAGATCAGAAGGATTCTAGAAGCCAAATCAGTTTCAGGCAAAAAGTTCAAGTACCAATTAAGATAGGTCCTAATAGAAACTAATTGTCAGCTGTTAAGTGATCTTGCAGACATGCAAAGTCTATTTGCTATAGAGATTTGTTCATGGCTTTCACTACATTTAAATAAGATTTTTAAATAGTTCCTGATTTCAGCTCAACAGAAGTATTAAAGTTAGGAGAAAAAAATTACTGTTATTAAATTAATGGATTGTCTAGCCTTTGATTTTTTTTTATTTCCACAGTTTTGATTTTCCTTCTGCTTTAAGAGTCAGTTCTTTTATCTGTAGAAATTTTTATATCTGGGAAATTCTAAGTTTAATCTCCCCTAATTATTTATCATAATGAATGGAAGCATGACATCTTTGTAACTAGATAAAAATAATCCAAAACTATTTTATTTTGATATATATTATATATTATAGTTAGAAACTGTATCCAAATTTTGGTACACATGTATTGCACATCTATAGCAAAAATATTTGATTGCATATTGTATTTTCTCTCTCTCCATACTGTTTTCCATAGTAGCTGTACCAATTTACAATCGCACCAACAGCACACAAGGGCTTTCCTTTTCTGTACATCCATGTTGATGATGGCAAAAGAATATCTTGTTTGATCTTGCTATAGGGAGCAAATGGAATAAGGAATATTAGTCTACTTTGATAAACGTATGAATGAAAAGTTAAGAGGCTGCAGACAAATGAGCTTGCCCT
>NW_006288615.1:10867073-10876647 GCF_000327345.1 Myotis davidii | reverse complement strand
GCTGGCCTGAGGGACCCCCCGGAGTGCATGAATTTTTGTGCACTGGGCCTCTAGTCTTACATAAAATCCTAGAACGGAAAAGAGAAGAATGTAGAGTTTACTTGGAGAGAATAAGATGAATCTAATTCTTTCTTGTTTCATAGAATTCTTTATTTCTTGGTAAGGAAAATATTAAAATTAATTTTGTATGTAAGCTAAAGACACCTGACAGAATCTCTTTTGACTTCATTATGAACAAGTTTTGTAAATACAGAGCAAATTCAAGAAAAAAGAAGAAATATAACTAAAATTTGCTGAGCACCTATGTGTCGGTCACAGTGTTTGGTGTTAACATAGATTATCTTTCTTAGTCCTCTCAACCTTGTACCCAACCTGTGAGGAGCAGTATAACCTAGTGGGTTTAAGTACATGCTGTAGAACTAGAATACTTGGTTTGAATTCCAGCTTCTTCAAGCTGTGTGACCTCAAATAAGTTATTTAACTTCAGTGTGCCTTAGTTTTCTTACCTGAGGCATGTGAGGTCATAAATAAAATAGTTTTACCTTCATAGGGTTATCTTGAGGATTAGATGAATGCATACCTGTAAAACCCCTTAGAATACTGCTGAGCACACGACATGGTTAGTAGTTTTAAAAGCAATTATTAAATGTTAACTCAGAACACTGCAGCTCATTAAGAAATTTGCCCAAGGTCCCATAGAAATTGAAAAATGGAGCAATAATTCAGGTCTACCTAAGTCAGACATACCTCCCTGTAAAGATTTTAACACTCCATCCTTTAAATACTATTGGGCTCTAGTGAAGGTATTAGGTGATGGAGCAAGTTTACATCATAGCACTGCAAGCAGTTAAGAAAGCAATATGAGATATTTCTTAAATATTAGATATAAACTTAAAGTTACTTCAGCCTCCTCACCACAGGACATTCTGCCATGTTCCCTAATATCTATCTCTTTCTCATTTCTTCCCTCCCTCCATTTATTTATTTATTTATTTATTTTTTATTGATTTAAAAGAGAAGAAGGAAGAGAGAGAGAGAGACAGAAACATCAATAAGAGAGAAACATTGATCGGCTGCCTCCTGCATGTCCCCTACTGGGGATTGAGCCAGCAACCCAGGCATGTGCCCTGACCGGGAATTGAACCATGACCGCCTGGTTCATAGGTTGATGCTCAACCACTGAGTCACACTGGCCGGGAGCCTTCCCTCTGTTTTTACTATCCCCCTCTTTCCTACAATCCCCTTCACCTTTACATTCCTAATACTCTCTTATACAGAGTAGTGTTGCTCTTTTCTCTGCCAGTTTCAAAAAGCTTATTAAAAAATTTATTAAAAAGAAAATACAGTTTCTTACATAAGAGGCACTTTGGGTACCAACTGTTACTATATCTTCCCAGCTATTCATCTGATGATTTTGCTTCCCTGCTTTAAAAACCTTGATACTTTCCTGTTACTTCCAGGATAAACTTTTTACTCCTTTATGTGGTATTAAAGACACTTTTAAATTTGTACCTTAGCTATTTTTTCTAGGGTGACCTTCATTATTTAAAATAATTAAAAAATAAAGGTAAGTGAAGAAAAACTTTAAAAACCACTCAGTATCCACCACACAAAGATAAGCCATATTATTTTTTCAATATCTATCCTTACAACTATATCTTCTGTATATAGCTACATGTATTTTATTTTATAAAAATGTAAATTCACTTTATATACTTTCTTTTTTTTTTTTTAAATATATTTTATTGATTTTTCACAGAGAGGAAGGGAGAGAGATAGAGAGTTAGAAACATCGATGAGAGAGAAACATCGATCAGCTGCCTCCTGCACATCTCCCACTGGGGATGTGCCCGCAACCCAGGTACATGCCCTCGACCGGAATCGAACCTGGGACCTTTCAGTCCGCAGGCCGACGCTCTATCCACTGAGCCAAACCGGTCTCGGCTTATATACTTTCTTGTAACCTGCTTTTAAGAAGTAAAAATAAATTGCTTTCTAATATCAATAAACATTCCTCTATCAGTGATGGCGAACCTTTTGAGCTCGGTGTGTCAGCATTTTGAGAAACCCTAACTTAACTCTGACGCCGTGTCACATATAGAAATTTTTTGATATTTGCAACCATAGTAAAACAAAGACTTATATTTTTGATATTTATTTTATATATTTAAATGCCATTTAACAAAGAAAAATCAACCAAAAAATGAGTTTGCGTGTCACCTCTGACACGCGTGTCATAGGTTCGCCATCACTGCTCTATATCATTCTTTCTTAATGGCTGAAGTAAATATTGATAGAGACCTCCAATGTTAATGTTATCTATCAATCTATGTAACTAAATATTAAGGTTTTTTTTCCCAATTTTTTGACACTGTAAACAAGAATGCTATGAAATTCATTATAGTCAAGTAATTACATACCTTTATAATTTTTAGTGTAAAGTTACAAATGTGGGATTTGTTGATTAGTATGTAGTTGTAAAAATTGTGTCATCAAACCCTGGGTAGGGCCATATATTATCAAATTGTGTGTATTTGTCAAATTTTTCTGGTGAAAATTATATCTCAAGGCTGTCCCCAGTATTGTGTAACTTATTCCCGGCACATGGCATATATGGGAATTTATTCTTATATACTTAAATATTACATTATATGTTGATGAAATATGTTTGATATGATACTGAAATACATTGATTATATTCTTTAGAAACAACTTATTATTGACCATAACTAAATACAGATATCAGAAAGTAAAAACTGATTTTTGTGAAAAAGTCTGTCTTTGTAACAATCTCAGAAGCAATTAGAATTCTTACATATTTATGCCTGACATTAAGCTAAAAATAAAGGAATTTTTTATGTTACGCTTTCTTTTCATGCTAAGATTAAAGAAAGAATAAAGAAGAAATACTAAGGAACATACGATTCTCATTAGCTGTCACAATCAAAAGGTCTCAGGTCATTGCCATTGATTATAAATTAAGAGTGGGCGCCAAAACCGTGGTGGCTCAGTGGATAGAGCGTCGGCCTGTGGACTGAAGGGTCTCAGGTTCGATTCCAGTCAAGGGCATGTACCTTGGTTGTGGGCACATCCCCAGTGGGGGGTGTGCAGGAGGCAGCTGATCGATGTTTCTCTCTCATCGATGTTTCTAACTCTCTATCCCTCTCCCTTCCTCTCTGTGAAAAATCAATAAAATATATTTTTTTTTTAAAAAAGAAGTCAGACAATAAGGGGTGCGTTAGCAAAGCAGTTACCACTGAAGGCTACTGAAGCTTGGTCCATGGAGGAAAAATCTGGGGATCATTGTAGAACATGTGCCACAAAATTGTGCCACCAGTAGGGCAAGGAAGCTGGGGAATTTATACATCAACTCTTACCCGTCTTTGGTGGAGGGCTGCTCTGAGGGGTAAGGAAGGGTTAATTTCCCAGCAGTTCTGGTTTGCTTCCCAGGCAGGCAAAGTGGCCTCAGGACTGTTTGCCTGAGACAAATCTAAAGGAGCTAATAATGGGAAATGGGCAGCTCTCACAGTATCTGCTGCAGGCCCTTCTTACTTTCCTAGTCTCACTTCCTTCTTATGCCACGTGCTCCAGGAAATCATACCTGCTTGCTGGTCCTTTCTTCACTCAGGTATTTGCAGAATATATATTATGCACTAAGCACTTTGATAGGTACTAGGGACTCATAAGGGGACAAGAAAGAAATGGTCTCTGCCTTCAGGGACAAAATGCTAGTCCTTCTTTCTAAAACACCATTTTCTCCTTCACCTAATAAACTACTTAGAAATTCTCTCCAACTGCCTTTATTCCCAACAAATTGAAAGCTTGATGAAAGAAGCAAGCATTCCTGACTGGTTTACTGCTAAACTCCCAGCCGTGGCAAAGAGCTTGGCATAGAGGGTGTGAACACTGTGTTGTTCTACAGATAGTTATAAATATGAAGGTTGGCTTGGCTAAAGTAAGAGTTTTGGGGGAGCACTCATTACACCTTATTCAGCTTTCTAGTTCTGGTACTATGTACCTCTCTGACAGTAATATGCAATACTTCTTAAGAGAGTTGAATGTTTTAGAAGATATTGACTTAGATATACCAGTAACTTGAAATGATGTTTAATAAAGAATTATTGAAAGAATTAGAAAAATTTCATATGAAAAAGACAAGACTTGTGGAGGACATGTGCTTGTTTTCAAATATCATAGAGACTTGTAAAGAAGAAAGACACTGTGTTTGTTTTATCAGTCCTGAAGTAAAAGCAATTTTAGAATAATTGAGGGGGGCGGGGAGTAATGAGGTGCCCATCAGTGGAGGTGCCCAAATGAAGTCTGGGGATGTGATAGACAAAATTTAACAGTGATGTGTGTGGTGGATATAAGTTCCTGAGAACTGAGATTCGATGATAATCCTAGATAAGTATGATATAATGTATTTCTTCAGTCCCTTATAACTTTACAAGTGGTTTTCTGGAGGAAAATTATTTCTACCTTTCTCAAAAAGGGCTGTGTTTTCAACTAACGGCTGGATTGCCTTAAACCTTCTAAGTGGTTTTCACATAATCCTTGCAGAGATCCTTTGAATAGCTCCATCAAGTGTTATTATTCCCATTTTACATAAATGAAAGCAGATGCTTATAGAGATTAACTTGTTTGTTAAAAATCGTATATGCAGTAATTGATGTTAATAGAATTTGAACCCAGAGTTGCCAATTCTGTTAGTCCTGAGATGAGAGAGGGAAGACACAACCTCCTTTTAAGATACGAATGCAAATCCTCTTTTGCAGAAGCACGCTGTCTGACAAGCCCTTCATAATTTATAGTTGAGAATGAGTTTAAGTGGTATGATCAAGAGCAACGGACAATGAAAAACAAGATCCAGCTAAGAACACAGGACTCTGGTACCTGTGTTGCTATTTGCCCCACGGTGTCCGACTGCTTTTCTTGGGAAGGAACTACTGTAATGATGCTTTTATGTTCCTGGCCAGGAAATATTTATAAATCATAATGTACCATTTGCAAGGGATGTTACTTTATGAATATTAAAAGATTAGGAAATGACATTGGCTTTTGTTGAAAACCTTGAGTGACCCAGTAAGCAGACACAATAAATGATTGCTTTTATTGCTCTGCCCTCTAAATATTATTAAAACTCTTTATAGTAAGCAATAAATAATGGCAAACGGGTGCTTGGTTTATAGCAATTACAGTACAGATGAGTTGGATTCGTGTGCCGCACTGTAATGAAGATAATAGCTCAAAACACACGAGAAACAGTCACTCGGTGAAATATGAGCTGATTTGCATGATCCATGTCTCTTGAGTAACCTGTAATTGGCTATTATGAAATGGACTAAGAATTATTTGGTCTGCAAATAAAAGAAGTGGTACCAAATTACCGTATAATCTGTACAGATATTGTTTAATTTCAACACCAAACCATTTTTTTGGCACGTGAGATCTCTGCTCCCATATCTAACATGCGTGAGTATTCATCAGCTAAGGACCATTCTTCTCTAACTCCTTTGAAAATGTTTTCTTTGAAAATTGATATCACTTTGACTGTATACACAGGATACATTATACAAGATTGTTTTCTTTTAGCTTCAGTGAGCACTGTATTCTTTCATCGTATAACCCTTTTAAAAATAAATTTTGGGGATCAGGCTGAACCAGCATCGTGAAATTTCCAAACTAACAGGTTCAAAGCATGCATGTGACTTATTTTATTTAGGTACCTGAATTTAGGTAACTCATATCAATATTTCAGATCTCAGGAAGCTTCAGGTAAAGACTTGGCTTTCTTCATTTTTTAAATGTTTACCTAACTCTCCGATTGACTCCTCCTAAACAATAATAATTCACATGGAACTTTTTTGGAGGGTGGAATAAGCTTTGAGATTTGAAAGCCAGTAAAGGGAGCTGTGCCAAAACAGAATTTTATGCCCAGACCGTCTGTCATGCTCCTGAAATCTCGTTCTCATTATCATACAAATAACCCAAGGGACAGAGCCAGTCCCACTGGCATCAATGTTTATCCTAAGCTACTGTTACAGTGGCCATAATGGGAAAAGATATACCATAATTAAGAGCTATAGCCAACTAATTAAGTCAAATTACATCTAATTATAAATCCAATAATCTATGCCAAAACTAGTTGTTGATAGCTAAGGGAAAAATAATACAGTTTTAATTAACCTCCATTATAGATTTGCTGTTTGAAGGTACATTTTTTATTCAAAGTATTTTTTATAAGATAAAAACTATGGCCCTCTTCTATCTAATATTTAGTTTAGGAATAAAATATTAAAAAATTAAAAAATATAGCAAAGAAAAATTTACCATTTAAATGTATAATTATGTTAATTATTAAATATTTCCAGAAAACTTAAAAGGAAATGATAAGATAATACTGAGGCTGGATAATTATTTTATGCACTGTCAAAAAATATTCCCAAAACAAATTAAGAAATATGTAAAACTGGAATGGTCAACAGTGGACTTATCTATATATATAAAAGCCAAGCAACCAGAACACCAGAATGACCAGAACGACTGGAACGACCAGTTGCTTTGACTTGCAGTGCAGCCCCAATCTGCCCCCCGCTCCCCCCCATCATGGGCAGGGCTGGCCAGCAAACCTCCCGCGGACCCCTTCCCCGCTGGCTGGCCTGGCCCCAATCAGTCCCAATTGGGGAAGGCCAGCTGGACCCCACCCATGCACAAATTCATGCACCGGGCCTCTAATTAAATAATAAGATGGAAAATAAATGCCACATAATGAAATAATTTGAAGCTATGTAATCTCCATGTAAGTTAACTAGGGACAAATTAATAACTGTCTCCAAATAATTGAAAAGTGGGAATCAGGAATGAAGGGAAGTGCTAACAGGCAGTTTTGAATATTCACCATGGATTTGAGCAAGATTACATTAAAAACATTAGTTTGTGATAAGAAACTTACTAATCATAAAGGCAATTAGCATCATATAATCTCCTGGGTATTTTTTAAAAATGGTGTGTGTGAGTGTGTGTATGTGTGTGACCTTTGACAAATATACATATGTATTCAATATTCAATTTGGAATATCTAGATACCTCAGACATGAATAATAGCTCTAAATGTCTCCCTTTTAGTGTTACTTGATAATTTAAAGATAAAAATCTAGTTTGGGCTTATCATGTATTTATTTAGAAATAAATCCAGTTTAGAAATACAAGTACACAAGCCTACTTTCTTCTAGGTAAGAAGTATGATAGGCTGTATATAATGTAACCACAGAAATCCAAAAGAATGTAAGATTTCTCAAAAGTCCATGCTTAGCCCGTACCTGTGCCTTTCATTTACATCTACATAGCTTGCAAATTTGTTTCTCCAACCTAGAACTCTTTTCAGAGTTCCAGACCATATTTTATCTGCCTACTTAATATCTCATGTACCAAACTAAAACTATCTAAAACAGAATTTGTAATCATTCCCCCATACCAGACCTTCCCCATGTATTTTCCATCTCAATAGGTGGCACCAATATCAATCTAGTTCTGCAAAATCTGAAACCTAGGAATCGTCTTGACTGCCTACTTCTCAATGCATGCCATACAAAACTTCCCAATCAATTTCAATAACCCACCATTACAGTTAAAAAACTCTTAAATGTACCCAATTTTCCTCATGTTGCCTTACAGTACACTTGCACTCATTACCATTTTCTTTCATAGAAACCATTGTAATACATTATTTCCCTGCCTTGATTTTTGTTCCCTTCCAAATCATTCTCCATACTACTTCTGGAATAATTTTTGTAAACTAAATCTTATCATGTAACTTCCAAAGGCCATCGGAATTAAGACCACATTTCTAAACAAGTGCCCAGGATCTTTCATGACCTCACCTCTGTCTAGTTCTCCAACCTGATCTCAAGGTGGACTCTCCTTATTGTTTTGAGTGAAGCCTTCATTCAGGTTTTGAAATGTGTTATTCCCTCTCCTACTTTGTGGATCCCCTACTTATGCATCTCCCTGGTCTGAGTACTTTCTACCATGTCCACTGCCTTACCTTCAATTGATTAAGCTTCTACTCATTTACCAGATCACAGCTCAAATATCACATCATTAAAAACTCTTCACCACCACCGGTATTTTTCCTTTGTGAATTTTTTTGCCTCTTCACATATAATTCAGCTGTGACAAATAAAGTTAAGTAATATGAAGATGAATTTTTGGTTTAACGTAGTGTAATATTGAATTTTACACACAGTAGAGAAATTAGGAGTTATCCCCTGCATCCAAGTTTCAAACATAGCATCTACTAAGTCTAGGAGGACAGGATCTTATCCAGACACTCCATGCCTCTAGAGGTCTGACGATAAAACTTAAGCCACCATCTTAAACTCAATTTATTTTAGTTTTAAATTAAATTTACATTCAGTGTTATTTTGTATCAGTTTCAGGTGTATAACATAGTGGTTAGACAATCATATACTTTACAAAGTGATCCCCCCGATATCTCAAGTACCCACCTGGCACCATACATAGTTATCATGATTCCCTATGCTGTACTTTATATCCCTATAACTTTTTTGTAACTACCAATTTGCACTTCTTCACCTTTTCCATACAGTCCCCTCTCCCCCTTCCCCTCTGGCAACCGTCAGTCTGTTCTCTGTGTCTATGAATCTGTTTCTATTCTGTTTGTTCACTTAATAAATTCAATTTTTAAACTCTTTATTTTTTCTTAAAATTTTCCCATTAACTAGTATATCCTACTTCATAATACATTCACTTGTTTTGATAGAGCACTATCAATGTTTTAATTTATGCCACTGAGCAAAACGGATGCTCCAGAAATGTGTACCTTACCTCTTCTGTATAGTTTTGCATACTTTCTGCCTTTCTAGATTAAAATGCTTAACCTGCATAGTGCACATATGTATGTGTGTGTGTGTGTGTGTGTGTGTGTGTGTGTGAGAGAGAGAGAGAGAGAGAGAGAGAAAGAGAGAGAGAGAGAGGGAGAGAGAAAGGGAAGAATCTACCAATGTAGGCAACATATCTAAAAATTTTGTGGTTAAAAAAAAAAAAAAGACTAATAGTAGAGCCTAAGATGATACTGGAAATGTTCTTTTTATTTGTTTGGTTTAATTTTAAGATGAAAATGATTAGGATTGTTAGCAAGTAAGAAAAAAGGAAGTGGGGGAATAGGGTTGGAAGATGACAGAAAGCAATAATGTTTAATGATGTACTACAAAAGAGGAAAGAAGAAAAGCAGAGAACTCAGAAAAGGTTGCTGAAAGTATAGTAGCTTAGTAAGCTGACTGTGGAATGCAAATATTCAGATTATCTCCACATCAAAATTCTGCATCCAGCCCCTGAATTCTAATGTTCCCACTTGAGAACTGACCTATCTTTCTAGACCAGTGATGGCGAACCTTTTGAGCTCGGCATGTCAACATTTTGGAAAACCCTAACTTAAATTTGGTGCCGTGTCACATATAGAAATTTTTTGATATTTACAACCATAGTAAAACAAAGATGTATATTTTTGATATTTATTTTAAACCAGAGACCCAGTGCACAAAAATTTGTGCAC
>NW_006288615.1:10853895-10866589 GCF_000327345.1 Myotis davidii | reverse complement strand
GGTCACACACCATTCAGGGTAGGGGTCCCTACTAAAGTGCCTGGCCAGTCTGGGTGAGGGGCTGAGAGCTGTTTTCAGGCTGGGGGTGACTGAAGCTCCCAACTGCTCCTTTTTTTCTTTTTTTTTTTTCTTTTTTTTTATTCTGGGCCAGCTTTAGCTTTGAGGCTTGGCTCCAGCTCTTAGTCCTCCATGGCTGAAAGTAGGTTTCTGGCCTTTGCATACAATGTTGCGAATCTGCTGGCTGAAGTCCGTGGTATTTGTTAAAATGTTTCTGAAACTGCAGGCTCAGAGGCCTGCAGCCGCAGGCCAGGCGGGGAACGTGGAGTCCTCCATCACTGAGGCAAGCAAGCCTCATGTTAGTTTTAAGCTGCCTGGCTGCCGGCGCCATCTTGGCTGACAGTTAATTTGCATATCGCCCTGATTAGCCAATGGGAAGGGTGGCGGTCGTTCGCCAATTACCATGTTTCTCTTTTATTAGTGTAGATATTTAAATGCCACTTAACAAAGAAAAATCAACCAAAAAAATGAGTTTGCGTGTCACCTCTGACACGTGTGTCATAGGTTCGCCATCACTGTATCTAGACTATCTCAGTGCATTTTAGATTTTTTTTTTTGACCTGCGCAAAAATGAGAGTAGCCAATATTTATTTAGGGCTTACTGTGTACCAGATGCTGTGCTAAGTGCCAAGAATGTAACGTTGAGTAGCATTTGTATCTCCATTTCATAGATCAGGTAACAGAGACAGAAATATTAAGTAACTCCTATGAGTCAGACATCTAACAAATTGTAGAACCAAAATTTAAACACAAGCATTCTAATTCCAGAATTTGCATGCTTAATCAACTCTAATATGAGCAGTAAGTTTTGATACCTTAGTAATTATTATTGTTAATTCTTCAGAATATTCTTCTGTTTTCTGACTTCTCCCATCTTTAAAACAACAGAAAACTAAAATAATTTAAGTAGAATGAATGTACAATGAGTAGAATGAAACTAATTTTTAAAAGAAAACAAAAAGAACTTGTATTCTTAAAGTAGAATAGGCCATTTCTAAGAGAAAAATCATATTTTTGTGTGACAATTTACCAATATAAATCTAACTGGTTAATCTCAGAATTATGCAAGATGTCTGGTCAAGGTCCTAAATGATCCATGAAAAATTAGTTCCACATATAAATTCAATTGTGTTAATAATGGGGATTAATCAATGTCAACAATGGCAATTGAAGTAAAATGGGTGACTTGTATTATTAAATAAACAATACTGGTATTTTCTATTACCGAACAAAGATTATATTAAACATTAAATTGCAAAAACCATTTTTAGTCATAACGTGCATAGGTTTTTATGTTTTTACTCTTATATATAATGATAATAGGGCTGATAATTATAACTGAATTGCTGGATGTAGTAAGTATTCTGCTATAAACTTTATGGCACTTATAGCTGTGAACATTATCAAGAGAAATTGTTTAACTGCATTTTAGACATTTTTCTGTTTGTAGGAAAAAGAACTTTTCATTTCCTTTTAAGTGGAATAAAATGTTATAATGAATGCCTATAATCTTGCTATCAAATAAATGTCTTAAAAGTAATATACTTGCACTGACATTTAACTTGGAAATTAAGTAAATAATATTAGTTTCATGTCCAATTTACATGGGAAAGTTTATATTTGTAGGTTAGCAGAGAGTTGATCATTTAAATGGTGACAAATTTCAGAATTGAATGGATTCACTCATGGGAGATGTCTGCTTCAAGCTCAAAAAGCCTCATAGTGCATCTACTAAAAATTACCAGAATATCCAGACTTATCTATCTATAAACGTATATATTTGAGACATCACAGGGCTGCCAAGGCAACCAAGACTTGTAAAACTAAGATTTCAAAGGAAAGAGAACCACAGAAAGGTGAACCAATATCCTGTGAGTCACTTCTTATCCATAAGCATCTGTATACCTTGGCTCTGACTCAGAGACTCTGAACTCAGGCAGAAAGCCACGGTGCAGAGGCAGAGACTCCAGCAGAACATAATCTCACAAGACTAGAGAGGCAGATGTGGGGAAGGTCAGGCCCTGTGGTTAGAAGGGTGGAGATGCAGGTGAGATGGGCGGCACAGAACTACCACTTCTGGGCTCAGTGGTTTTCCCCTCTAGACATTTGCCCTATTCTTAAGCCTCTCAGAGAAAGTGGCTAAGAAAGCTAAGCAGAAAACCAGTTAAAAGCTGAGTGGAGTTAGAAATAATTAATAAAGTTAGCAAACTCACTGCATCCAAGGTTTATCAATGAATTTGCGTTGAACGAATTGTGAGCTGAATCGCCCCCCACCTCAGATTCATATGTTGAAGTCCTAACCCCCAGTAGTTCAGAGTGTGACTGTATTTGGACATGGAATCCTAATCCAATATGAGAAGTGACCTTATAAGATGAATAGATTAAGACAGAGATACACAGATGGAAGACCATGTAAGACATAGTGAGAAGTCAACCATCTACAAGCCAAGAAGAGAGGCCTCAGAAGAAATCAACCCTATAATACCTTGGTCTCATACTTCTAGCCTCCAGAATTGTGAAAAAATCGTGTTGTTTTCTTTTTGCTTTTTAAGTCATCCAGTCTGTACAACTTTGCTAGGCCTAGAGAACTACTACATTTATATGCCGGCAATGAATAAAAACTGTAAATGTTAAAACAGTAACATTTCCATAACACCAAAAGTCATTAAAACACAGGAATAAAAATAATCAAACCATTCTTTCCTATGTGTGAACTATATCTCATTAGCCAAAAAAAATACTCCCTTGAGTCCTGCTTTTTGGGAGCTTTCATGATTTCTGAGTCACAGAAAACGGAAGTTGTCCCTATCACGGCCCGAGTTTCCAGCTTCTTTTTCCTAAACAGTAATGATAATATAACTCTTCAATGTTACTTTAATTGAATTGACCATTGACTAAATGCACAGTGAAGACTGAAACACAAAAGTGATAAAAATATTGAAAGAAAACACAGAAAAACATGTTCATAATTTTCATATAGCAATAGGGACCAACTTCCTAAGTGAAATATGAAACCGACCATTATGGAAAATATTGGCAGATTTTACATCATGGATATTAAGTTTTTGTATAGCAGAAGCCACCTTAAACAAAATTGAAAGACAACTAAAAGATTGGGAGAAAATATTTGTAATGTATACAAAGAGTTCCAGTGAATGAATAAGGAGCCTCTAAATCCTCTATCTCAAATCAGATCATGGAGACAAGGTGTTAACTATTCAGAGAAGTACTGTGTTAAGCCCTGGAGATAGGGCAGAATTATCATCATGAGAGCCCATAATCCAATAGTGGAATATTTAAATAAGCAAGTTATTATAACGAAGTTGTAAACAGATTTTTATGGGTACATAGAAATGGGAAGGCCTAATGTGAACTGGGAGTTAGTGAGAGGTGATATAGAAAAGAAAAGCGTGAGGAATGATGTTACACAGAAAACATATCAGCAACTTCCCAAAGGCAGAGGAAGAAGAAACTAGGCAGATAAGAAGGAAGGAGTCTCAGGCAAGGCAATGAAGTATGAAGAAAGAAAAGACATTCCAGACATAGGGAATAACTTGAAAATTGATGAGAATTAATTTCTGATATAACTCCAGGTTCATTAAGTTGTTACTTCCAATGTTAACATTTTTTCCCCTCAAGTACTGACCCAGTTCTTCTCTCTTTAAACCTTTAGCTCTAGACCTGTTTCATAAATGAGGTCTCAAATGCCCTGGCTGGTTTTCCCAGTGGTTAGAGCATCAGCCCGAGGATCAAAGGGTCATGGGTCAAGGGCATGTACCTTGGTGGGACCTCAGTTGTGAAAGTTCACTCCCTGCCCCTTTGTGGGGGCGAGTATGGGAGGCAACCAGCCAATGTGTCTCTTTCACAGTGATGTTTTTCTCTCTATCTCTCCTCTACTTCCCTCCCTTTCACTCTTTCTGAGAATCAATGGAAAAGAATATCCTCGGGTGAGAATTAAAAAAAACCCAACTCATTCTATCTGGTAAGTGGACCTCAGAAAAGCAGATTGGAGTCTATTAAACTGTCACCCTTTCTTCCTTCTCCTACCTGTCTCTGCTGGCACAACGTTTTGTAAGGTTAAACTTTATCATAACTGCTTTCACACAATTACTTTATGAGATCTAATCATAAGCACCTAACAACAGATTGACAACTTCCAAGGTCTCCTTAAACATAGCTGAATTATAGCTTTTTCCAAATTTTTATTGGATTATATTACCTAGGATACCTCCTAAAGTTTATGCTTTATATTCTATGGGGTTATAACTCCCAAAATTACCACACATAAAAATGGGAATTAGAAGATCACCATAAAAATCTAATAATGACCTAAATTATTAGTGAAAATATAAAGCCCTAAAATCGATTTAGTCAACAAATATTTGTTAATGATCTTCAATTCAATTACCATTGGAAAATAAATCTCCTAGATGAGACATTTCTTTCAAGTATAATAAACATAGTTATGTGCAATTTCTCTTTTCTAAAAAAACAATCAATTTCTTCTTTTGTTGTTGTTAATCCTCACCTGAGGATATTTTTTTCATTGCATATTACAGAGAATGAAAGGGAGTGGGAGAGACAGAAGAGAGAAACATCAGTGTGAGAGAGATATAATTGGTTGCCTCTCGCATCCAGACCTGGGGCCAGGGATTAAGCCTGCAACTACAACTAATGTACATGCCCTTGACCAGAATTAAACCTGGGATCCTTTAGTCTGCAGGCCGATGCCCTATCCACTGAGTCAACCCAGTCAGGGCAACAATCAATTTCTTAATATTATATCTGTAAAGAGTTCAAATTAGCTAATTTTAAAATGTAAAAGTCAACTATAATAAAAGAAAGTTGGTTATAATATGGTTAGATTTTTTAATATTTCATTTGATGTATAACAAAAATGCAAATTGGCCAAATGTTACATTACCCTATCTTTATTTTGTAAATGGAGCTGAATATCGATAGATTACTGAATTTAAAAGTAAAAGGTGGTATATGTCAATTAAGCTGATTATCCCTATCACAAAATGATTAATGACTATCAATTTTAAAGCACCCTCACTCATTTGCATGATAGTGTGTTTAGTTTCTCTTTATTTGCTCTACTCTGTGATTTTATGTCCACTAAGGCTATAAGTTTTGTTAAGTGTCTATATATGGGTTTAATCTGTAACATGTCAGTTTTCCGAATCACATTAACCCCAACATATTGGAGCACTTACATTTAAAGAGTCATCATATTGACAAGAACAAAAACACTCTGTTGTTTTCCATTTGTGTATGTTGTTAACATCAGTGAATTTAAACTCACATAAACATATGGTCAAATAAAAATATTATTCACCAACTATCACAAAGATAATAAACATATGTTTATATCAATGTACTATAAATAAATTCTTTAAGAGAATTTTGAACATACAAAATTCATTTTCAAATTGAATGAATTATCATTTATGCCTAGAGAAATGTACTTAGTCTCTAGGGAAATATAGGCAAACAAATCTATTCTGTTTGTGACTGGCATAAATGGCAGAGCTGGTATTTTCTAATTCATTTTGTTTCCATAGCTGTGAAGCAAACATTTTTAAGAAGGTCCTATCCTCACACTTACAGAGCAGAGCAAATATATTTTTCCACCCTATATAATAAAACCCTAATATGCAAATTGACTGAACGGTGGATTGCCTGGTTGCTATGACATGCACTGACCACCAGGGAGCAGATGCTCAATGCAGGAACTGCCCCTGGTGGTCAGTGCGATCCCACAAAAGGAGCACTGCTCAGCCAGAAAACCAGGCTCATGGCTGGTGAGCACAGCAGTGGTGGCGGGAGCCTCTCCTGCCTCCGCTGCAGGCGGTGGTAAGGGGTGAGGGGTCCTGGACTGCGAGAGCCCTGGCCTGCTTGAGGGATGTGTGATCCAAGGGGATTGGGCCTATGCTGGCAGACAGACATCCCCTGAGGGGTCTCAGACTGGAAGAGGGCATAGGCCAGGCTGAGAGATGCCCCCCAGTGCACAAATCCATGCACTGGGCCTCTAGTAAATTAATAATGACCAATCTCAAATGGGCCCTCAATACTCTTCAGTTACTCTAATATCTCTAGTCAACTTTTCCCCTTTTTATAACAACTATTTAAATTGATTGCTCTTTCCTCAAATATCCAACCTTTTTCCCTGCCTTACCTTTCTTTATTATATTAGCAGATAATTTCACCAGCTGTTTTACTAAGAAATATTGAGCCACTGAAGGGGCATTCACTCATTATGAAACATACAGTCCACCTATATTAGCACCTGTTCCATTTTCTCTCTTCTTGTTGCAGTTGAGGACATTTCCCTCCAGCTACCTAAGGCCAATTTGTCTATCTGTACTTAATCTCTTCCACTCCTACTGTTCCAGTAATTCACACTATTGCTTCTCTCCTCTATCTATCAACTCCATGCCCAACTTGATTTTTTCCTTCAGGCTTTTAGATATTTTCTTATTAAAAAAACAAACCTAAGCAAAACCAAAACCTTCTCAGGACCCCATATCCCCTTTTTCCCATCACAGCCAACCTTTCTAGAAGAGTTGTCTATACTTGCATCACTTTCTCCATTTCCTCAAACCTCTAACCCCAAACCCTCCTCAACCACTCTGACTCCCTTGTCCCTCCATTAATAGAGTAATCTAATCTAATAATAGACAAACATGGTAATTGATCATACCTTTGCTACTCCTCCCATTGGCTAATCAGCATGATATGCAAATTAACCACCAACAAAGATGGCGGCTAATTTTCATACTGCAGGCACTGTGGGACAGTGCCATCCCGCCTGCCCCGTCACCGTCTGGGCCTGCTATCTGCGACCCAGGGCAGCGGGCGTCCCATGTACGACCCGACCTGTGGCTGGCAGGCAGGACCACGGCGATCCCCGACACCCGCCCCACACTCATCTGGCCCTCCTGTGGGGTACCCGGGGCTGGCGGGCTGGAAGGCAGCTCCAGCCGGAGCAAAGGCCTGGCTCCTGGGTGCCGGAGGAAAACCGGTGCCGGCAGCCAGGGGGAGGAAAGGTGCATTGCACGAATCTTTTTGTGCAACAGGCCTCTAGTCTCTAAATATATTGATAACCTTTATATAGTTTAATCAAAGGGCAATTTTTAGTCTGCATATTTCTTTATTCAACAGATAATAATTATTTATTGAGCACCTAACTATGTTCTAGGAGCATTCCAGTCACTTAGGACTTATCACAGGATAAAACAAAGACCTGGCCCTTGTGGAGGTTATATTATTGGCCATGTCTCAGCAGGACCATTCATTGTCTTCCTTGTGTTTCTTTGAAACAGCAACCTGACTTTTATTTTACTCTATTGGCCATTTTCTCCCTGGTTTATCCTATTTTAACAGATAATTAATTAATTAAGTTCATCAAAATTTCAATCCTAGACTCTCTTCTCTTCTAATTCTCACAATAGTCTCTTCTCTGAAATCTGGAACCATATATCTAACTGTTTACTTGGCATCTCCTCTTGGGTTGTTACAGTTACCCCATATTCAACAAATCTCAAAGTAAACTGAGGAGATTGCCTCCCAAATTAGTGCTTCTTAGCTCAGATAAGGGCACCACCATCTATCTACTTATATAATCTCATTATCTTTCTTTCCGATTCAATATCAAGTCCTGTCAATTGTTAAATTGTATTATTAAATACTAAATATTTAAACAAAGCTGAAATATTTTAAGTTAATTGATAATTTATAAAAATTTAAAATTTACAATTCTAATAGTCAGTGTCTATCTAATTACCAATATAAAAATCTATATTGTACTTCCTGTATAGCTAGATTTACTTCTTTGGAAAACATGAAAACTATGAATTTTTAACATTGCAAATGTTCTTTAGCCACCATTTACTACTTTTGCAAATATAATGCTGACTCATAAACCATAAATTGGAACACAAAGAGAAACAAAAAAAAATAGATGCTGTGAACTACTGGGAAATGATACTTCATTATGCAAGGATGTATTACATACGTGCTATCTGAGAGGAAGGACTTGACAAGTTAATTAATTTTCCTTTTCTCTTACCTAAGTGCCTCCATGGCACAAATTCTCCCCACGTTTTCTAGCCATTTTCATCTCCAATATAAGGAGCAGCACAACACACAAACCTTTAAGGAATGCATGAAACCTTTCATTTCAGGAACATAGGGCAAAATATTTGGAGGAGCATTTCCTGTGTCTTAATCAGTGTTAGTTAATCAGACCTGATATTTATAATTAAAGGTGGTACTCATGCGATAACGCTGATTCAGGCCAGACTCCTGAGTGAACAGAGGGGTCTGGTAGTTTAATAAATGTGTGTGTGTGTGTGTGTGTGTGTGTGTGTGTGGTGGGGAGAGGAGTATAAACAGCTCTCTCAAGAATGAGGCCAAGGCAAGGGCCCTCTTGTTTGTGTCTCAGGGTTGTAAGGCCGGGAAGGATTATGGAATCTTCCTTTGAAGGGTGTACTTAAGACAGATATATGATAATTAACTAGGAATCAGTCATGCAAAGAGGTCGATGAGGGGGAGAACAACAATCTAAACCAGTAGTCAGATAACTCATTAGTCAACAGAGCCAAATATCAACAGTACAACGATTGAAGTTTCTTTTGAGAGCCAAATTTTTTAAACTTAAACTATATAGGTAGGTACATTGTTATTAACTTAATTAGGGTACTCCTAAGGCTTAGGAAGAGCCACACTCAAGGGGCCAAAGAGCCGCATGTGGCTCACGAGCCGCAGTTTGCCGACCACGGATCTAAACCAAGGGAACATCAAATTCTCTGTGGCAGGAGAGCTCATTGTTTGTTCCAAGAGCTGAAAGAAGACCCATGAGTGCATGCAGAGAGAAAGGGGAGCATATTGAGAGATGGGCTGTCCAGAGGCAGCTAATGATAACAAAGATGCTAATGGCCACATCAGATTTTTCAGTTATCTTTCCCAGCCTAGCCTTTATAAAGCAGAACTGAGTAAATCTAGTTTCTTCAACATGAGGAAGGCAAGGTCTCAAAATAGAGACATATGGCCATAATTGTGTCCCGAGCTAATGAAGTGGTTCCTGATGCATCTAGAAATTTATTTTAAAGATGGTTCTGACAAATCCAAAAACGTTATCATATGTGAATAGTCAACACTGTTGATAAACCTGGTTCTGCTGGTAGACTGCATTAGTGGCGTCTTCATGGTGCAGATACCCTCAGAGGCCTCCCTCCGCTTGTGCCAGTGCCCTGGTTTCTCAATTTGGAACCTTTCACATACACTTCTTTTGGTTTTCATACACAGTCACTCTCATGGGCACCAGCTGGCTGCAGGAGCACGAAGTAGGGAGTTCTAGTGTCCCCCATCTCATGGCCCTAAATCCATTATCTTTCTGTCTACCCTTGGAATTTACTTAGGACAGAGCTCTTTTAAAACCCTCAAGACACTTAGGCACTAGTGATAACCCTCCCCTTACCCCATTCATTCCCCCTAAAGTAAGTGAGCTTCAGTAATTCATTAGTTCTGGACGCCCTCCCATAAACCTTCTGAAAAGGTATTTTCAATGCATCTGAGGTGTTTTGTCTTCTCAGTGAAAGTCCCCAATAAATTTCAAGCTATCTAGACCTACCCATCTAGGGAAGAATATGACAGCTACTTGCATTTATTCTAAAGTGTCCCTATTGCTGGAGAGGAGAAAAGAATACATATTTAATTACTAGCAGGGAATTTTTTTAAAAAGTAGATCAGCAACCGTGAAAATAAACTTCTATAAAATACATTTCATTTAACTTATGTTTTTCATTGACCTCACAGTTGTTCTTAACCAAAGTCCATGTGCTTATGGAACTTGGTGCTGCTCTGATTTAAATCCTTCTCAGTCCATCCCTGGCAAAGCTGGAGGTTCTGCCTGGCTTCACCAGTGATGGCAACATCTTTAATCCAAAACTGCCGGAACTCCCAAATCAGAGTGGGTAGCACCAACATTGAGCAAGAAGGAATATAGTTAATATGACCCTGTGTCTCAAACTGAGATTTCAGGGGAAATTTTCAGAGAGAGAGAAGGGGAAGGGAAGAGAAGGAGCTGGAAGCAGGAGCTGTGGGGACCACAGAAGAGGATTGTGGGAGGTGTTCAGGGCTACATCTGCTGCTTGGTTTTAAAACCTTAGCATGTGCAGAGCAGGGATGCTCATCCATCATGGTCAGGCGTAACTGGTAAGTTATGACATGACCCTTTCTTAGAAAATAAAACAGGCGCACTTTGAATGTCTGAGGATCTACATATGCCAACTCCCAGAGGTAACCAGTCTTTTTACCTGCCTCCCAGTATGAAACCAAACTGGGGAAAGATACTTGTGACTCTTCAGAAAACCACTGGGAAAGCCCGTGAAAAGGGCATCTCCAGGTCACTAGGGCGGCCGGGTGACTGCCACATCAGGCTGCTGTCTGTTTGTTTGTTTATGGTGGTGATCCTTCCTGGTAGCAGATTAGTACCCATGTTACCTCATTCTGAGCAGCAAGCTGCAGGGTCCTCAGTAGAAAGATTTACAATCCAAAAGTCTCATATTAGTAGCTGTTTTATGTGGGGCCAGATGTTGAAAAGGAAAAATATGCCCAGAGATAGAGAAAAGGATTTTTAAAAAATAAAATCTGTTCCTCTGCCTTCCGGGGGTAAAGATTTTCTTTTTCTTTTTAAACAATTATTTTCTTTCTAAATGAGAGAACCCTGTGCTCCATCACCTCCTTTTAACCTTCATGATGCGGTCGGTTGCCTTGTTAACGTGGATCCTTTCATGAGATTTTTCTGTTCAGATGGGTAACCTTTCTCAGGGAGTTCGAGATTGTCAGTATCTCTCTGTGTCTTCCAAAGATCTCAGGCCTCCATGTCCTTCTGCTTGGCCTGCAGGTTTTCTGGATCGTTTAGCCCACGTTCCTCTGCTGATGCTGCTGGCTGCTGGCAGGGAACTCAGCTGCTGGGTGAGTAATACTGGAGCTGACGCTCACGCACCCACTGCTGGCACTGATGCTGACAGTGACCTCTGTCCTTCATTCTCACCACACACTAGGACCTCTCTCTCTCTCTCTCTCTCTCTCTCTCTCTCTCTCTCTCTCTCTCTCCACTGAATGTGTAACAGACACCTGAGTTTCCCTCTCCATTCACCGATCAAAACATATAAATTCCTTTTGTTGTCCGGACATTTTCATATTGCTGTGTTGCAATGCTGTGCTCTGGTGCACAGGTATCACCTTGCTTTCAAAGCAGTGTTATTCCCTTCTCCGCTCAAACAAATTGCTGTGCTCTCCTTACTGACTCATGTGGCACAAAAGTAAGTTTTCATGCCAAAGTGTGGGCAGACCCAATTAACTCTATTGAACGAGGTGGGGGCAGGGGGAGAAACACACACATGCAAGAAATGACATGTATCACCGTGTTTTCTAAAGTGCTTCTTTCTCATTTTTCTTGGCAATGCATATAGACCTAATTGGCATTCTGCTTAAAGCATGTGCACTGGAGTGCACAATGTTACAAAGGACAAGTGATGTCAGCCCCAATTACACAACCCACAGGAGATACTCCAGGCAGGACAGAGCAGAAAGGGAGGAAGGGAAGAAACATCAGACAATTGTAATGATCATTGTCTATGGTATCATTTTACTCACTCCCTCTTCAGTCTCTTATGTTATCTTTTTTATTTTTTATCTTTATTGTTGAAAGTATTACAGATGCCCCCGTTTCTCCCCCATTGACCCCTTTCATCCTGCTCCCACCCCCTCTCCAACCCAGGCCTTCACCTCATTATTGTCTGTGTCCATGCATTATGCATGTAAGTTTTTTAGTTAATCTCTCCCCCCGCCCAACCCCGCCTTCTCTCTGAGATTTTTCATGTCTCTAGAAATGTTTGGTTCATCAGTTTATTTTGTTCATTAGATTCCACATATGAGTGAGGTAATGTGATGCTTGTCTTTCTCTAACTGGCTTATTTTGCTTAGCATAATACTCTCCAGGTCCCTCCATGCTGTCTTAATTACACTATGTTATAATTGCCTTGAAACTTGCCTATCTTCCTTCAAGATGTAGAGATAATGGTCTTTTATCTCTATCTATTAGCACAGTGCCTTGATATTATTATTTATAAAGTCTCAATATATATTGTTACATGAATTGAATAAGCAAATGAATGAATGAATGTGTGACAGTTTTGTTGGCCAAAACAAATATTGAGTGTTCAAAATGCTATGTAAATTTGGGAGAAGTTTTGGTTTAAGGTATGAAAGGATGTGATGGTGTAGAAGACTCCACTATGCACATCATTTTGCTTGAAGAGAGTTTTAAGCAAAGTTGGAGAATTTTAAAAACAAATAAATAAAATAACCATGAATGAGCCCTAACCGGTTTGGCTCAGTGGATAGGGCGTCGGCCTGAGGACTGAAGGGTCCTGGGTTCGATTCCGGTCAAGGGCATGTACCTTGGTTGCGGGCACATCCCCAGTAGGAGGTGTTCAGGAGGCAGCTGATCAACGTTTCTCTCTCATCAATGTTTCTAACTCTCTATCCCCCTCCCTTCCTCTCTGTAAAAAATTGATAAAATATATATTTTTTTTAAAAAAAAGTAGACAGCTGAGTATAGGGG
>NW_006288615.1:10840694-10853725 GCF_000327345.1 Myotis davidii | reverse complement strand
GATGTCTGACTGCCTGTTTAGGCCTGATCCCTCCACAATCCTGCCAGCCTGATTGCCCCTAACTGCCCCCTGCTGCCAGCCTGGTTGCCCCTAACTGTTCCCCCCCACTGGCCTGGTCACCTCTTACTGCCCCCCTTGCTGGCCTGGTCCCCTCACTGCCCCCGTCTGCTGGCCTGGTTGTCCCTAACTGCCTCCCCCTGCTGGCCTGGTCCCCCCAACTGCCCCCGTCTGCTGGCCTGGTTGTCCCTAACTGCCTCCCCCTGCTGGTCTGGTTGCCCCCAACTGCCCCCTCTGTTGACCTGGTTGCCCCATGCAGCCTGCTATTTAGTTGTTTGGTCAACCCTCACTAACCCCCCCCATGCTGGCCTGGTCACCCCATGCAGCCTGCTTGTTCAGTCACTTGGTCATCCCTCACTAACCCCCCTGCCAGGCTGGTCGCCCCACACAGCCTGCTTGTTTAGTTGTTTGGTTGTCCCTCACTAACCCCTCTGCCAGCCTGGTCATAGGCAGCCATCTTGTGAGGGCATGAGGGTTAATTTGCATATTACCTCTTTATTATATAGGATACTAGTGTATAGAATATGAACATGGGTGAACAATTCTGATGTTAAACAGTCCCAAAACTGTTTAATATTAATATAATATTATTTAAAGTTTTAAGTCAATTCTATTTAAAATGTCAATATCACCATAACTTTTATCCCATCCTAACACACTATACATTTGTCTATATATTTTCTTATGCTGCTCACTAATATTTCAGCTCTATGCTATATTTTTCAGTGTCCAAGAGTAGTAATTTCTCAGTAAATAGTTGCTGAGTGAATGGTAATTTTTAACAACACTCATTAACCTCATCTTTCTCATTATTTCACTTTTCTTTCACCCATTCCTCTGCATTTCTTACATTACTTTTCATGTGTTCAATGGTCGATTCTATTACCTTCCACATTTTTTAGTTATGCCAACCAGAAACATGTTTCTAAGCATGATATTTTTTTTACTTAATACCCAAAATGTCTAAATATAAGGCACTTATGTATATTATGTGCATTCAGTGTCAAACAGCTAGTAAATTTCATAGATATTAAATCATAGATTATATGCTCTATAAATGTAGAAAAATTCTGTAACAACATAAGCATCCATAGGCATGCATACCTATACCCTTCCAATTTAATCTTTTTCTGTTACTTTTTTAAAGCAAATTGTATTGGTATTAATTCATTTTATTAACATTGAGAAATTGGTTTTCTAACCAATTTCTAAGGAAATCATTAGGGCTCCTCAGCCTCTATCCAGTGAAGTCTTCTTTCTATAAAATATTAACATTAGTACTTTAATATGCAGTAATTATAGCCATGATGGCCTCTTGGATTCTTACTGCCGTCTAAATTCAAACAGTACAGCAAGGTAGGCAATAGTCCTGGGGACATACTAGGTCCATAGGCACTTGACACATATAGCACTTGAAGATTTGACAGGGTATTTAAACAGTTGGCACAAGCTGATATGAGAACTGCTTAACTCGCAAAGTATCTAGTGGAAAGTTGAAGTCTGCTGAATTGGGTATCAGAAATCCAGAGAGCCAGGAATCCTATTTTAGTTCTGGTTCACACCGTGACAAGTTGCATAGCCCTAGGCAACTAGGTACCTTTTTTCACCAATAGCAGAAATGATGCCCACAGATCTCAGGTGTGTGGTGAGAATTAATATATTGAAAATATCTTGAGATCTAGACATTTACAATATTTTCCCTGCAAAATATTTTTTTTTCATATATTTATCAATCTAGGGCTTTCAAGTCAAAAGTTTTTTAATTTTAAAAAATCCCCCCACCCTTTTATTTTGTACTTTCCTTTCCCTCTCCTGCATTGCTTTCTCATAGTGCTGATTTACAAAGAAACTAATTTTCCTTTTATTTCCAACAACCTTTATTATGTACTGATAGACAGGTTAACTCTTTTTTAGTGGGGGGGGGGGGGGGGGGAGAGGGGAGACTGTCAAGGAAATTCCTGAAAGACAATTTAATGAACTTCAGAAGCAACTGGCCAGCATATCTTAACCCTAGTGTACTAGAGTTACTTTCTGTCTTTCCAAAAGGCCATAAGATAATTACAATTTGACCTGGGATGGATGGGATAGTGCTTATTCAGTGGGTAATCATCTCACCTTTACCATGAAGAGTTTTGTGGAGAGGGAGATATCCATTAGCTCTAACACATAGAAGGCCCCTTGGGTGCTAGAACTGTGTTGAAACCTAGCATAGAGTGTTACCCTAACAGATGATTAAAATATCTGAATTCATTTTATATAAATACTAGAGGCTGGTGCATGAAATTCATGTACTCAAGAGGGTCCCTCAGCCTGGCCTGCGCCCTCTTATAGTCCAGGAGTCCTAGGGGGGTGTCCGACTGCCACGGAGGCCAGAGAGGCTCCCGCCACTGCCACTGCTCTTGCCAGCCATGAACCCAGCTTCTGGCTGAGTGGTGCTTCCCCTGTGGGAGTTCACTGACCACCAGGGGGCAGCTCCTGCATTGAGCATCTGCCCCCTGGTGGTCAGTGCACATGATAACAACTGGTCGTTCTGCCATTCAGTCAATTTGCATATTAGCCTTTTATTATATAGAATGTGCATACAATTTACTTTGCTTTCCTTGATGATCCATCAATTTGTTTTTAAATATATGATTGAGACATTTTAATATCTTAGCACAGATTATGAATGAGTCTGCTTGTGTATATACAATAGGTGATTATTCTATAACTGCAACTAATTTATGTCTCTTTTCTGCCTTTTAAACAATTATGAGTTGGAAATTTTATATTGTTTTCTTTGGGCATTGTTTTGGAAATAGACTATTCCTGTGTCCCCTGAATTTCTCAGAGAAACAGTAGATGTCCTTTAACATGGGTTTAATAAAATGACAGCTGTACACTAGCAGGAGGCGATGCTGATTTAGGAATTCAAAGATAAATATTGGAATTAGAGTTTGCAGAAATGTAGCATTTTTCAAAACAAAGTAGAATTTAGATTAAATTCAGGCTAGGAAATTACTATTGAAGATTCTTGTGGACACCTTAATTTTGTTCTACATCCATCAGTCATCCATGAGGCTGAAACTCTATTATACAACAGCCACACCTGCTCAATATAAAGTACTCAAAAATTACAATATATAGTTTATTTTACAAAATTATCTTTTTCTCCAAAAAGCCATGCTGGTATGTTAAAATCAGTCAATTATTTATCTTTCTACTAGACTTAAAAAAAATTTTTAAATATTTTTAAACATCTATATGGAAAGGGTTTGTACATCTGAATTTTTAACATAATTAATTTAAAAATATATCACTAAATATAATCAATATATTTGTCCTAATTCTTAAAAAAAAGAATCTTCAGTTTGATTGGATATCCCAGACTCTGTGATTTGGGAAATACTGCCTATAGGAACTTGGCTGAAGTACACTATTGGGATCCATTAAATTGTAGGTTGAAAGACCTGTCACTCATTTATGTGCATTCATACATTCTCCTCACAAGCTTGTAATCAGGTAGAACTCTCCTTCTCCCTCTTTGTCTCCACCCCTCAGGCCACAAATCTAGCAATATCAAATGGCTTTCAGTCCACAGACATGCTAGTCTCTCCCAATACAGACCATTCACAGGGCTTTTCCATTTACTTAGAATCCTTTCTATAGTTTCTCACATTTAAGTCCCATTATTCTTTCAAGGGCATTGGGCATTACCCCCTCAGAGAACCCTTCCCTGATTCACCTACTGTGGATTAGGTACCTTTCTTATCCCAATGCTCAACACTTAATACCCTGTAGTGTAAAGATTTATTTTCTTGTCTCCTTCAGAGCAGGAACTGTGTCATTTATCTTGCCTTTCATGGCATGTAGTGATTAATCAGTAAATGTTATTGAATGTCTCTCTGAATGAATGGATACATTTTCATTTTAAGGTTGCCCTTGACATCTATTTTATCCAGAATTGATATTATCAACATGAATGATATAATAGTTATGGTTACTCCTACCTTTTCGCAACTAGAACAGTTATTGGCGACATGAACAAATGGTTATAGGCTCGTGTCCCTGTCCCTTTAATGTTAGCCACTTACTTAATGTGACCATGAGCATGCTTATTTCACAAACAAGTACTGTGTCTCTGCTATTAGCCTGGCACTAAGGAAACAAATATAAAGATATCTTTGTTCTTAAAGGAGTTTAGAGCTGACTTGAGCTGAACATTGAAACAGGTAATCAGTGTTTCCATAGAAGTGTGCTCACTGAGGATATTAAAGGAAAGAACAGGAGAGGGAGCATTGTTCATTCAGTCAAAGAGGGTCAGGAGAATATCCACCCAGAACGTAACATTTAAACTGGGTTCTTCAAGCAGAAAGAAGTGGTATTTTCAGGCAAATGAAACAGCACGTGAAAAGGCAGGAAGATAGGAAACTGCTATAGTGCTCACAGCTTGACTAAGATTCAACCATTTTTTTCAACTCAGTCAAATGCCTTATGAAAATGGAATAATAATTTCCTTCCTATAGCAGTGCTCTTCCATGGGACTGTTATCCTAATATATAAAAACCCTGGGTCCATCCCATCTGTAACAATCAGGAGACTCGACCAACCAGAAGTCAGTCCTGCAGTCAGCCCTGGGTTGCCGTGGTGACCCAGTGCTGACTGCTATGGCTGCAGGCACAGTGACCCAGCACTGACGCTGAGGAAGCTGTGAATAAGGCCCAGAGAGAGGCCTGAAGAGAGAAGCAGGGTCTGATCCATAGCCTCTGTGGCAGCTTTTGATCAGCACTTGTTTCTCTCTTTAGCTCTGGGTCTGGTCAGCAGTGTGCCTCCATTTCTCTCCAGGCCTCCACCGGGGCTGCTGATCAGTCCCACCTTTCTGGTCAGGCCCCATTTATAGGCCCAGAGACTCTGACTGGCATAGAAATCGACCAATCAGAACCAAATCTGTGTCAACTGTGAGGAGCCAATGGCTGCCCCAGAGGCAGAGCTTTTGATGATGACTTACATAGAAACCAACCAATCAGAACCAAATTGGCCAGCAGAGGATGGCAGTTTGGGGCTAGATCAGGCCGGCAGAGGAGGGAAGTTGGGGATGATCAGGCTGGCAGAAGAGAGCAGTTGTGGGCTAGATCAGGCTGGCAGGGGAGGGCCATTGGGGGCAAGATCAGGCTGACTCTGATTATTCCAGTTTACACTGATTATTTTCTTCTTTAAGCAGCTATTGTACTTAATGCTTATAGTACATAGTATTTCATTTGTAGTATATTCTTAATTATGTTAAGTGTTTTAAGTCATCTTTTATAAATAAGAAACTGCATTATACAAGGTTTTTGTTTTTTATCTTCCATAGTATAAGGTCCTATTAATTTCTAAACATTGAGGTTGATAAAATAATCTTTAGAGATAAAAAAGAATGATGTCTCATATTTGTAAATACTTTTTATATTTCAAAACATTTTCACATATATTGTTTCATTTGATTCTTAAAGCAATTTTGGATGTATGCAAGCCCAATAATTTTATTTCCACCTGCAAAATACACTCAAAAGCTAATAGTGATCAGATGAATTGACAAAAGTTCCAAATATTAGTATGTGTTAGAGCCTGAGCAAAATGATGTCTTATGACATGTAATATGCAGGGAGATATATATCTAGCCCCAACTGGTAGAGTAGCTTATTGGACTAATGTTAAAATGCTACTATTAAGCTTGACTTTGGCACATTTAAAAGGACATTGCTTGACAATGAAAAATGAGAAAGTTTTATGTAGCTCTAAAAAGGAAATGCTTATCGAAATTCTTGCTCAGTTCACCTAACTGGAGAAACTTAAAAGCTAATTTGAACATAGTCCCAATTTGTTACATTATAATTTTTCCCCAAGAAATTAAGGAAGGAACTATATGTAATTGCCAGGTCAAACTATCACCAGATGTGTGTAACCTAAAACATCAAATTGTGGCAAAAGCTTGCCAAATGCTACACATTAGGAAAGATGTCTTATTAAATCCATATTACATAAGACAGATTAGACACACGTGGCTCACACCAAAGCTTTTCTTGAGGAGGGAAATAAAGTATGGCTTTTTTTCATAGAGATGATCTGGGAAATGATATATTTAAAGCAAAAATCTATTTTAATTTTAATTGATATTTTAAAAAATCATTTTAATATTTTGAGGTTGTACTCTAAGTACATTATAGAAGTTTCTCCATATAAAATTCAACACAATTATTATCCATAGTGCTCACTAAGGGAAATGTGGTCTAATGGACTAATTCTCCATCCCAAAGGGTGTGTGTGTGTGTGTGTGTTGTGTGTTGTTTTTACATTGAACATATTTCCTTGAGCTAAAAGGATGCCTTTTGTTGGATTATGTCATCGCCTAAATAGGCGGAGGAGTACTATAGCTTTAATCTTCCTCCTGGCAATAAGTAGCAAAATTGCCTAATGTAGATTTTATGGCTTCCATTTCCCATAGTATCACTCAATGGAAGGAGTAATTAGCAATTATATGAGCAGCAAAGAGAGAGGGGACTGCAGTGGGTTCTGGAAAATCACAAACAATATACTCAAAATTGTAAATGTTTTAGTTAGACTTATTCAATCATACACTATATAGCTAAAGAACTCACTGAGTGTCAGTGCATTTAAACTTCTCATTTTCAGATAAGGAGACAGAGAGGTTAATAATCTTCCTCGCCCCAGCTCAGTGGTTCTCAACCTTCCTAATGCCGCGACCCTTTAATACAGTTTTTCATGTTGTGGTGACCCCCAACCATAAAATTATTTTCGTTGCTACTTCATAACCGTAATGTTGCTACTTTATGAATCGTAATGTAAATATCTGATATGCAGGATGTATTTAGACGACCCCTGTGAAAGGGTCTTTTGACCCCCAAAGGGGTTGCGACCCACAGGTTGAGACCCCCTGCTGGTTTGGCTCAGTGGATAGAGCATTGGCCTGCCTGAGTTCTATTCCAGTTGAGGGCACATGCCCGGGTTGCAGGCTCAATCCCCAGTAGGGGGCATGCAAGAGGCAGCCAATCAATGATTATCTCTCATCATTTATGTTTCTCTCTCTCCCTCTCCCTTCCTCTCTGAAAGCAATAAAAATAAAAACTCCTCCAAAGTTATTTGACCAAGCACTTTCTTAAAAATTTAACACCCATCAATATCTTGATTTTATCACAAATGAACTCAATACTTTGAGTTATAAGGAAAAACAGAGAACATATTTATAATGGATTTTCATGAATTTTCCCTCTTTCCCCTACTTAATTCACACACATTCTTCTTATACAAAAGCAAGTGAAGTTTAAATATAAGATAGAACCTCCTTTAACACTGAGTCTGGGGAAGTCATTAATAACCAAATTCTTAGTTAATTTGGCATTAAATTTTTTTGTGTGCATTAGATGTGGTTACATAATTAATAAATGCTAAATCTTATTTGTGTTGTAAAATCTTATACGCAATGTCATTTTGAGATTCGACTAGAATATAAAGTTTATATATCAAAGCACACTCACAGCCTGGATTACCTAGAAAGCAGGCTTAAATGCTGTTACTTCATTAGAGAGTGCAAATTCAGAGAACAGGAGTGAGGTACAAGGTGGTGAAACAGGAAGTAGTGACCAACAGGAAGGAAATAGAACCAATAGGATCAGGTGATCCAGGAGACATAACCACAAAGATCCTTCCCTGTTGGTTGGGAGGGACCTTCCCTGTGGGTTGCAGAGGGAGGAAGGCGAACAATTTTCCAGTAACATCCATTTCCCACTTCTGAGCTGTGCAAAGTTGGGTACCAAGCATGGTTCTTGGGGCTCTCCATCCACAGCAAAAGGGAAGCCATGGGGCCAGTAAAGAGAGAAGTAGGACATTCGGGCAAACTGTACAATGCTGTCAGCAGATTGCACCTGTGTGAGATGGGCTGGAGCCCAGTCAGAGCTGGGTCCTGCAGTGGTATCCAGGACCAGAGACAGTTGTGGCTGAGAGAATTGGAAAGGTGTATAGCAGATCAGATGTCTGACACATCTACAGATAGTGATAGAAGTTTAAAATGTAAAATGTCTTATCTAGTATTTGTGGACTTTCTAATGGCTCATCTTTATTGCAGAGCTGGACTTTTGATGCAGATCCTTTAGTAAGGACACTTGAAGTGTCCTGTCAAGATGTAAGCCTGTGATATTCAACAATAAGCAATAAATATTCTTGATTCCCTTGCTTACTTGTGACTCTGCACTATCACACATGGCTCAGGACTGGGGAGAAGCTGAGGGATATGTGCAAGGAGGAGGGTCAAGGATGATTGAGAAAATGAGGTACAACTGAAGGAGGAGGGGAGCTTATGGAGAAGGAAGAAGGTGTGATGTTTGGAAAGGAACAAAGAGCAGGGTACCGGTGGAGTCAGGCACACTACTGCAGGCATTGCTCGCTTCATCGTTTAGGTATAAAGGCAGTAAAAAGGTTGCTGCTGTCACAAATGTGGTCTTTTTCTTCTTCTTTTTTTTAATAGCTGAGGATGCTATGTCTTCACCAGCTGTGCATCCTTGCACAAGTCTTTTTACCTTAATTGGTCATTTCCTTATCTGGAAACTAAGGGATTTAGATTTACCAGATAATTTCTAAGGTCTAATTTTAGAACAACATAGTTATAGCTAATGTTAATTGAGAATTTCTGTTCAAGCACAGGCTCATTCAGTGATGCTTGTGGTGTGGACTCACTCAGTGATGCTTACAGAGCAGGCAGCCTTTGGAGCACAGCTGTGCTGCCCCCTAACTGTGCCCGGAACCAGGGCCAGAAGCATTAACGATCCCCAGCAGTTGCAGAATGTAATGTAACTCAGCTGCAGTCTAAGAAGCTGGGCTCCAGGGACTGCCACAGATTGTTATCTGGGGTCTTGGGTTTCAATATTTGTTTTTCTCAAGGAACCCACGGGGAAGAGGCCTTTGGCTCCAGTCCTTAAAGCTTTCTTTCACAAAGTTCTTCTTGGAACAAATAATTTTACTTTTTTTTCCCTTCCTTAATGTTGCTTGGGAGAAGAAAAGTCACAACAGAACATAAGTGAGAACTAAGAAAATATAGTCAGCCCTGGCTGGTTTGGCTCAGTGGTAGAGTGTTGGCCTGCGGACTGAAGGGTCACAGGTTTGACTTTGGTTGCAGGCTCAGACCCTGGCTGGGTCTGGGTGTGTGTGAGAGGCAACCAATCAATGATTCTCTCTCTCTGTCTCTCCCCCTCCCTTCCACTCTCTCTAAAAAAATAAAATCAATGGGAAAATATCCTCGGGTGAGGATTAACAAGAGAGAGAGGGAGAGCAAGAAAGAGAGAGAGGGAGAGAGGATAGTCAACTAAACCCTTCCTTAGATTGTTGGATTTGTCTTTTTCTCTTTGAAAAAATTTGACATAGATGGGATACTGTAGGTTTAATGTGTGTGCTGCACATCTTCACTCTACATTCCATACAGTGTGAAACTACATGTGATCCTCCAGCAGTCAGTCATCTTAGTTAGAATAAACTTTCCAAACTAGATAGAATTAGTGCCTACTTACCTATAATTAAATCATGTGAGAAAATAACTTAAGCAGGACCAAATGAAGTTGTAGCAATGTCCAATCATACACCAATGTGACAACAGTTAAAAAGTTTGTAAGAAAACTGCCAATGAGCAATGTGTCCGTAAAATAGAGGTAATCAGATAAAAATGTCAGAATGAATCATGAGTATTTTTCTGCATAACATTTTCACCTTAATATTTGAGAGAGTCTGTCTTGAAAGCTGTTACATACAAAAAGAAGATGGTGTTCTCAAAGTAGTAGATGCTTTAAAATCCAATTAAATGATAAATACGGGTGCAATAGAGATGAAGCCCAGCTGCCTATACAAGTATGAAAGGAGCTTTGATTTCCTGTATGGGAGTGTTAATAGCTCCTCGATTTTTCTCTAACTCTTTCGTGATCAATGGCCCACATTTGCAAGGCAGCTGGCTGGGGACCAGGGTGTGGTCTCTGACCAGAGCATAGTTTTCTGCTGTATGGAAATCAGACCTGCAGCCTTGGCCACGTGAATACTCTTCTCTACCAAAGAGGTGAGCTCGAGTCCAATGGGAAATTCGTGAGAGATGTCCTGATCCCTTTTATTACAGAATGAAACTGTCCTACATAAAGGGAATGGATTGATTTTTATGTCTCTTTTCCAAATGAATAAACTTAGTATTTATTTGGCAGTATATTGTGGAAGTTGCAAACAAGTTTTTCAAGTATGGAAAAAAGTACATAATCCAATATTTTCAACCGCAGCCTTGAAAACAGCTGGGGCTCTAGTGCAGTTATGCTAAAATCACCTCAATTTGATACTTTCTAAGGAAAATGGATACCCTGTGTTTGAGTCCCTGGGAAGCTTGTACTCCATGGCGCCTGATTTCATCCATGGCCTTAATCCCTACACTTTGTATATGGCCAACAGACATTTTCTTCAACTTCTAAGTAACTCCCTGGATCGAGGAACCAACATCCTCAAAGCAGTATCATTTTGTGCCGTCCCTACTTTGAGATGGTGCCTGTGAAAGAACTTTTAAACGTGCCTTATGAACATCTGGGAACATTATCATTCCAACACTATCTGTTCATGTTTCTAACTGAGGGAAGGCTCTGAAATCTCCACCTAAGAAGTTTGGGAGGTGGAGATAATGTGCAGGCTAGAAGTGTATCTAGGGTGTGAGGCAGTAGATCATTACATTTCTTATAGAAGCAACTGGAAAATCTCTTGGGGATTTTTATTAACATGTTGACCTGGGCTTTACACCTCAGACCATCTGCCTCAGAACCTCTCAAGCTGGAATACCTGTGTTTTACATGACCTCATGGGTCCCTGTGCCAGCCAAAGCCAAAGTCATTCTCAGAGAGAAGCCATGCTCTTGGTTCTCTTCCCAGCTACTCAAAGGCTGCAAGTGCTGCTCTGGTATCAGTCATACCCCAGGACGTGGTGTTGGGCAGGATGATGGAGTTCTCCGCAGTGTTATAAGCTAGTAGAGGCAAATATTTTCTATAACATTTTCTCCTGATGAGAGTAGCCAGTGGGGCCAGGCTGCTGCCTCTAAGAAGATTTTAGATCTCCCACCAGCTCCCTTGGGACTCCAGCAGGCGGGGACAATGGAAAGAGACACCGAGTTTGCAGTCAGAGCTCCAGGTAGTAATGCTGTCTGCGTCTCTTTCCCCTGCATTGTCCTTAGTGCCAACATTTCTCTCTCTGGGATCAGAAGAGATACGATGGAAGTAAATGACAGAATTGAGCCTAAAGCTATTATAATCCAGGCTCATAGGACTCCTATATTGGAAGGGATCATTCTTAGTGTGTGGGGCAGTGGTTCATAGACATCACACCTGCAGGGCTTGTTAAAGCACAGATTGCTGGGCTCCAGCCCAAAGCTTCTGATTCAGTAGGTCTGGGATGGGCCCAGGAATGTGTGTTCCTAACAAGCTTCCAGGTGGTGCAGCTGGTGTGCAGACTATACAATTAGAACCCCTGGTTTAGAGTAAGCCTCCAACTGCCAGCTCAGTTAAGACTGATACTCCAGTAAGTGTATGAGAAAGCATTTTCTCATTGACAGTAGGCTAGACCAGTGGTCAGCAAACTCATTAGTCAACAGAGCCAAATATCAACAGTACAACGATTGAAATTTCTTTTGAAAGCCAAATTTTTTAAATTTAAACTATATAGGTAGGTACATTGTTATTAACTTAATTAGGGTCCTCCTAAGGCTTAGGAAGAGCCACACTCAAGGGGCCAAAGAGCCGCCTGTGGCTCGTGAGCTGAAGTTTGCCGACCACAGGGATAGACCATTTAGGTTTGTGTAAATACACTCCATGATGTTCACACAACAATGAAATTGCCTAAAAACGCATTTCTCAGAACACATCCCCATCTGTAGGTTGTGCATGATTGTACATTAATGGAATATTGTTCAGCCTGAAAAAAGAAGGACAGTTCCTCTCTAACCATGTGAAACTCACCACAAAGCAACCATAGCTCTATTGTTTGGTTCTGTTTTGCTTCTGGAATTCTAGTGTCAAGCACCAGAAGTTACTACCTGGTTGGTTGCCCTGGATTCTGAGATTCTGTACCTCCTCTGTGATGTTTTAGCATTTTTTGTAGAAGCAACCATGCCAGGTGCACCTCAGGGGACTGCCATGGATTTCCTTCAGCCAGCCTTAATAATTCCAACAACATGCTCCAAATTTATTCATTATATAAAGGATGGTCTTTAGAAGGTTGTATGTAGGAGAGCTGAAGTAAAATCAAAACAAAAGATGAAACACACACACACATACACACACACGCACACACACACACACAGAGCCAGGGTCTCCTGTAACTTCCTTTCTCATCAGAGTCCTCAGAGATCATAAGCTAAATCCTTCACTGTATTTGTAGAGTTCAGAAACCTAAAGTGTGGTGCAGTTAAATATTGAATAAATAAAGAGGGATAGGGTCTTATTATGCTGAGTATGAGTCATACACCTGGGTGGAAATAGAAATAGAACTCAGAGGAATCACTCATACTCAAAGATTTAGTAGGAAATAAAAAGATCCGTATATGGAACCCTTTGGTTCCAAGGACCAGGTTTGCTCAGAAGCAGAAGGAGCTTCCCAGTGAAGGGTGAAGAGCCTTCTGAATTTGTCATATCCACTGACAAATATTGTTGAGGCTTTGAAAGAAAAATTAAAAATTCAGAAACTCAGTGAAGAAGGAAATCAGTTTAAATCCAGTTTTTGATCTTTTAGAGTCAAATTCTGGGGGAAAGTTAAACAAAAAAAAAGAACAAAAAGAGTAACAGTTTTAACCCTACATATGGTAGAAAAGAAACCAACTCAGAATCAAGCCAAGTTTAAAAAACTCAACTGGAGAAAACAGTAAGGGAATATCAGACAACAATCCCTTCTCCAGTGGAGCTCTTGGGTCAACCAAGGTGAGTTCCCCTGGCTCAGAG
>NW_006288615.1:10795580-10840639 GCF_000327345.1 Myotis davidii | reverse complement strand
TGATAAAGCTGTAGTAATCTTCCTCTTTCTCTTCTCCATGATCAACAATCCTTGACCTTGGTGTTTGCTTGTTTGTTTGATTTACATCAAAATGGTCAGACCTTAAATAGGACTTTGGAATGGGAGTGTGTAAAGCAGTGCTGTTTGAGTTCTGCGTCATGTGCAATGACCACACTTTGGGCAAAGTCCTCATCTGTTCACATACACGTGCATACACACACCCATCTGTTCAGACCAGCACACGGGGGTCCCACATTGTAGTTCAGAGTTTGGAGGCCATTCTCGTCTAATATGGGTTCCTCTGCCTTGTCTTCCTTTCTAATTGAATGTTTTATTCAGAGGCCTGGTAGGGATGGGTGGTTGATCAAAAACAAGATTTAGGCATTAAGATATTTCTTGCCATCCTCTTTTAACATTCCTAAGTTCTCATTGTTTGGATGCGGTAGGGTTGGTAAACTTGGGAATAGAAAAAATTAAAACAAAAATTGTCACTTTGTTCCACATGGGAAATTTCACTTTGAATATGATTACATCAAACACTTGATCCCACCGCTTACTTTATTATTTTATGTTCTGTTAAGAAAATCATAGCATTTTTTTATTTTTTAAAAATTCCAGAACATTTTCTTCCATTGGGAATAATGTTGGGCCGCTTCCTTCCATCTACCACAACTCAAAGATAATTCTCTCCCTATACCTCAGTACATACAAATAAAAAGTTCCCAGTTAAATTTGAATTTCAGAAAAACAACCAGTCATTTCTTAGTATAAGTACATCCCATACATTTTTTTAAAAACCTTCATATGAGGATATGGTTATTAATTAATTAGTTAATTAATTAATTGATTGATTTTTTTGTGAGAGAAAGAGAGAGGGGAAGGGACGGAGAGAAGCAGGGGGGCGGAGGGAAGGAGAGAGACAAATATCAGTGTGAGAGAGAAACACTGATGGTTGCTTCCAGTATACACACCCTGTCTGGGACCAAACCCAAAACATAGATATGTGCCCTGACTGGGAGTGGAACCTGTAACCTTTTCTAATTATGGCCATTAGCTGCCTATAATCTTTAAGTATTCATAATAGAATCCTCATTGTATTTTTTTTTTTTACTTAACCAATAGCCCTTGCACTTGTATGAGAAAACTTTAGAACTGAGAATTAATGGTACCTTAGTTGGAACCCTGCCTCTCTTCATAAAGGAGAAAAGCTTTCCTTAATTGCTTATGCTCTTGGTACTCTAGGACCTGGAATTAGAGTAAATTTTCTGAAAAAGAAGGGATTTAACAGATTGGGAATGTTAGACCCATCAAGGCCAGATAAGACAAAAAGATCATTACCCATAGCTATGCTGGGTGAAAGACATTTGTGTATCACAGAAACTTGTTTGGGTTCCTGTGTTTATTTAAGTGAATTATAAAATTGTGTTTATGTTGTAATATTACATTTCTAAATAGACTTATTAATATACACTGTTTCAAATATTGTTATCTCAGATAAAATCTTTTACCTGGAGTTTAGATAGTTTGTTCTATTTAATTTTTAAAGTCCTCTTAATATGATAGTGTTTTATGATGCACACAAACTAGAAAAAAATGAACATCCAGTATTTCTTAATCAGACATGAGAAGAAGAATGGGATATTTCCAGACATAAAACCTTCACGCCTCTAAATTATGATACCTGTACTTTAAGCTGCTCTGAAAAGAGAACTGTCTTCTGGGGGAGATAGTTCATAGGCGGGAAACAGGATCTATCAGAAAAGCTGTTTACAATAAACCATTTTGACAGCTCAAATAATTAAACAGGGTTCCCAGGTGCAAAGCAGTATCTTAAACGTCCCTCTGGCTATAATAGTACACAGATTTATCCTTCAGAAAATGTAGTCTACTGTGAAAACAGGTTAATGAAAGGAAAGGAAAGCTGACCAAAATGATTTTCTAAAGATACTAGCTATTTAGTTAATAAGACATGTGTAAATAGAGTAAACTACTATTTTGTTTACCTTAACACTGAAAAATTTAGTGCCCGTTCCTTTTTAAGCATGTGGCTGGGGGAGGGGGGAGCAGAGATGTTAATTGAAGCCATAGATTTCCTGCTAAGCATGCATATACTTGTCTATATGAAGCAATGAATTAGTAAGGAGCAGCACAAAAAAATATTGGGGCCTTCCCATGCTCTAGAATCTGTGCATATTTTAAAAAATAATCTGCCAACCCTTTTGCATCTTCTACATAACTGAATTTAGTACACTGACCATGGCACCTACACTAAAGGTAAGGATTACAAGAGGAAAAAAATGGTAAAATTCAGGTATCAATAGACAGTTTAATTGATTGGTTAGAATTCTTTTGCTTTTAGCTAAAGGCTATTGTGTACCTACCATGTCTGGTAAAGGATTTGTTGCTAGTTGTGCAATAGGCATTCAATACTTGTTTAATGAACGAAGGAACAGGATAAAAAATGGTAGGGATCCCCAAGGAGCTGCGGTTTTCTGTATAGTTTCATGTTTCCCTGTTTCATTAACGGGGGATTTGTGGGAATAATCCCTTTCTTTAGGCATGTCATGTTTGAGAGACATGCTTTTGTGTTTTTTAAATACACCTTGCATGACATAAGCCATTCCCTCAACAAATATTTATTAAATACCTCTAATGAATGCATTTAGAAAGTGTGGTAATCCCCTTGTCAATCATGTCTTCTATGTGTGTGGGTGCAGCATAAAGAATGAAAAAGAGGAATTTGGGTTATTTTATTTCACAATTAACTGTAGATAACATTTATAGAGCATATTGAGCATCTATAGGAAGTCAGGTACCATGGTAAGCATTTTAAAACATTGTCTTATCTAGTACTCCAGAGAAATGCTGTGCAATAATTTATATTATTACCTCCTTTTAGAATGAAAAAAAACTGAGGCTTAGAGAGAGAAAGCAAGTTGCCCAAGGTTACACAGTGCTGGAGCTGGAATCTGTAAGCAGATATCCAACTCCAGGGACCAGGGTCTTCATCACCAAGAGACAGCACCTCCTAAGGGGTTTATTTAATGATAACAAGGGTACAGCAAATGTAGATTAGTTTGTACCATCATTATGACTGGGAGTAAGAAAAGAGGAAAGGGACATTGGAGAGCCCAGTAAAACTCTAAGAAGGTTACCTTGGTGCTTGGTTTTTGCACAGCACTGAGCAATTGCTACAGAAAACAACCTGCTAGTGGACAGAGTACAGGGTTTTGAAAGAGCAGATAATAGACCTGAGTCTTGAAGTACAAATATGTGTTTGTCAGTGGACAACGGTAGTTTCTGCATTTCAATCAGAGCTAACTGTGCAACTGCAAGTCCCCTGAGTTGTTCCAACAACATGTCAGATATAAATGAGAGATGAGAGATGAAGAGGAAGAGGAAATCATGGACTCTATTTTAGTCTAATGAGATGGTGGATGCTACGGATGTGAGATATAAGAGCCCAATAAATAGAGCTGTTGTTATCATTAATATAGTTACTACGGTTAACACTAAGCACCTGGAAATCATTGAAAGGCTCTTAGAGGAAATAACTAAAGGCAACAACATGATCAATATAAAATTTCCAATAAGAATAATCAAAACAGTAATAGATGTATATATTTCTTAAAGTTCAGCCAGCAAATAAATACAGGGTTGGGGGAAAGAAGGAGTACACTTATTCATATGGAAAATGATACAATAATTAATAACTGACACAAGAATAAACTGTGTTTTGTATAGTCATAACTGCAAATCTACCTTGCCCCACCCTGTATATGCTGACTGCCTACTATTTCTAATTGCTTTACGAATCAGTTATTTCGATTCTCTCAAGAACCTTAGGCGCAGGATACTAATATTATTTCCATTTTGCAGATGGGGAGACAGGGGGACAGAATTCACACAGCTGTAAAGTAAGAGAACCAATATTTGATCTCAGGTAGCCACTCTAGCCCTTCGTGTTTAAGGACTCCCAGTTGCTACGCCTCAAGTATTGCTATCTCTTTAAGGCATAAAATAATTTAGTGACATCGAAAAGAGAGCCTAAGTTTTAGATGTGACTATTAAAAGCTTCTTCTATTTTAAAATAATGCCCCCAAAGTTTAGCATACTCATGAAGTTTATGTGTCTGATTTTTCTATAGTATACCAGATATTTTCCCTTGACCTCTATGTCTTGTTCACTGTGAAATTAATATTTTAGCCAAAGAAGTAAGAAGTACTCTGTAAGAGGGCATTTCATCGTTAGCACCTTTTCTTCATCTTTTAAGATATGTATTTAAATAAAAACCAAGTGAAGACAGAAATAGGCCTAATTCTGAAATCGTATTTACTCTCTACTGATAAGTTCGAAGAATCCTTTGGGTTATCAGGAACATTCACTGTGAACCATTCTGACCCTGGCCTGATGGTAAAGTTTCTAAACCCTCTTGACAGTTGAGCCTCAAATATCCGTCATCAAATTCCCTCTAGATTCTTTCAGCTGCTTATTTAATTGCCCAGCTGATCCAAAGTTCAACATTTTAATTTTAAGTCTTTTTACCTAAGGGCATAGAGAGGGACTGCTCTAATCTATTTCGCTTCCTGCTACTGCATCCCCATAGTATGCTCTCCCAGCTAAGCATGATCATTTTATCTTCTCATTGAAAGTCAAGGAGGCTGCAAAGCCATTTAGCTTACCAGGAGCAGGTGGTAGCAGGTGTTAGAATACAAGACTCCATTACTTTGGGAAAAGATACAAATCACCCAGGAAGGGTTCTTGCGTCCACAGAGCAGCTGGGCTAATAAGAGGTAGAGGTCTCAATACGGATAGCAATTTTTGTTTTCAAAATGAATAATCTTTCTCACATACATAGATTTCTCAAGATATCAGTTTATGTTTTTCTTTTTCTTTAATGTAATGATGAGACTGGAGTTCTAGCATTTGCTAAGTGTTAAACATACAGTTTTTAAAAAATGGTCTTTTACTCAAGTTTAGTATTTCTTGACCCAGGTATTAGAGATAAGCTTCAGCTCTAGCTGGTTTGGCTCAGTGGATTGTCAGCCTGTGGACTGAAAGGTCCCTGGTTCGATTCCAGGAAAGGGCACATGACTGGGTTGTGGGCTCGATCCCCAGTAGGGGGTGGCAGGGGCAGCTTATCAATGATTCTCTCTCATCATTGATGTTTCAAATTCTCTCTCCCTCTCCCTTCTTCTCTGTAATCACTCATTTGACTTAAAAATTTAAAAAGATAAGCTTCAAATACCACGAAGCTCACTATCTAAATTAAAGTCTATCTCTGATCCATTTCAAGGAAGGGCAGTGGTCAAATGAAAGGGCGCATTAAGTCCCCATGAGCAGGTCTGGCACATAGAAGGTACTTAGTGAATTAGCAATATTAATTTTAATAATAGATACTAATTAAGTACCTGCCATGAGGCAATGGTGTACACAGATGTGTTTTCTATAAAGCTCCTGATACACACATGTAATGCCTATTTATAGATTAGTAGACTGAGTTTCAGAGAAATTAACTGACAGCCAGATAATTCTAAGCCAGGTCATCTGATTCCTGTGGTCTTGGCTACATGTTGGTTGTACAATATGGCGGAAATCTCCCTCAGATGTGCAGTGATACATAGCATTCAGACTAATGATAATAGTCTGTCAACATTAATCATCAACCACCTTCCAGATCTTAAAACTTGCGTTTATAATAGTCGGGGGGAGAAGGGGAAAGGGGAAGAAGGTTTCATCTGAAAGAAGTTTGAAGTTTTGGTTATTAGTATGGGTTGTTCATCCCTAAAATGAGGTACTTTTCATGAAACAAACTGTCAGGAAGAGAAATTGTTCACAGGGATTTCATCAAAAAAAAAATTAGAGTACCTGAGGTCTATAGTCATATTTATAAAACCTTAACTCATATAAAATGACCTTGAAAACTTTGATAAAAAGCAAATGCCCTCCAATGAAAGAACTGCAAATTTTACATAAGTTTTTCTCTAAATGTTCCTCCCAATAACTGAATTTTGATCCATAATGTGGAGAAGTGAACACGAGAATTCGTTTAGGAGCGAGAGCAGATATGCTGTTCTCTCTGAGGTGTCATGAGTGTTGTGTATTGCATCAGTCTTTCCAACCTTCAATGAGCACAAGAATCATCTGAGGCTTCTGCTCCCCTGCAAATTTGGAAGCTCTCAGATTCCCTGCAACCAGAAAATGACGGGGAATTTCTTACTTGGTGATGGCTGAAATAGTTGGGGTATTCAAGACAAGCTACAGAACCCAACCACAATCAAGGATTTATCCATATGCCAAGGAGACACACACACACACACACACACACACAATTCTTTGGCCATACAGTATTGTTTTATTTCTGTATGACTGCGAAGCCTCCTCTAGAATATGGTGGGTTGAGATAATTAAGCTAAAATTCAATGTGTTGGGTTAATTAAGCCTTTTTAATAATCTGAAAGAAGATCTGCTTTCTGAAATACATCCCCCTACAGACTTGTTTGTCATTGTTGTGGCCCTAACAAGCTTTATTGTTCTGTCAAGTTTAGTTATTTCTGGGGAACTAAATGCTCAGGTTGGCAAAAGTTCTAGTGGGACATGCCCTGGAGCCAGTGAGAAATGAAAGAATTGCTTTCCTGTAGGGATGTAGAACAAGGCTGGAAACTGGGGGGGATCTTTCTACAGATTTCTAACATGGGAGCCAACACCATTGACTGAACAATAGTTTGCTCTGCTGCCTTAGGTTGGCTATTCTGAAGTTGGAGAAAAATAATCCTTTTTGTCATACTTTAGCCTTCAGCATAAACTTTCTGGCACCATTTTCTACTCCTTGCTCCCTTCTGACATTAGGGATCTGAAAGAGAATGAGAGGAAGAAAAAAAAACTTTCAAATCTTATTAAGCTTCTTTAGTTATCCAAGGATATTTTATCATGATATGCTCTACACAGGTTTGCTTTCTTCAGGGAAATTTCATGAACATTTTTAATGTAAAAAAGCATGTTTTAATACAATTTGTTGCTAATATTTCTTTTTAAAGGGTTCCTAATGACATCCATTCAAAAATTAAAATTCGCCTAGTAAAGTTTGTTTGTTTGGGGGCTTTGGTTTTGTTTTGTTGGTTTTAGCCTTAAATGGATTATTACCCAGAACTCTATTATGTAACTTCCCTGGCAGGAAGGGGGGTGTGGGAGAGATTTGGGGCACCATCCAGTGTGCTCTTCCTGGCCTTCCCGCCCGGAGGGCAACCTCCATGCTGGTTTTTCTCTGCACCCTCCCCTAAAGGCTCTGCGGAACACAGTTCAATGCCATTGCCCTGATGCGTGAAGGAAATTATTCTGTCTATCAAGCTCATTTTGCATGGGGTTACAGGAACACTTCTCTTGGTGAAGTAGATGAACTAGTATTGTTACATGTGAGTTGCAATAACTCAGTGAGCAAAAGGTGCTTCCAGAGTATGTCATTCGTGAAGTTGGTCAGTTTATGCATTTGGCACATTGCAAGCTAATGAAAATTGCCCAAACTATGGGAGAAATAATCAATGAGGGCTGCTTACTACAATGACACAATGTAAAGAAACACATGAAGGCAAGCTCTTCCTCACATTTCCATTCTTTCCAAATGCGTTGCTTTATCACGCTTTATTCTTGTTTCTACAGAAACTGATTTGTGCTTGCAAAGTAATAAATAGTCATCTCATCTGGATTTTTAAAGGTGACTGATTTGTAAAATCAATCACTGTCTTTTGCCAGCTCGTGGACTGACATGATTGCCTTCATTTTCAAACATAAAACGACTGCATTAAAATAACATTAAGAGAGAAACATCCGCTGACAGAGGAAGAGAAATTCTTAAATGAAAACTGTTCCAGCCAGCTTTAATCAGTTCCTATCATGCTTTTTATTATAGTGCAAATGGGCTCTATTAAGAGGAAAGCCAATTCTGGATGATGATGCAAATAATTATAGCTGCCTTTGCCTCTAGTTCGTGTTATTAACTAATGGTTTCAAAATATGAGATTTATTTTAGAAAAAACATTTTCCTTTAACAAAGAATCAGAAAATTGCACTTTGTCTAATATTAAATATGCAGATAAAAACTGAAAAAAAATATTCTATTTTTTTGGATATTTAAAAAAATTAGAACAACTGACTAAATTACTTCCTAAGGATACATTTAAAGTTCATTAGTTTGGCAATTCCCAAACGAGTTTTGGTTCTGTGTTCCACTAAGTGTGAGAAATTTTGCAGACAAGAGTTCCCAATTATCTGTGGAGTTCCAAGAACTCCAGGGGATGCCTGACACCCTCGACAGTGGCCTGTATATGCATACTATGATTTTTCCTATGCATATATGCCTCGAATAAAGTTTAATTTATAAATTAGGCACAGAGGTTAACAACGGTAACTAGTAAAATAGAATAATTATTAAAAAATGCTGTAATACAAAATTTGTGAATGGCGTTGGGACCATTATTAAGTAAAATAAAGGTTACTGAAACACAAGCACCGCGATACCACAACAATCAATCTGATAACTGAGACAGCTACTAAAGTGACTAAGAGACAGGTAGTGCATACAGTGTGATACGCTGGACCAACGGACGATTCACATCCCCAGTGGGATAGAGTGCAGTGACATGAGATGTTATCATGCTACTCAGAATCGTACGCAATTTAAAACTTACGAGCTGTTTATATCTGGAATTTTCCATTTAATATTTTTGGACCATGGTTGACCACAGGTAACTGAAACTGTGGAAAGTTAAACCACACATACTTACCATGCCCCTTTCATCATTTGAGATTTTAATGTATATTTGCACATTAAAAGACCTCAGAAATTTCACAGTAAAAGTCTATGTCTATCTTGCTTGTCTTCTGTCTTTATCTAATTCATTTAAGCCTGGAACCATTTTAAAAAGATATAGGTTAATAATCTGTGTCACAACAACCTATGGAATTTTGAGAAATTCCTAATGAATGTATAATCTGAGCCTGTATTTTATCAAAGAGCAATGTATCCCATCAAATACTCAGCCACTCTTTGATAAAATTGCAACTATAGAATCAGAACTTTTAACTGTTTTAAAACAATTTAAAAGTAAAAATTATCTTTAAACAGTTTTGATCATTGAAACATACCTCTTGAAAAACATAATTTTTCACTCTTTTAAGTTCTAATGAGATTCAAATTGATTTGTGCTCAATGCTACATTTCTTAGCATTGATATAATACATTGATTTAACTCCTTTAGCTTTTATGTACTTCTGTTATGTCATATGTCACAGAAATTGCACTTCTTTTGCCTTCCCAATAGAAGCTATGAAAGTGTGCTAATGAGTTGTTCCTACAAGGAAAAGCTTGCTTAGCTGTAAGGAGTGTAGTGAGCGGACAGCTACAGCTGTTACACCTTCAGGACCTGCCTGAGCTTTCATACCAAAGCCATGCTTTCCCTGGCAGCATCTAAGGACCTCGCTCTGCAGGGCTCCTGCAGCCTGGCCATTCTGCTACAGCAGGACTCCTCTAACAGGCTATGTGTGCCCGGGAGCTCCCCAGTGTGTTACCCAAGATTTTGTCAGACCTGCATCATGACTTGAAAGCTCTCCCTGCCCAGTCCTGCTTCTTCCTCCTTCTGTTACCCACAGGCATTACTTCCAAAAAACCTTTCACACTCCTGTCTCACCTGTTTCCAAAAAGAACCTCCTGACATGACCCTCCCCTAACAGTCTCCAAGATACGTTAGAGACAAGGCCAGGTCTTCACCATTGCATCTTAAATGTCTATTATACAGGATTAAATAACAAGCATTTAATAATCAGGTAAATTTTCATTTAATTTAGGTCAAAAAGGAAGCATAGATATAGGTTCAGGTTCTGATGGACACGCCACAGGAATCATTTTTATTAACTGAATTTTGTGTATGTAAGTGTAAGAGTGAATGCTGGGTAGAAATCAATAGTTTGTATGACAGAGTTAAATTGAGATTCAAGGTAACCTTTACCCCTATTTCTTGAAGGATTTCTAGTCTTTTTAAAATATATATATTTTATTGATTTCTTACAGAGAGGAGGAGAGAGGGATAAAGAGTTAGAAACATCGATGAGAGAGACACATTGATCAGCTGCTTCCAGCACACCTCCTACTGGGGATGTGCCCACAACCAAGGTACATGCCCTTGACCTGAATCGAACTTTGGACCTTTCAGTCCACAGTCCGATACTCTATCCACTGAGCAAAACTGGTTAGGGTGGATTTCTAGTCTTAATGACTCCAATGGAGAAAACTTAGTCCCAACACCACCTATGGGTTCAAGTTATTAAAATAGTATATCCCATGTGAATAATTGGAAGTCATTTGAGGTATTTCAATTCAGGGGATTTTGAAAAAGATAACATAGGAAGATTAATTCAACATTTGTGTGCATAACAGATAACAGGAGGAATACTCAAAGCTGAATCATTGTAGGAGACAATTAGAGCAATCATGATTTTGGATTATCATCATCAAACAGATACTGGCCTACAACATGTCCTACATTTTCATACATGTACATGTTTAATCCTCAGATAAAGCCTGAAGTATAGGTATTAAGATTGAGGGAAGAAAGGCTCAGAGAGAACTTCATCCAAGTTTATTTCTGGTAGAAAGTTGTAAGTGATTATTGAACTTAGTTCTACCTGACTCCAACACTGTAGTCTCTTGTGGATATCAAACTGCCTCCTGTGTGAAAATAGAGATTCCTTTGACACTAGCATTACTTTCAATCACTTTTTCTAGTCAAAAAAAACAACAACACATGGGGGGCCCTGGCCGTGGTCTCAGTTGGAGCGTTGTCCCATACATGAACAAGGTTGCAAGTTCAACCCGTCCCTGTGTCTATCTCTCTCTCTCTCCTTCCTCTCTCTTTAAAAATCACTCTAAAAATCAATAAAAAACATATCCTCAGGTGATGATTTTTTTAAAAAGTGGAGTGGGGAGTAATCACTCTGAGGCTTGGACTCCAGAACAGATAGGTAAAGAAAGATAACGCATGCTCTGATGGGTAATGTGAGTACAGGTGAGCAAGAGATCATTGCCAAGAAATCTATAAATATGGAAAAATGAAAGTTCAGATAGAGAGCCAAATCATGGTCTTTGGAGTGGCTGATTTATGGTAAAATAAATAAATAAATAAATAAATAACATGATAAACAAACTGAGTTCAGAGAGACCAAAGCAAGAATATAATGAGAAATAAAGTACATAGATCTGAGTGCTGTCTTCCAGAACAGGGATAAGCAAATTGTGTGACCATAAGCCAAATCTGGTCTGCTGTCTGTTTTTGCAAATAAAATTTTATTCAGTTACTTTTTTGTCTGTGACTGCTTCCATATCACCACAGTAGAGTCGAGTAGTTGCAACAAAGACCCTATGGCCCAGAAAGCCTAACATATTTACTCTTTATTTTCACAGAAAAAGGTGGTTGACATCTGTTCTAGAAGGCTCTTCTGATTGCGCTTCTGATCATAGATCTAAAGCAGGAGCCAGCAAAACATTTTCTGAAAAGGACCAGATAGTAACTGTCTTAGACTAGGGTCACAAATGGTCTCTGCTGCATAATCTTTTTTGTTTTCAATCATTTAAAAATATAAAACTACTCTGAGCCCTGACCAGTTTGGCTCAGTGGATAGAGCGTCGGCCTGCTGACTGAAGGGTCCCAGGTTCGATTCAGGCCAAGGGCATGTACCTTGGTTGCGGGCGCATCCCCAGTTGGGGGAGTGTAGGGGGCAGCTGATCAATGTTTCTCTCTCATTGATGTTTCTGGCTCTCTATCCCTCTCCCTTCCTCTCTGTAAAAAATCAATAAAATATATTATAAAAAAAACACACAAAAAAACTACTTTGAGCGCATTGGCAGTACCAAACAGGCTGCAGGCCAGATTTGTCCTGTAAGTCACAGTTTGTTGATTCCTGATCTACAAGAAGAAACTTTCTCTCCTCTGCACGTATCTCATGCTCCTTATTAAACTTAGGCAGGAAACAGGTGAGTGCCTTCAATCAGGGAGAAGCTGCATTCAGCCAGCACTTGTAGTTTCAGATTACTGCGGAGGCAGCGGACTAAACCACTGGGGAAAGCTAATTTGCCATTACAAGCCAAATTCTGCTCTTATTGTACTGGTCTCATGAATTTATAAAATGGTTTTCTTCTTAATTGGAATAATTTGTGTCTTATACTGACTTGAAGAAATTAGATATAAGAATTGAGACTATCACCACCCCATAATGTGTATCCATTCAGAGGTTATTATTACACCCCGCTTCGTCTTTGAGACTGTAGTATTGCTTCAGCGGTATGGCTTTGGAGAATGCAGGACCCTCGAAGTAGGATGTGGCTCTGCCTCTCTTAGGGCTAATCAAGGCTAGCATAGCTTGTGACTCACATCCCACCCTTTAATCTCCTTGCAAGTATCAGGCACAGTCAAGGGTCCACCCTGATGTCTGTTAATGCCCTGATCCTTGAGCCTGCTGGGGGCATTTGTTCTATTAAACAATCACCTTTCCAGGATCAACGTTCAGTTATGTAATAATTAGGGAAGCAGAAAGGAAAGATAATTCTTACTTCCTTGCCAATATCTAGTCAGTCTGCTCTTCATTATGACTCTAATATTGTATAACATGTGTTTACTGTTGTATGTTCATATGTTTAATTGGTAAATTCATTCTACAATAATGTTTAAATAGCTAACATAATGTTTATTGAATGCCATTTGTCAGCTACCTTCCTCTGTAACTTTATTATCTCACTAGAGGCCCGATGCACAAATTCGTGCAAGAGTAGGCCTTCCTTCCCCCAGCTGCCGGCACCGGCTTCCCTCTGGCACCCAGAACCGGGGCTTCCCTTGCAGCCCCAGCTTCCTCCGGAAGGTCGTCCAGAAGGTTGTCTGGAAGGATGTCTGGTCTAATTAGCATATTATGCTTTTACTATTATAGATTGTCTCAAAAGAGACCTCCCATTAAATAATCACTGTTATTTACACCTTACATATGAGAAAGGTTTAGAGAGATAATGCAACTCACTCAAAATCTAACAGGTGGCAGTGCTTGGATTTGGGCCCAGGTTCTACAAACAACTCCCCATTGTGACATCGAAGGGACTGCTGCATCCTCTTAACCTTATGCCAAGACACCTTTTCTTAATAGTGAGATTGCAACAATGGTATTGTCTTGTTAGCGACTTCAGACCTTGAAAATGGCTAAAACAGATAGACATGTTTGGGATTGACCTTGATTTGCATTACACTCACAAAACAATACAATGTTCTTTTTGGTTATTTATTGAAATGCTGCCCCTCAGGATACAAGGTCTGTAAGAAGTGCCACCATAGCTTTCCCCAAAGCACAGAAGCAGAGTCTGAACCAGTGCAGTGCAGCATGTGACATACCTTCTGTACCCATGTGATGGCCATCTTCTCACACTTTTTGTATTTTTGTCCATCTGCAATGCAAAATGTATGTGTAGTATAGTAATCACCTGTGATTTAGTTACTATACTGAGTGTGACTCTGGTAATATAAATTTAGTCATCTCATTGCCTAATACAAATTGGATCAAATAACAAGATGACACCAATTCTTGAGAGAGCAATGCAAGAAAGTAGAAGAAAATAAGGCAAAGTGTAAGGAATTCAGAAAAATAATCTTGCCTATACCATGCAGTCGGAGAGTGGGACTGGAGGAAGAATGAACTGAGGGTGGAGCTATGTATTACCCTCATTAGAGTCACTTTTGTAACCACAGGAAAATAATGCTAACAATGCTAAGACCAGAGGAGGGGAGCTAGGATTGCTGTTACACAGTACTTTTTTTTTTCTGATCTAGCACCAGCAGGGTGAAAAAATAATCATCTTCTGGGAGCCATTGTCATTGCTAAGGACCAAAAACAACAAAACGTGTCTGTTCAAGAATAATAAACCCAAAAATAAGAATCAATGAGGCACCCTGCACCAAAATTCTTACCAACTCATCAATATATTCCAAAGTCAGGGAAACAGTTGTAAATCTGAAAAGCACCCAGCTCAAGTTTAAGGACAGTCCTTCACCCTGAGCTGGTTCCCAGTTTTAATGAACTTGAATGAACCAGGTGTGAGATCCGGTTCTCTGGCCACAGTCTCCCTAAATGGTGACTAGCGGAACACAGACCACAGAGCGTCTACAGCAGTGGTTCCCAACATGGGGCAATTCGATTTTTAAGGGGGGCAATTTAAGAATGAGTTATTAACAGTGAATTATTTGCATTTCTTATGGTTCTAGGGCAGTGATGGCGAACCTAAGACACGCGTGTCACAGGTGACACGCAAACTCATTTTTTGGATGATTTTTCTTTGTTAAATGGCATTTAAATATATAAAATATATGTCAAAAATATAAGTCTTTGTTTTACTATGGTTTGAAAGATAAAAAAATTTCTATATGTGACACGACACCAGAGTTAATTAGGGTTTTTCAAAATGCTGACACGCCGAGCTCAAAAGGTTCACCATCACTGTTCTAGGGGGCTTCATATACAGTATATACATATTTGCACATTTCAGTTCTTTTTTATCTGTTTTGAAACTTTATTTGCTATTTTTTCATATCACTTCATATTATTATTATTATTTAACAATTTTTTAGTGATTTCTTCCCCAGTACTTCACCTGTCCTTTCGTCCTTTTATTTTTCTCTTTCATGGATGCCATATTCTTTGGAAGCTTGTTTAGTCCAAGTTAATGGCCTTTTAGGCTTCCCCCATGTGAATAGGAGTTCACTTTTTGAACAATAACAATTACATGTAACAGGGTGGGCATCAGGATTGTAGAGATGCTTAGGTGGGACAGGGCCAAAAAAAGGTTGGGAACCACTGCTCTACAGTAAACTCTCCAGCCCACTTTCCAAGGGATGGAGCCCAAGGTTTTCAGGTATGGAGAGGAAATCCACTCAGATTACTTTTATACTTATGGCACTTTCCAGGTTGTAACATCAGTGCCCATTTCCCTCCCCAATCTACCCTCTTCCTGTGCACTGGATGTTTGAAACCACAAACTCTGAATGTATGTAGGATAAGATGGAATAAAAGCTAACCTACCCCTCCAAGGGCAACAGCCACATAGCAGAGGGAAAACTGCTCAGGACTCTCTCTGGAATTAAGCTATGATGGGGTTGGGTTTGGGGTTGGCATTGGGGTTGAGGGAGGAAAGGCTGCTGTCCTTAAATTTCTCCTCAACTCCCAAGTCTTAGTTTCCATTATTTGATCTTACCTAGCATCTTCCAAAATCTTGAGGATAAATCTAATCCTGTTTCTAAATAGCAAGTATAAACATAATTATTCTAGATTCAAGGATCAGGACATTTGTGTTAGATTCCAGGTTCTACAATTTATAAGCTGTGTGTCTTTAGATTATTCTTTCAATCTCTTGGACCTTCAGTTTCCTATTTGTAAAATAAGCACATATTAATAGTGCCTAACATCATGAGGATCTAACAAAATAACGTAAGAAAACACCTTGAAAATATAAACCTTTGTACAAGTATAAGGACACCTTATTATCCTATATAATAAAAGCCTAATATGCTAAGTGTCTAGTCAACCAGTCAGCCATTCAACCAATCAAAGCGTGATATGCTAATGATATGCTAAGGCCACTCAACTGCTTGCTATGATGTGCACTGACCACCAGGGGGCAGATGCTCAAACTAGTAGTTTAGCTTTCTGCTGGGGTCTGCCCGATCAGGAGTGAGCAAGATAGGCCAAACATGCCCTGGAGTCCTTCTGCGGTCCTTCCCTGGCTGGCCAATCTCCTGTATCCCTCCCCGGCCTGATCGTGCACCAGTGGGGTCCCTCAGCCTGGCCTGCACCCTCTCACAATCTGGGACCCCTCAGGGGATGTTGGAGAGCCAGTTTCGGCCTGATCCCACAGGACAGGCTGAGGGACCCCATTGGTGCACTAATTCGTGCACCAGACCTCTAGTTTAATTTATAATTTATAATTTATAATTTAGTATGGGTGTTTTATTGTTACCTCAAATTTTGTAAGTCTGAAATCATACCTAACAACTTACCACCCAGAATTATTTTTCCTTCTATTTTTATGCTATAACTTTCCCATTATTCTCTTATTCAACTATCATAAAAACTTAGGCTTATCTTTCAATCTTTCCAAATATCCCTACATCCTGCCTATTCTTTCTTTGAAACATGGGAGTTGTAGACTCTTTTCCATTTTCACTGTTATTGTGTCTATTTCTCCAGGAAACTACCTTTCACTCCTGAATTTGAGCCCATCTTGCCCACCACTGTTTAGCTCATCTCCCTAAACCACTGCTCTGCCATCTTGTCTTTCTTTATAAATTTTTTTTTTCAGTAATTCTCCCATTTAAAGTAAAATTTCCTTCTCAGGTCTTAGGAAGAGTCACAATCTTGCCCTTCTATAACCTTGGAGAGAGTTTTCTCAATGTGAATCATCTGAGCTCCCCAAATATTTTATTTCAGTCTAGAATAGCATGAGAAACAAGTAATGTGGTATGAAGAAGGGTTGGGCTTAGGAGCCCGAGACAATTGAAATGACTCTATGAGGAATGATTTGGAAGGCAACATAAAACATCATGGGATCAGGGCTTCCTAAGGATCCTTGTGCTTTTGTCAACTTTCTCCATTTTGTTCACATATGTAAATGGTCTATATAATTTTAATTTCTTTTAAAAATATATTTGTAAATAAAACAATAGAAATGTTCAAAAACAATATGGGAACTTGGATAAGTAGTGTTAAAACATCCAAATTAAGTAATAAAGATAATTTTCAATGTATGTGTTCTTATACAAAACAAGCCCCCAAACACAAACACACACACACACACACACACACACAGCCTTTTGACATAATTTTATTTCTCTGAATAATACTAAAAAGAATACTCATGGCATTGTTGCAACATATTAAGTTTTAAAATTTTAAGTTCCTAACCAATACCAATTTGCAACAAATGAAAAGAGTTATAGTTGATGAAGGATTAAATAGAGGGACATAAAATTGATTTTATTACAAGCAACAATTTTAATCATCTAATGAAAAGGGCTTTTTTTGTCATTTGGTTTTTGATAAACATCTCACTGAACTCTATTTTATTGGTTTTGTGTTTTTGTTTTTGTTTTTGTTTTTTGTTAAAGCATCTGTCCTGCCGTTTAATGCAGGCAACTCATGGTTAAAACTATTTCAATCCAGTCTGCCATTTTTTCCTTCTTCTCTAACTGACCCTCAAATTATGTCAAATCTACCTCAGAGATGGTTCCAGAATAACCTACCTGGAGATAGACCAAAAGGAGGACTGAAAATTAGCAATGCGTTTCTCAGAAAATGGCACTACTTCACCTTCAGCTTGTGGAAAGGGGTCTCAGAGTTCTCATAAACATAATGATTGTGGCCTATAAATTTTTCAAGGCAGAAATAACCAATAGCACAAAGGAATCTATAATTGTCCTAAAATCCCCTCCATTGGTAGCGCCATAATTAGGATATAATGTTTTGGGGGGGGTTTTGTTGTTAAATATTGTGCTGTATTTAAAGGTCTTTCAGGTAATAAGTTCTATTACCCGATTTATAGAGATAGCAGATACAGTCTGACACCAAATGGTGGGGACTGCAAAAGATGGTCTTTTCTTTCACTTGCCTTAGAGTCACATAGGAAGACTCGAGCACACGGGTGTGAATGGACTTAATGGCAAAATATGGATTGTGTGATTCAAATAGCTATGTGGGTGTACATAACTAACTACTAAACAAATAGACAGAACACTTACTCTTGTGGGGCTGCAGTATAACTCACCAGAGTTGGGAAAGGGGATATTTGGATTCAGTCAACCTTAAAGTTACATTCAACACTTTTTTAATGACAAAATGTAATTGAGCATTGTTTATTATGACATATGAAATTAACCAAAATATAGCCTCCAGGTTTTCTTTTGCCTTTGTGAATGAAATTTAACTTGGTAAGAAAATGTCTCTTTGTTTTCCTTGTTCTCTCCTTCCGTCTTTCTTCCTTCCTTCCTTTTCTTCTAAGTATATATAAAGGTGTATTCTGGTCATAAGTTGTTTGTGTGAGTATATTGCTCCTGCATCATTGATTGTTTACAGGGGTCTACAAAGCTTGTACATTTTTAGATTTAATCATTAGGCCCTTGGGAAATTGTACAAATTCTTTTCGTCATTGTTTTGTGAATGTGTGTGTGTGTTTGTGTGTATCTATAATAATAAAAGCATAATATGCTAATTAGACCAGATGACCGTCCTTACAACCTTCTGGACGAAGCCAAGGCTGCGAGGGAAACCCAGGTCCTGGGTGCCAGAGGGAGGCCACCAGCAGCCGGAAGAAGGAAGGCACACTCTTGCATGAATTTCGTGCACCGGGCCTCTAGTTACTTATGAAAAGAATGAATTGCTTTTGTGTTTCAAAAAACCAGATTTAATACTTTAGGTGTGTTATATAATATTTCAAACCATGAACCAATAACCAAGGAACCTATTCCTTGTTGTGATATTAGTGCTTAACAGTAACCTACTAATAGTTTGTCTGAATCTCTGAGTGATACTAGGACTAAGTCAGCTCACCTAAGCTATTGGATTTCAACCCCTATCTCTGACTCTAAGAGGAGGCAAAGATATTGCTTTTCAGTGGATTATTTAGAGTCCTGCAGGTGGGTTCCCCTCAATGGAGGGAGGACATACCATTCACAGGAGTGCCCAGCACTGCTGTTGGTTGAACTAGTTACTTCTGTGAGAACCGCATGCTGGCTGTGAATCAGTGAACTGAAAGCTCCTAGAGGAAGAGGATATGACTTTCTCAAACACTAGTATTCCTTAACTCCCAGGATAGTGTTCTGCATTCAGGAAAGGCCTATCAAATGCATGTGTAAGGATCACCATCTTAGCTTTTCAAAAGACGGTTACCAGGCCTGTGTGACTTACACCTTTTTGTATTTTTTTCTCCCCGAGCAATGTCCACTAGATAGAAGCCCAGTAAAAAGGGTAGTCTGTGTAGCTGCTGTGAGAGTCCCCCTCAGTGCACAGCAGGCTTGGAAAGGCACCACCTCATCGCCGTTTTGTTGTTCTTATTTGATTTGTGATATGTAGAGTTTGATCTTAAGTCCATTTGTCAATGTTGGTAGTATTTCTCTTACATAATGTAAATTCATATAAATAAATGTTATCAAGCTGATTTTATGTTATACCACAGATTATCCTTAAAGCAGAACAATGGTTTAATAATAGCCATACTCTGTGCTCTAAGACTGTCAAATATTTTATAGTACACTAGAGGCCCAGTACACGAAAATTTGTGCACTGGAGGGGGTCCCTCAGCCCAACCTGCCCCCTCTCTCAGTCCAGGAATGCTAAGGGCCTCCCTCTGCAGGAGGCAACCGGGTGATAAGGGGAAGGCACTGCCCCCATCACCCTGCTGCTACTGCCACTGCCGGCCCCTGCAGCTGCCAGCCCTTGGCCCTCGCTCCTTAGTGCTGGCCCTGTCCCCACCCACTGCTGGGTGGGGAGCAACCTGGGGCCAGGCTGGCTGGGGGAGGGGCTGTGGGAGGTTGAGGCACAGCAGGTTGCACCCCATCCAGCTTCTGCAGAGGCGTCGCACCGGGACTGGGCCCGCACCACGCCTCTGTGGCTACTTCTGTGAAAGGGGCAGTCCTGGGGCCAGGACCACACAGCCCCCTCTCCCTCTGCCTCTGCAGAAGGGGCCACAGTGCTGGACTGGTCCATGCCATAGCCTCTCCCTCTCTGAATCCTCTCCAGTGCCACCTCTATGAAAGGGGCCACGGTGCCACCCTCCCGCATAGGCGCCATCCTTCCCACGCTGGCGCAGGCCCTGGCTCTCCCGCGGTTCCAGATCTCCCACGGCCTCAGCCTGCCTCTCGCTAGGCACCAGCTCTCTTGGGCAGCACGGGCTCTCCTGCAGCCTCTGCAAAAGGGGCTAGGGTGTGTCACCGCCCCTCTAGCGCTGCCAGCCCTTGGCCCTCGCAGCTGCTGAGGCTTTGTTCAGAAGGACATCCGGAAGACATCTGGAAGACGTCTAATCTATTTAGCATATTACCCTTTTATTAGTATAGATTTGTATTAGGTTGAAGAGGAAAGAATTTGGGGAGTCAGAAAAGCAAAGGAAAGGGAGACTGAAGCTTCAGCAGAGGTCACCCAAGATGATGGGTGCGTTGCACTGGGACTGCTTGCCACAGTCTAGTTAACTGCCAAGGAAGATACAGGAATAAGTAGTTAAAAGCATGAGTTTGGGAATCAGAAGCTCTCTGTTCTAGTCTCAGTGAGAATGCAATTTGGAGGAATTACAGAACTTCTCTATGCCTCCATGTTCTCTTTTTAAAATATTTTTAAACTTGCTTAGTTCTAACACAACCATTTTTCTGAATACATTTGTCTCTTCCCAAAGCACTAAAGTAATTAAGCTCTGCAAGTCTCAGAACAAGAAAGTTGTTAACAGAGCAAACTTTATAATTTCTTGTATTCATCTATAGCAGTGATTTTCAACCTTTTTCATCTCATGGCACACATAAACTAATTACTAAAATTCTGTGACAAACCAAAAAATATATTTTTTGGCCGACCTGAGAACAAAAAGGTATAATTTTTATTGATTTATAAAACAATAATAATACCCTTTTTTGCTCCAAAATGACTTTTTAAAAAAAAAGTGGGGGGGGGCCCTAAACTTGTATGTACAGATTTCTGGTACGAAGAATTAACCAATCAGATGTAACTTTATTATGTGACCTGACCAATATAATGCAACTCAATTATATAACCTATGCATTTATGGTTCAAGGCAGGGCATTCACACTAGATGGCTGATGTTTTGTTGGCTGTTGTCCTTTTTTATTTGGTAACCTAAGGGAAAAGAGGTCAGTGTCCCTGACTAAATAGTCAGGTGTTGCATGTTTTAAAAAATCTTGTGGCATACCAGTTGAAAAATCATTGATCTATATGACACATCTCAGAAACCTCAAAGGCAGAAAAATATAACTGAGAAATGAACACATTATTTAATCTTAGCGCATGCCAAGGCTAGCCCATTATAAGACTTGTAGAATTTGTCAATTTGTGTGAGCATTATGGCTCCTTATTTGGTTTTTAAAATGAAACGTTTTATTTCAAGCTGCCAAGCAGAAGTAGTTGCATCCTACACAAATAAAAGAGCGCTAAGTGGCCTTCTCATTGGCAGATTACAGGCTGTGGTGTAGAGATGAGAAGCTTGATTCCATGGATTGTACCTGTTGCTGTGATCACCTCACTCTGGAGATGATGTGACACAATATGACTGATCATAAAAAATACTATCTGGCTAGTATCCCATATTTTGTTGAGCTGCATGAAAAGACATAGCTATTTTCCCCATTTGTTTAAGTTTCTTTCCTTTGAGAACCACAACAAATTATCTTTTTATGCAAAGTAAGGTCATAAAAGGTCAGCCATTTTTAACCATTCACATAGAACAGCGGTTCTCAACCTGTGGGTCGCAACCCCTTTGGCGGTCGAACAACCCTTTCACAGGGGTCGCCTAAGACCATCCTGCATATCAGATATTTACATTACGATTCATAACAGTAGCAACATTACAGTTATGAAGTAGCAATGAAAATAATTTTATGGTTGGGTCACAACATGAGGAACTGTATTAAAGGGCCAGAAGGTTGAGAACCACTGACATAGAAGAATATCTCAAATTGTTCTCAAGGTGGAAAATGATTTAACTCTCTTTCCAAATAAAAATAATAATCATTGGACTGAGAAAAAAATAAACAATTTCTGATCATTTTTCACAGCAAAAAGAAGTGCAATATAAAATTATTAGGGTAATAGTGATAATACCTGCTTGGACTTCAGAAATAAGTTAAATTTATCAAACCTTATTTTAAAACATCTTTTTTAAAAAGTTTATTGTAAAAAATATTTGGGGTTAGATGCAACCATTCTCTTTTCAAATTTCAGAATGCTCATCTTTGGGGTTTTTCTTTCAAAATTTAATTGGCCATAAAAGATGTCTGTATTCAGAATCTGTCAAGATTAAAGTTGGCGGCCTTTTAACATATACAATGTTGACATTATTCTTTGTCCACGGCACATCCACAGCTCTCCTTGTGACAGGCTGTCAAAAAATGTGTCTCTGAAAAGATGGGTTAGCTCCCCGGAGATCATCAGTGATGCAGTTCTCAGTGATGGGCTACACCCCACCAGGGTGCCCCTTCCTGTTTCTGTGTGCAGTGATGTGATGTCAGAACTATTTGTTTGCTCTGCCATGAGATAGCATTAGCAGATGTAATGGGGACAGATCACTCATTTGCAGAAATATTTATGGTAGTGCTTTCAAAGGAACATCCAACCCACAGATGCAACTGATGGAGCATGTAGCAAGGACTGATTCTAAAACGATGTGGGCTAAAATGTCATCCTACAAGGGATTAAAACGTGTTCACTTCAGATGTGCTGACCAGAGACTAGAAAACACTGGCCGTGGGATTTAAGCCGATTCAGTGCACGTGCACTTTTAGTAAAACAGGAGTAATCGTGTTTTGGTGGAAGGACCGGGTTAAATTGCTTTAATTTACGAGAAAAGCTTCCCTATCACATATTTTATGCTGCCCAGCAAGGAACCTCTTCATACCTAAAATGCACCTTCATTTACCTGACAATGCTTTTCAACACACACACACACACACACACACACACATTGTTTTCTACTCAGTGCTTACATCACACTTCACAGCACTTGAACAACACATTTCGATGTGAAACTGAACCAGTCTGACTCTTTTAGGCTGCTGATAAATTTTCTATGAAATGAGAAAAAGCTATAGAAGATGAATTATTTGAACAGATGCACATAAGTGTGATGAAGACAATAGCTTTCATCCCTCCTCGGCAGCACTGCAATCTTTGCTGAGCACCACACCGTGCTCTAATTATTGAATGTCTTTTAGGCCCAAAGCTCCCGCGAAGCGGGTCATAAAATATTGTGCCCAGCCAAAAGATGCTGGCAAATCTTTGTCAAAAGTTTGCCAGAGGTACTGAGAAAATCCCTAAAAGGGCAAGCAGAGAAGGCTAAATGCATTCAGCTAAAAGCCCAGGAATACCACTGGGATGCCACTTTTGGACACTTTTTAATACTTTCATTACTTGGGGCTACTTAGTGCTATGATAATTTACTAAATAGGAGCAATTTACTAAAGAGACTCCAGAAATGTAAAAGAATTATTGAACCTCTGAAACAGTACACAGCATTTGCCCTGAAAAGATGAGACCCAGCATTTCCACTAAAGTTGATTTACTACTTAATGCACATCTGAACCAGCGTGGTGTTGGTTCAGAGAGCAGTTTGTAGCAATTTGATTTGCACTAATCAAGCGGAATGGCGCATTTTCCTGACACATAAATGAAGTACAGATTTTAAAAGATTACTTAAGGAAATAGCTATTCAAAATATTTAGTCATCGTGATGGAAGCCAGTGGATGTTTCACACTTACATTAAGTTGATGAAGTTTAGTTGTCTCTAAGGATTCATCTTTGTAATCATCCATCTTGTAAGTTTTCTTTAAGGAATGAAAAGTTCATTCTTCTAATGATATTTAACTTTATATAAAAATATATCTAAAATATGAAAGATAGAAGGAGTACATCTAGACAAACAGGAGTTTGAAAAGAGAAAATAGTATATAAGAAATGATGCCTTTAAATATTTTTCTTAAACGTTAGATTGAATGTTTCTGTGAGGACAGAAAATGTATAAGGTTCACATTCCATACATAGGTCCTGACCACCTGCTATATGCTATGAATAGTGCTAGGTGCTTGAAATGCAAAAGTATACACAACTTGGTCTTTTTATTTAACAAACATAAATTTATTGTTGACGATAACTTGATGTTACAGAATCACCTAAAAGGATATCCAAACCAGATCTGACAAGTTTGGGAGAACAAATACTTAGTCATTTTTCAAGTTCATAGTTAAGTTGTGTGTGTGTGTGTGTTTGGGGTCAAGGAGCAAGAGGGTGAGGGGGCTTTTCCAGGTAGAAAATGTGGCCTGAACAAAAGCATGGGTATGTGAGCATGTCCTCCAGATGAGACAGAGCCGCATGTGGTGGGAGAATACAGAGCAGATGGGGAGAAACAAGAGGCAGAGCTGGGTGGAGGTGGTAAGCAGATGCCGCATCATGAAGAATTCACAGGCTTTGCCAAAAACCCAGGACTAGTTACAAGGGTCCTGAGGAACCAGTGACATGATTAGATTTGTCTTTTCGGAAGAGGAGTGAAGAATAATTTAGACAGATAAAAAAAAGTAGAGGCAGTGAGAAACATTAGAAGGCTGTTGTCATAACGGTGAGGACCTAAACTAAGTCATTCACAGTAGGAGAGATTTGACAAATATGAACGTGGTAGAATTGGATTCAAATCAAGACAAATTCTATGTGGGAGATGAATGACAGGGAGGACTTATGTGCAAAATCCAGTTTGAGTTGGTTTGTTTCTTAAAGATAACTAGAGGGATAACATTGACTCTAACTAAAACATAAGTAAAAGCAGAGGGGCAAGTTTGGGGGAAAGATGATAATTATATCGTGTTTAATGCAGGTCTGAAGATTATCAGAGATTTGGGCTAGAATCTAGATTTTGAAGTCACTGAAGCGTGTTTTTATTTTTAAGAAAAGAGAGGTTTGACAAGTTTCTATGTTGAGAATGAAAATGGAATGAGATGAAATGAAAACATGACAAAGAGGATGAAGATGGAACCAAAAGAGAAAATGGTGATGGCTCAGTCTCTGAGTAGGCAAAGCTCCCCAGGGAAGGAAGAGGCAAAGGTAACACTGAGAGGAAAAAGGAGAAAGGAGAGATATGGATGCAGACCACAGACCAGTTTAAAGGTTAAGAGGATCGAGGCATTGGGTGAGGGTGAGGTGGGGCATTTACACAGAAGTGAATAGACTGATATTATTACAAATGAAGACTCTCTAACTCCAGCCAGATCTCAGCACTGTCTGAAAATCTGTTGGTGTGGACCTAGCTAGGTCCCTTAACCCCTGAGTGGGAATAACTCTGAGGATAATAGTCTACACTGGCTCTTCTCCATGTCACCTACCATGGTAACTTGTTTGATAATTCGCACTGTACTGGGTGTGTTCTCCTTCCTGTGTCTTCCCCACACCCACTAATGTTTCCTGGAATCACTTCCCAAATAAACAATTTTTATTCAAATCCCCTTTTCAGGATTGGCTTATGGGGAAACTCAAACTAAAACAAATAAGATGCATAAAAGAGTCTCTGGCATATAGGAAGAACTCAATGACTGCTTTTTATATGTAAACCACAGGGATAATAAGAGGAATAAATGATATTATCTATGTACAGTACTTAGTTTAGTGCCTGGCACAGAATGTGCTCCATAGATATCCATATTATTGTTGGGATCTGGGAAAAAGCCATTTAGTTTCTAGGATCTGTGTCCATCAAGTTCAGGAGAACCAACAGCTTCTACTCCGGCATGAGTCCGGAGAAGCACGGGCCTCCGGGCAGAGCCAGGCAAGGAGGTGGAGGTGGCATTCTTTGAGTGGGTTGAGGATGGAAAGGCAGTTTTACATGATACGAGGCTTCCTGGGGATACTGTGGGCACATTTGTGAGGTCAGTCAGGGTAAGAGCAGAGCATGTGCCTGTGAACAGGGGAAGGCATAGATCATCGGAGGCTTTCATTTTGAGTGGGTGACCAAGGATGACTGAAATGTGAGGCAGAGCAGGATGAGCTGACCCCGTGGGGCCATGTAAAGTTGCTTCCCTTTATCCGAGGCTGAGATTGCAAAGCTAAAGGAGCTAGGCAGGGGTGGGCAAACTTTTTGACTCGAGGGCCACAATGGGTTCTTAAACTGGACTGGAGGGCCGGAACAAAAGCATGGATGGAGTGTTTGTGTGAACTAATATAAATTCAAAGTAAACATCATTACATAAAAGGGTACGGTCTTTTTTTTTTTTTTTTAGTTTTATTCATTTCAAACGGGCCGGATGCAGCCCGCGGGCCGTAGTTTGCCCACGGCTGACTAGAGGTTGACAGAGGAGCTGGAGTTCAGGAGCAGACCCCACAGGTCAGGCCTAGCAATATGCGTTGGCAGATGGTGTTGTCAACCAAAGATGTTGGCGTTGATTCAACACCGACAGAAATCCCCAATTTGGGGTGTGGTGTAAAAGGAAATTTTATTCAGTTCGAACAAGTCAATTGTGATACAGCACAGCTGTGAAATGACATGGCTGTCAGGAAGCCCTGGAGCCCGGCAGCCCAGCCACCCAGCCCCTCTCAGGCTAAACAGCTCTGCTCTGCACTTCTCCGGTCTGGTCTGCTCTGCCCTGCAATGGTCTGCTTCTCTCTGCTCTCTTGAGACATCATAAGTGTTTCAGCTTCAGCCAGAGCAACACAGTCTTCAGTGGAAAGGGAAAATACACTCCCACAATCAGAAGGGAGCTGACTCATATAGACAGAAGTCCCACCCCTGGACCCTGATTGATTTATCCTCATGCAAATGAGGACTCCGAATCCATGGAGTCTGATTGGTTCAAAAGGCACTGTCCTGATTGGTCAGAATTGAGCTGATACGATTGTTTTTGATTTTATTTTAAAATATGTTTATATTGATTTTTAGAGAGAGGGGGATGGAAAGGGATAGAGAGAAACATTGATGAGAGAGAAACTTGGATCAGCTGCCTCCTGCACTCACAGGGGACCGAGCCTGCAACCCAGGCATGTGCCCTGACCAGAACGAACCAGTGACCTCCTGGTTCCTGGGTCAACACTCAAGCCAGGTTGATCTGATTGGTTGGTGAAGAAGCTGACAGGGATATACCTGGGCAGCTCTAATTGGATGGGGAAAGCCTTAGTCCTATTGGTTGAAATAGGATTTCAGGAACTCCTGTATAAGGGCTGGCTCAGATGGCAGAGACACAGGGAAGCAGGAAGCTCATTGCAGAGGCAGGTAGTTCAGTGTAGATTTCTCCCTGAAGTGCAATTTGCATGAGAGGTATCTGTGTGGAAATGGCTAGTCTCTGTTTTATTAAATGTGAGCTTAGTTAGCCACTGGGAACCCTTCTCAGAATCTTCTTTCTCAGTGTTTACGGTGTCTTCAGGTTAAACCAGGACTAACAGTGATAACATGAAGGAATTAAAACAGAGTGTGTTCATTAACCAGTCTTCTGTCGGTTCTATCATGCATCATAATCATATCTAGGTTTATGTAATATCCTGTTCCTTGAGAGTAATGACCTATAATTACAAGTAAATATGGACCCACTTCCTATTGCAAAACCAAGTGTGTGCAGGGATTCCTGAAATATTGCATTAGAGAAATGTGGATACAAATATGAGGGTACGGGGGAGAGTTTATTCCCTATGCTTGGGTGTTTGGGGAGGCTCTCCCACTTGACCATACAGAACACCTAGTACATTAGGCCACTCTACCAAGGTTGGGAGACATAATAGCTCTACCTAATACAGAAAAAAAGAGAAAAGAATCTAATGTAATTGGGGACAGGGAAAGGTACCTCAAACTATTTAAGTCCAATATAGTTTATATGGTTCTCAACTTTCTGGCCCTTTAAATACAGTTTCTCATGTTGTGACCCAACCATAAAATTATTTTTCGTTGCTACTTCATAACTGTAATGTTGCTACTGTTATGAATCATAATGTAAATATCTGATATCCAGGATGGTCTCAGGCAACCCCTATGAAAGGGTCATTCAACCGCCAAAGGGATCGCGACCCACAGGTTGAGAACTGCTGCTCTGGGCCCATGAAATAAGCCCCTTCTGCTGCATCAGAGAGCTGCAGTGAAATGTTGACTCACCAAGCATTTATTTTGTGCCCACTACCTATTAAGCGCTGGGAACTTCACTTACATCGTTGTATTTATAAAATGTCCCAGATAGGAAACAGCAGCAGCCTTAGCTGCGGTTTCGCAGTCAGGATTGCTTTGGGTTGTGCATCATCTCAGCAGCTGGAAAGGGAAGGTAGAGCCTCACTGCTCCCACAAGGCAGTGAGAATTAGACGACATTGCTGCTTCACTCTGTCCAGCTGTGACACCTCTGCCCCCTCTCCACCCATCCTGGTCCTCTGAACCGCACCCCCACACCACCACCACAGGTTATATTCCTCTGAAGTGATGAATTGCAGAAATAAGAGAAGACAGAAGGAGAACAGCTTACATAAGATTTTAAAGAGAGAAATTTGAGACAAGAAAGGAAGCAGTAAAATAAAAATGGAGACCCAAGAGTGACAAAAAAAGAAATATATATATTAAGAAAAAGATGGTGTTTGAAAATGAGCCTTTTGCTATGTCAGGATACTTATTCCTACTCCTAAAATGCATATTTGACCTAGATGGCAAAGTAGCATGTTACTCTGGTCACATGGAGGAAAGGCAGTTGCAGATATTTTCCCAAACCCAGTACAGAAAATGTGACCAGCAGAGACCTGCCATTTCTGCTTCTGCTCCTGCTCCGGAAAATCTTTCAAGTCAGAGATGGTGGACACAATGTGCCATGTTACTCAAACTGTGCGTGTGAAGAGAACTGGTTCTGAGATCGGAGCCCACATCACAAGCTCTGTATCTAATTGTGACAAAAATGGAAGGTTTTTATTAGGTAGGTGTTTGTAAAAAAAATTCCAATACGCATCAGGGGATTTTAAAGCCCGATGGGGTAGTTACCTGCTGCCTTATTTAGACCACTGGGGACTCACACCACTGCCCTTTTGTGTCCCAAGCTGCCACTGGCTGATATTAGGCCTCAAGATCTCTCCCGTAGGAGGTATAACCAATGAAAATCCTTTACCAAGACTAGTCCCTGAAGTGCGTTCCCCCCTCCACTAGACATGTAAAGGATGATTTTTTACAAATCATTAACTCGTTAGCACAAGAACAGTAATGCTCATTATAACTTGCTGAATTTTGCAAATTAATGAATGACAAGGTGATGGCATGGACCAGTGATACATATTATGCTTAATTTTGATTGTTTGATTTGCCTGTTATAGCTCTGCCTGTCTGACTAAAAGGCGATGAGAGGACAGGTACCAGACGTCATTAGAGCTCCATGATTGTTTTACATTTTTGCATGAAATGGAATGAAACTTCCTGATGTTTTGTAATTATTACAGTGTATTAATAAAATACTATTATGCAATTAAAACATTAGCTACAACAAATACAAATACGTTCATGTGTTCTTAATGAGAGCACTTTCATAATCACTGTTCACTTGTGTATAAGTAGTTTACATACAACTAGAGGCACTTTACAGGAATTAAATTAATATAAAAATGGGATTTCAAACTTTGAATCTGCTTTTTCTATAAATGGGACTTATAGGGTTGAAATATGTAGTCAAAGGGATAAAACTGACACTGAACAGCAGTATGAGCTGGTGGCCCTAAGTCCCCTGACCTGGGATCAAATCCTTGCTCTGCCACCTGTCAACCATGACACCTGGAAGAAGTTGTCTCATCTCCCAGTGCCTCAGTTTTCATATTAGTAAAGTAGGAATGCCAATTATAATTAAAACACTTCCTAGGCTTGTTGTAAATAGAAAATACATTGACATATCACAGCACTTACAACAGCACCTGACACATAATAAGCACTACACGAATGATGGTGATTAATACCATTATTGCTTGATTGTCAGAGGAGCTATTAAGTTAATTTCTCAAGATTGGGGTCCTTAATAAGCTTTCTCAATAAATCTCAAAGAACCTCTAGGGAGGCAAAGCAAGTAATCAACAGAAAAAAAAATTTTTTTCTTAGAAATATGAAGTCAAACCTGCTGAATCAGTTGTGTCAGGTCAACACTAAAGGTCTCAGGCTTCCATGCAGATGGCATAATGAAAAAATAGTAGGAGAAGAAGAAGCAGGGGAGTCTGCCAAAGTGGAAAAACTCATAATTCCTCCCCTCCCTGAGGAAGTCCCCCACCCTTCCTCATCCTCCTCTGAAGGGGAATCTCATGGGTTAGAGTTGAGGAACCCAAGGGACCATCTGTATCAGTGGGGAATGGGGAAATGGGCCACCATGCATTGGGTTCCTCTTGTAGCACAAGGAAGGGGCCAACCCAGAGCCTATTTTCTTGAAGCAAAACCATCATGCACTCTCTTTGTTAGTCCTTCCTGCAGTTTGCCACGGTGTGGTGAAATCCTGCCTCAGCCTTTATGCTCCAGCTGTTTACCAGAACATTCCTTAGAATTTGGGCAAGAACCCAGCTAACAGTAAAGTGATCATCAGTTTCCTTGGGCTGTCATTCCTTGCTTGTGTCTCATTCGCAGTTGGCCACATTCTGGTAGGATTTGGACATTCCTAAATCTTTTCACCAAATCCCATCTGAAAATATCCCAACCCCAACACAGTCCCTAGCATCATCTCATGGGGAAACTAAGGCTGGGAGGAAGAAGTACCTGCCTGAGGCCACATGGCAGTTAGTGGTGGCACTGTGGCTCTGAGTTAAGTTTCCTGACTTTTAGATTAGTGTTCACCAAGTTGGTATGATAGTTACACTGTAATGAACAAAATACAGACAGCTCCCAACACTCTGTAATAGAATCTGTAGAGTGCACAAGCATGCAATCTACTTTTGTACAGAACTGAGGCCTTAGCATGTTTTATTCTTCCTTTCCAAAGTCCTTCTCAGAAAAGCCTCGTTTTCTTAGCCAGATTCCCACTTAGGCAATTACATCCTGCTCATATAAACTGTCATTCCATCCCAACCGGACAGAGCGCACTTCCATCTGATTTGTCTTGCTCCCCCAATAGGCTTTGCAGAATTGGTATGTGAGCTTCAAATTGCTCTGCTTCTTCTCTGTTCTCCAGGACGTCCTTAGGGAGCCATTGAATACATTACTTACTTCAGTGTGCGGAATGGTGCCCTGGTGCCCTGAAAGAGTTAACTCACTTCAGCGGGGTGAGCAGTTATTCACCCACGAACCAGGAATGTTACTGGCCCTGTAAAGAGGCTGTGACACTGGCAATATGGCCTATTAGCCACACGGGTTCAAGAGACATTGCGTAGGTAGTTGCCTAACCATGGTTTATGCCCCATTGGAAGTGACTGAACCATGGGGAACGTATGACTTGTTCAACTGCATCCCAGGTCACCCTGGGAGTAGAGGTTGGAAGTAGCTCTGCCTCAGAAAACCTACTCAGATTGAAACCTGACTGCTAGAGGCAAGGTCTGTGTTGTTGTTCACAGCTGGCCCTAGGAAGCCTGAGGATACAGCTGGTTCTGCAATGGCCCTTGCCCACACCGGACATCATATTCCCTAAAGGAGCTTCTCAAAGGTTCCAACTGAAAGGAAAACAAGTAATAATTATAGGGTGTTATTCCATCCTCTTGGATTGTTCCATAGAAATATGTGAACCATATATATAATTTTAAATTTCCTAGTGGCTATGGAAAAAAAAAAAGTAGGTAAAATTCATTTTAATGATATATTTATTTAACCCAGTATATCCAAAATATTGTTATTTCAACATGTAAAAATATTAAAATATTATTAATGAGATATTTTATATTTTTTGTGTTTGTGCAAAGTCATTGAAACATGGTGTGGCACTGGCCGGGTGGCTCAGTTGGTTGAGCATCATCCTGGCACCAAAAGGGCTCAATCCCAAATTGGGGCATGTATGGGAAGCAATCAACTGATGTTTCTCTCTCTCTCTTTCTTTCCCTTCCTCTCTTCCTCTTTCTAAAGTCAATTAATATAGCCTCAGGTGATGGCTGTAGCTATGATATTGGGCAGCATAGCTCTAGAGCTGGTCTGAGTTGGTCTAGTATTGGAGAGAACCACATCTTCCTCTCCTCCCCATTGTGTGTTTGTTTGTTTGTTTGTCTTGCCAGGCAAATCCAAATCCTCTCAGCTTGTTCAGTTCTTTGTAGGTTTGGTCCTGCATCTTCAGAATGTTCTACAGACTTGACCATTGTTTCACGAACATTTGCATTATGGGATCTTTGTATGCTTTTTATAACCAGAATCTCAGTTCCTGAAATAAAAGCCAGATGGAAATGATGGAAATAGAGATATAGCATTTCCAGAGTGGAAACTATAAGAGGTAGATAATCTGTGTTTTAATTGTTTTCCTAGAGGGGAGGTCAGAAATGTTGGGGAAGTTAACTAAAATGAAGTTCAACAGTTCCATAAAACATTAAGAATCTACTATAAGCCAGGCCTTTATGGTGCAAAGTTAGCAAGCCATGATTGAGAAGCTTGTAGTCTAGCAAAGGAGACTGCCCAAGAACGATTTTATATTATACTAGAGGACTGGTGCACAACATTTGTGCACTGGAGGAGGGGTTCCTCAGCCTGGCCTGCACCCTCTCGCAGCCCGGGACCCCTCGGGAGTCCTTAGTACTGTCACGGAGACGGGAGAGGCTCCTACCACCTCTGCTGCGCTCGCCAGCCATGAGCCCAGTTTCTGGCTAAGCCGCACTCTCCTTGTGGGAGTGCACTGACCACTATGGGGCAGCTCCTGCATTGAGCATCTGACCCCTGATGGTCAGAGCACATCATAGCAACTGGTCCTGCTGTTAGGTCAATTTGCATATTAGGGTTTTATTATATAGGATAGAAGTAATCAATCAGAGATAAACATAGACTCTATTTGAGTAAACTGTGTAGTATTTAACCTAACCTGGGATATGAAGACATGTTCCTGGAGGAGAAGGAAATAACAAAAATAAAAGGTACATGCTCCAAATGAGAATAACTGGAAATAGGGCATCACCTGAGTCCTAAAGTTTCTAAGTCATGCTATGAACTCAGACTTTTTTCTGTAAAGTGACCCGATGTCTTTGGGAGTTTCTAAGGGAGTCACCCAATTAGGTTTGTGTCTCTGATGGATTGTTTTGACTGTTTTATAGAAGATGAATACAAGGGCGGAAGAGGGAGCACAGGGCTGAGCACTAGAATAGAAGAAAGAAGACAAAGTAGGGGGCTGATACAAAAGTTCAGATGACCAAGGGACCTATAAAGGGGAAAGGGCTAACAAGGCCATGGTAGACATGTATGAAGTAAAATCAGTATGTCTGGATGATTGGTTAAATCCAGGAGATAAGAGTCAAAGCAATTAGGCAGAGATTTCAAAGAGAACATCAATGTCGAGGTAAAGACAGTGAATTCTGTTTTTGAAGAGCCTGAATACATTGTGTGTCAGCAATACCCCAGTAGACTTTGCCAGCAGGCAGTTCCACACAGGCTTGACGCTTATGTTTGTAGATAGTCAATGATACCTACTATTTACAGATCATCTAATGAGGTCAAGGACTTTACATCTGTAGCTCCATTCAATGGCCAGAATGATCTTATGAAGCATAAATTATTATGATCAATTTTATACATGTGGGAGATCAAGCATAAGTGTCACAGTTATTAAGTTAATTGGGTCAAACAGTTAGGACCCAGGATTCCAACTCCAGGCAGTCTGAGCCCTCGCCTCCAACTGTACTAAACATTTTATGCTGTGTCATCTGATTATAATACCATAGAGTAAAATTCATGCCATAGAGATGATATCATCCAAAATAAGGATGAAAACAAAGTAGTGGTTTAAGAACTAAACATTTTATCACTTATAATAAATCTAAAAGTCCATTGCTTTTCACAGACATTTAAAGATATGATGAATAACTTATTTGTTTACAAATTTATCACTTGTAGTTTGAAAGCTTAAAAGAAGAGATTGTTCATAAATTATAACTTTATCAATTAAATACATTTCTCTTTTAATAATTTTTAGTTATGAAGTTAGGTACAATTAATTGTGATGATTTAATTTTTAAAAAATATTTATTGTTGAATGTATTGCATAGGTCCTCCTTTCCCCCCCATTAACCTCTTCCAGCCCGCTCCCGTCCTACCCCCCAGGCCCTCACCACCCCATTGTCTGTGTCCACAGGTTATGCACATATGCATATGAGTTTATTGGCTGATCTCTTCCCACCCACCCACACTCCCCTGTCTTCCCTCTAAGGTTCAACAGTCTGTTCCGTGCGTCTATGTTTCTGGAACTATTTTATTCAGCAGTTTATGTTATTCATTAGATTCCACATATGAGTGAGATCATATGATACTTATCTTTTTCTGACTGGCTTATTTCACTTAGCATAATACTCTCCAGGTCCATCAATGCTGTTGCAAATGGTAGGAATTCTTTCTTTTTTACATCTGTGTAGGACTGTGTAAATGTACCACAGCTTTTTTTTAAATTTTATTTTATTGTTTAAAGTATTACAAATAGTAGTATATATGTCTCCTTTTTTCCCCCATTGACCTACCCTGGCCTCCCCTACCCACTGGCACTTGCCCTCATCACCAGCCCCCTCCTCATGCATTGCATCTATTGGTTATGCTTACATGCATGCATACAAGTCCTTCAGTTGATTTCTTACCGCCTCCCCCCGTCCCTCCCCTGCTTCCCACTGTAGTTTGACAGACTGTTTGATGCTTCTTTGCCTTTGTATCTATTTTTGTTCATCAGTTTATAATGTTCTTCATATTCCACAAATGAGTGAGATCATGTGGTATCTATCTTTCACTGACTGACTTATTTCACTTAGCATAATGCTGTCCAGTTCCATCCATGCTGTTGCAAATGGTAAGAATTCCTTCTTTTTTTTACAGCAGCATAGTATTCCATTGTGTAGATGTACCACAGTTTTCTAATCCACTCATCTGCTGATGGGCACTTAGGCTGTTTCCAAATCTTAGCTATTGTAAATTGTGCTGCTATGAACATAGGGGTGCATAAATCCTTTCTGATTGGTGTTACCAATCAGAAAGTGATGATTTAATTTTAAATATTTTATATTATTTTGTAAAAAATGGTTCAGTTATTGAATATTTACAATATCTAGAATCTCCTTGTTTTTGTCAATTTATGAAGACATTTAATCTTAAGAACAAAGGAAACTAATAGCACAAAACACAAAAAGTACAACTTAAGACAGTTTTAACACTTGGTAACTTTTAGAGTGTTAAGTAATCCCAGAAGACTGTCACTGTCAGGAAAGAAATCGCTTCCACCCACTGTCTGCCAGCAATGTCCCACCCACCTCCCACCATTCTTGTCTTCCGCAGTAAGAAAATAAAGGATTATGAAAAAAATCACTTACTGTAACATTCCCATAGGATTATTGTCTGTGTCTATTTATTTTCATTTCTGACAGTCACTCTCAGGGCTTTTTGCTTGGTGCCCCACTTGAACTTGGATTCTAAAGCCCAATGCTTTCCAGGGCTCAAGGTCCTCACCCCCCCTTCTTGGCCTCCATTTCTGTTTTCTGTGAGGAAACTGTTCAGGTAATGTTACATAGCTGCTATTATAGACAAAGTGACGCTGCTTAGGACCCTGACACTGTCCGCCACCTGCCTGAACATCGTCACCCACTTACACTAACGCCACCATTACCCCTTTAGATGGCCTGGCAAAGCTCATTCAGTATGATCTTTGGATGTTATAACTGGATGACTCTTATAGCCTAATTAGGCCTCTGAGAAATATACTCACATAATTCTAGTCTCCCTCTTTCTGCATCTGCCTGCCATGGAGTTGCTCATTGGCAAAAGATATTTATACTTTTATTGTAATTTAATGTAATTTCTCTTAGTGTACAGGGACTATGATCACAGAGTAGTGTGTCTATTATAAAAACTCTTTCTATTCACAGGCATTTCAGAAATCACTTTGAAGTCTTTTCCATTTGCTTACAATTCATAAAGCAAAATTATCTTTCTTAATAATTCACAGCTAAAATTTCTCCTAAAATTTCAACTAAGTTATAATGAAGTTGCTACAATCCTGGTAACTCCAAACAGAGTGTTGGTTAATTGGCAAGGCCTTATCTAATGCAACTGTCAAGGTTCAGTCTAGCCCTTTCTCTCTTCCTCTAATAAGACTCCTCCATAACTCATATCTAATCTTAAACAGAATTAGAGGTTTTCCACTCATGAGGCTGCTCCAGTACCTGCCCAACTTACATTTTCTGAAGGAGCCCAGATTTAACTAAAATCATCTCAAATGCAGCCTTCTAATGTATCTACAATCACCATTAAGTAGTATTCAGATCAAAAACCTATGACTTGCTGAGCTACCAGAGCTATGATTCATTTGCGTGAATAATCACATTTATTTACCTCCATTGCAACCTATATCACCAAAGCAAGAAGTAGAGTCACTTATTTTTTAAATAAGCAAATATTTATTGAAGGATTATTGCTCATACTCTAAGCACTGTGCTGGCACTGAAGATACATAAGAGAACATGACACCATAGATAAAGTGTCTGCCCTTAATGAGTCTCTGTTTTCATGTGAGGAGGGAGAAGTACTGGAAGGTATATTAGTCACAGCATAATATGTCCCTCAAACTTACTGGCTTTTGAAAATAACACTTTATCTCTCACTTTTACTTCATGTCCTTTGAAAGTGAGTGAGGGCTCTGCTCCACATCTTACTCTGAGATTCAGGCTAATAGAGCGGCCACTATCTCAAGTATTACTGATCACTCAGCCCACAGTCCAAGAGCACTCTGTAAGATCTTGCACTAGTAATTCAGTGCCTTGGCCTGGATGACCAGAACTAGTATGTGAACTTACCGAACCACAAAGAGGCGGATATGCCTGGGAGACAGGGAACTGGAAATACCTGAAATCTTAATGACTTCTAGAGACATGCCAGTTCTGAAGGTGAGGAGGATTCAGGTAGAGGCCTTCTGTGTGGAGAGCTTCCAGGATCCACAGAATGACACCCTTGGAGCTTTGGGCATCCAAGGTGAAACCTGAAAGCACAAGTGACTAGAAAAGGGGGTAAAGGATCTAAGGGAGAGGGAGTTGCAGTTATTGATTTTCTACCCTGTCTCACATTAAATTCATTCTATTGTTTAAACATTTAAATTTAAGAGACTGAGGAAGAAAACAAAATGTTAAGCAGTGAACAAGGAGCTAGAGGTGATGTTAAAAGGTAAACTAGGTTTGAGCAATCTCATTTAGCAACATAGTACCAGATAGAACACAGTACATGCACTCTGATAGCTGTGACTGCTCACTAATCAAATGCATTCTCCAAGGTTTACCGGAATAGTCTACCAGAGATCTAAGGAAACTATGACAGTATAGCTCCTGGCTTACTTTGCCTCCACACCTACCACTTTAATTCAGAAACCTTTAGGACTTCTTCTGATTCTGTGTGACTTACCTCCAGCCTTCCTTTAAATGTTGATATTCTTTACAGGAAGTATTGAGACGAGAGCTTGTAGTGAGGTCAGCGAGGGCAGTAGCTTTTCCTTCACTTTCTTTTTTTATCTTTTCGCTCACTTTTGTCCCACACTTGGATTCCTCCATTGCTTCTGTCTATGCCTTTCTGACAGCTCCTTCTTACTAGCCCATTCGGTTTATTCTTCTCCTGGTATTGAAAGGATAAAGCACTCGGTGGATTTCAGCTAGTGGTTCTGTATTTCCTTGTTTGTTTTTTCTTTTCATAAGCTTTCTTAAAATATATATGCATTGCCTTGTTATATCTTAGAATTAAAGAGCGCAGTGAAAAGTTAAAAGGTATGGATGATGTTATCAAATAGAAACATTTGGAGTAAAGAATGAGTACTGATTGGTATACTAATACTCAGCCAGCACTAAGCATTTAAAAACCATTCCCTAAGTTAAGACATTAATTTCAGCCCTGTGTTTTTTTTTTAGTTGAATATTAAGAAACAACCTTATAAATTGGACAGTTTGACACTACCATAGGAACATCATATTGAAAACAAATAGAACTATGTCATAGGGTCCGTGAAATGGGATGAATCTTTTGGAAGATAAACAGAATTGGTCACCATGCTGTGAAATTACATTTTCAGGAATATTTGGAGGAGAGTATGTAATTACATTCAATAATTATCAGAGATAATTTTGGAGGGTGAGTGGAAATGAGCTAGTTTACAGATAACCACAAACCACAAGCAGGTCAGATGAAACCACAGTCAACTCTTCATTACCGCAAAGTAGATAAGGCAGTTTGCAGATCAAACTTTGGATAAACAAGATCTCATTTCCCAGTGAGGCTGAACAATTAGGTAATTGTGAGATTGGAGCTGAAGGCAGCTCTTCAAGGGGCAGGAGCTGAACAGCCAAGTTTTGGGTGGGACTGTGAACAGAGTAGATCAAGTGCGCCAGATTACATGACCCCCAAACCTGGAGTCCTGTTCCCTCACCACTGGGGCACTGATAACCAGGGCAACTGCCCAGGGCTTGATTACATATCCCTAAAGGGGAAGTGCTTCAGCCTAAACCTGCTGCACCTTAACCTCCTCCATCTGAAAACAGACCAATCCACAAACCCCTTACTCCATAAACCAGTTAATCCACCCCCAGATAATCAAGAATTAATTGTATGTGCACTTATGTGTATGCATGTTAATACTTAATAGTTAGAAACAAAAGAATTTTTCATATTTGAAGGCCTAGAATTCTGTTTAGGATACCACAGAAACATTTCTTTATCCTCATTTAATCCAAATGTAAAAACACAAATAGTATTGAAAAGCATTCCTACTAACTGCTTTCTAAATACTCCCAAAGTTGAAAACTTTTTTATATAAATATGTTTTATTGATTTCAGAGAAAGGAAGGGAGAAGTAAAGAGGGATAGAAACCTCTGTGATGAGAGAGAATCATGTGCCCTGACCTCCTAGTTCATAGGTTGACGCTCAACCACTGAGTCACACTGGCTGGGCAGCCCCTTGAGATATTTTAATCTACAACATAGGTTGTGAGCCAACTCCATGCCTCAAAATAAGAATAGTTTTTACATTTTTAAAATAGTGTAAGGAATAAAGGCTATACAACAGAATTGTATGTGACTCACAGAGTCTAAAGTACTTACTAGCCAGCTCATTATAGAAAAAATTCACTGGCTCTTACTCTAGAATATTCCTTAACTCTTACCTCTTTTTCATTCCTCAAATCCAAATTAGTATCTGCCTCCTAATATTTCTGCCAGGAGTCCTCTTTTCTCCATTACTTCTAACCCCCTTGCTAATCGTCCTAGTTTATGACACCATTACCGCTTGCCTAACCTGGTTCTCTGGGTCCAATCTCACCCTTCTCCAACCATCCACTATAATGTCACTAGAATAACCTTTTAAAGGGCAAAAGTCACCATGACCTTATCAGTAAATCTTCTCTTAACATCCCAAGACCCCTGAAACATATGTGCTTGTTTCTCCTAGTCCCTGCTCTTGTGTGGATGTCTATTCAACATACTTCACAAAAAGGATTTATTTGCAGATTAGCTTTCCCACTAACCTCTTGAGCTCCCTTGAGGATAGATACAACATAATTCCCGCCACACAGAAGATGAGTGTCAGAGACTAAGTGAGTGAATGAGTTTAGTTCAGTGTTTTCTGAGTGCAGATTTTAATAGGGTAGAAAAAGATCCTAGGACCCTGAATAGGTATGTGCTACTAAGAGAATGTTTGCCAAAGAACAGTAGGACTGGGAGAACTGAAAAACTGACTTCTCATTTGTGTTTCATGCTAATGTCTCTTTCGTGAATACATTTGAATACATCAAAATTTTTAAATGTTTAAATTATGCACAAAACTAAGCTGTGTACTTTTCATGTTTTCCCTTATTTTCATTTTGTAAAGTTGGCATATGTGTGAATATAGAACTGAAAATTGACAGAATTGGTGCATTTTTTGTGTGCATAGAATAAGAATGGAAAGAAAGCAGGAGGACAGAAGGAAGATAGAAGAGTTTACCACTAGCTGCTACCCTGCTTCTAATTGCTTTTCCCTCACTCCAGAGACAAGGAAAACTCCTGTTTTTTCAGCATATCTTTTATTAGTCAGGATGAAGTTAGCTATGCTGCAATTAAAATTCACTCTGAAATCCCATGGCCTTAACAATGAAAGCTTACTCTTTCTTCAAGTTACATAATCCTTTTCGGTCAGCATGGACTCTCCTCCATGTGGTCACTCAGGATCCCAGGCTGATGGCAGCTCCACCAGCTGGGCCTGTGTGTAACGAGGACACCCTTTTAGATGAACTAGTTTGTTGAGTAAGATAAAACTATCTGGTTGTAGTATAGAACTAGAAATTCTGTTTGTTTAGTTTGGGAGATGTCCTACTCAGGGGTTATTAATTTTATACACATTTGATTAGCTATCCAATAAACTCTCATTTTGGTTCTAGTTCCATCTTTCTACACCTTTAGCTCATGTTGAGATTTTTTTTTTTTTTTTTTTTTGCTAAGCACCCCATTAGCTAGTCAAGAAAATAGCAGATATTGTCTCCTAGCATAGGTCACTTCTCTGGTTATCTAAGCAATAACTCTTTAATAATTCCCCATTTCTCCTGATTTCCCTGGAAATAGAGCAATAGACCACAATTAGAAATTGGAGCAATAGTTCAGGACCCTGCATTAGATGAGGACTAAGATAGGTGACAGGACTATTGGTAGTTGAGTGAGCTGTATCTCTATGCTTCCTCATTAGTATGACCTGCACTTCACATTCCAAAGGTTTTATGTCAACCTTCTTGGAGCCTGTCTTCTTTTCTTTTCTTTTCTTTTCTTTTTTAAACCTGTCTTGGATGTTTATCTTAGCTTGCTCCCACCTACAAATGCTGAGAAGGAGAAAGCCACGTGTTGTCAGTCACAGACCTCCCAATCTTAAAGGACTGAATTAGAAAGACAACTTTTTTATTTGTGTCAATAACCGTCTGTGCTCTGCCCTGCAAATGTAAATCTGGGATGTGTTGGGTAAGGGGAGATACCACAGTTTAGAAGAGCCCATGTTGAAAGCATATATAACATATTTGTTAACCAAATGAACTCTAAAGTGATTGTGTCTCTTTAGGATTATAAGGTTAATTCAGCACTTGCCTGGAGCCAGATTTCTGGCTAATCATGTCTTCTGGAGAGATAAAACCCAAAAGACCCTACCAGCTTTTAAAGGGGCAAACTAAGAAAACAGGTAGGTAGAGATTGTTAGCAACACAACCTAATTTCTAGAAAGAGGGTTTCATTCCCCCAGAGAGGAAGATCTTACATGCGAAAAGGGCATCATGCGTTCCTGAGGAGCCCACGAGGGACCACCAATCTAGTCTACGGATGGAGAAAAGACACTTGCCTTCTGCCTGTCCTGTTTGGTTATGGGTCTTTTCTCTGGATGGTCTCCCAGGTGTGTATAGATGGACCTGGGTAATCTCCTACTTGTGAAAGTCTCCTCCGTAACTCTTGCCTTGCCATTTCTTGGGAGGTCTTCCAAGGAGATGACAGGGTGCCTCGCGTGTGTCTGTAGTTTGGCCCTCAGGGTGTCGGCTTGCACAGCATGTTTCAAAACTTTAAGTTATTTGTTAGTGTTTAAAATTCAGGAGATTTCATATAAGATTAATGATGCTTGATTACTCTGGTAATATTGGGACTGCATTCTCCTTTGGCAGCTTTTGGCTGGATCTGACAGCAGCTGCTTCCTTTAAAGAAGACAAGAGCTCCCAAATCCTCCAGTTTCTCTACTCCTGTGGTCTTGTTAACAGTGAAGCTGGGCATTTAAAGTCAGAGTTGCCTTGATGTTTTCCTTGGATGCCCCACCTGTTTTACTTAATCATTTTTTCCTGCCTGGCCCCTTGGATATTTGACTTGGTGCCTCTGGCTAATAAAACCAAATTTTAATCAAAGCATCAAAGTTAAGCAGGGTATTCTTGTATGTCTTTTGCATGCCCTACAGGGCCCAGATCGGGTATCAGTTTAGAGGAGAGAAGTCTAGGAGGCCACTTGCCTTGCCTAAGCCTAAACAAAAAGCACCCTGACGGTCTACATGTGGTCCAACCCAGTGTGGAGTTAAGGCCTAGCGAGTGTTCATTTGACACACACACACACAAAAAAGTATAAATATGTTATCTAATTTAATAAGGCCTTTGGTGGTTTATAACAAAAATAAACATGATTCCAAGATGATCTAACCAAAAAGGGATTCTGGTGGCTCTACAAGTGAAAGTGTAGGAGGCAGTTTGGCCTTAGGTATAGCTAGGCCAGAGGCTCAAATGACACCATCAGCGTGAGACTCCTGTCTCTATCTTTTAGCTCTGCTTTTTCTGGTTCTACTCTCACACAGCCACCCTGTCAGTCTCTGTGGCTGGGGGAATGCCAATCAGGTACCAGGCACAAGGTAGATGCTCCATCAAAAGTAAAAGTGGATGCCCTAGACCAGTGGTCGGCAAACTCACTCATCAACAGAGCCAAATATCAACAATGCAACGATTGAAATTTCTTTTGAGAGCCAAATTTTTTAAACTTAAACTATATAGGTAGGTACATTGTTATTAACTTAATTAGGGTACTCCTAAGGCTTAGGAAGAGCCACACTCAAGGGGCCAAAGAGCTGCATGTGACCCGTGAGCCGCAATTTGCTGACCATGGCCTTAGCCGGTGTTGTTCAATGGTTAGAGTGTTGGCCTGCACACCGAAGGATCTCGGGTTCAATTCCCAGTCAAGGGCATGTACTGGATTTCAGTTTTGATGCCTGGCATGGGCAGGAGTCAACCAATCAACGTGTTTCTCTCTCATCTCCCTCTCTTTCCTCTCTCTTCTCTCTCTCTTTCTTCCCCTCCCTCCCTCCCACTCTCTAAAAATTAATGGAAAAAATATCCTGGGGTGAGGATTAACAATAACAAAAAAGTAAAAGTGGAGTGTGTTGGGTGTAAATTCCCCAAATGGAAATCAGGATATTGTTGCCAGGAGAGGAGTGAATAAATGATGGATAGCATCAGTAGCTGATTTCAACTACATATGGCCAACTAGTTTGAAAGCAAAGTCCCCCTGCCTGAATATTCTGATTCATGAGGTGTGGAGCGAGGCCCAGGAACCTTCTTACTTAATAAGATCCCCAGGGATTCTGATGCAAGAAATTATTCATCCAAACTTTGTGAAACACTTTAAGAGTGCAGTGTCTTAATACAACTGAAAATAAATTCATAATTATATGTCAGGAACTGTGTTAAGTATTTTACAGGCATTATTTTAAATAATCCTTAACAGCTCTATGAAGTACGTACCATCATTATCCTCATTTTTAGATGAGGAAGGGAAGCTTCAGAAGTTTAATAATTTTCCCAATGACACATAAATAGTAAGTGGCAGAGCCAGATTCAAACCCACAACTGTCTGACTCTAAAGTTAATGTTGTTACTACTCTGTTATCATTTCTATATCCCTTCAGATTCCTGTGCTCACCATAGATTAAAGGATGATTCGTGAATAAGAGAGTCTGATCTTGCCATTCTTTGACATGGAGAACAGACAACGTACTGATATGTTCACCAGTGTGAGTCACATATTAGGCAAAGTTGTATCAAACATCAGAGTGTTGTTCCTACACTGCTGTGTCCTGCACCTGTCCTTTGGCAAGTTACACCAGCTTTCTAAATCTCAGTTTCCCTTTCTATAAAGGATTATTGATTTCATTTTATAAGGTTGACAAATAGGAATTAAGTGTAAAAGTGCCAAGACCATTCTTGCCCTTAGTAAGTATTGGGCATTTTCTTTTTTCCACCTATGTGTTGAGTCATAAATAATCAGGTAATGATTTATGTTCCTATCGCTTTGTTGCTGCTGTGAGAAGTTTCACTGTGGGCCCCTCATTACCCTCAGCATAGGTTCGTTCCAACAATTCTGGCCAACCTGTAGTCTTCAGAACACTTGCGATGCCTGCAACAGCTGGTATTTCAGGTTGAGAGACTTTCTGGAGATTAGAAAGAAAGGAAAAAACAAATCTTTATGAAATGCCTCTTATGTAGCCATATTTTAGGAACTACTTTGCTAAGTATGAACAACAATGCTACATGGTGTAAATGAGGACTCTAAAGCTTGGAGAAGTTATTTGCCCAAGGTCACTTCACCAGGAAGTGGGGGGTCCAGAAGTTGAGCCCACACCTAATCCTAGTGACTCCACAACCTGTGGGCTTCTCTGCAGGTGCTACCTCCTTGTGAAAGTGAAGCCCTTGTCATGGATGTCAACGAGGCACCTGGTTGAATAGTTTACCTGTTATGCTTGAATAGAGTTTGTTAGTGAAGACCTCATATACTTGCATATTAATGCTCAAAGCCAGAATAGAAAGAAATGATCAGACACAAAGAAAGAACACTGGCAATTTTACTGATGAGTCTTATGATACTGGAGAAGTATTGATTATGCAGTCCTAGATGACCTTCTTTTGCTCTAGAGTAGAAATTAGGAGTTCAAACTAATCAAATGCTAATGTAATAAATCCTCTAATAAGGAAAGCATCTTATGCCTTTGAATACATACCGAGTTTTTCTCTTTCTTTTCCCTGAGAAAATCTGAAATCCTCAGCAGAGTTAGACCAGGTTCTTATTAGAGAAATGTAATAAATTTATGATGAAGATAGGACTTTGTAAAGTTGCCTTTCTCATTTGCTTTGCATTCAGTTCCTATAGCGGAATGGTGGAAAGTCAATTGAATATGAAAAAAATCACTGCAGTTCCAGGACTTGATCAATTATCTAACAATATTAAGAAGCTGAATATATTTTCTTATGCAATTCATTTTATCTTTCCAAGGCAGTTATCATTGTTCTTCCTGAGATTCAGGAAGAGAATTTTTTGGGTTTTTCTAAAGCTTCTTAGAATTCAAATACCCTACCCCTTCTCTTCATTGGCCATCAATATTCTGAAAGTGCCAATAATTCTATTTTCAGCTTATAGAAGCCATTCTCACCATGCAACTGGAAGAAACACCAACATCCTTTTCAAAGAATGAGTTTCACATAATGATTCAAAAAATATTGCCATTATTGTGGAATGCTAAATAACTAGGAGTAAGTTACTCATTCTCACAACAACCAAAAATTAGCAAAGGTGTTATAGGCTAGCACAGACAATATGAACACTATGCTCTTCACAGCCTAGCTCAGATTTTGACAAGTGTATTAAACATATATATGTATTAT
>NW_006288615.1:10783131-10795546 GCF_000327345.1 Myotis davidii | reverse complement strand
TCTCTCATCAACATTTCTAACTCTCTATCCCTCTCCCTTCCTCTCTGTAAAAAATCGATAAAATATATATATTTTTTAAAAGATTATTTTTCCCTGGAAATAGATTTATACATGCCAATTGCATTCCCAGGTTAGACTAAAAAAGCCTAACCCTTAATCCCCAGGAATGAATGCTGGAAGCTGGAAAGGAGGGAGAAGAAGGCAAGAAATTATCCCTTCTTGGGCACAAATCTACCTTTCTATGAAGTTGTTATTTAGGCAAAGATTATCTTTGACATTACTGTTCTTTTTTCTCATCTCCTCAACCATATCCCAGTTCTCTGTCCAGACAGCTAGACTCTGTGCCCACATTCTGCCTCACACGGGATCCTGCTTGGACTTGACCTGGGCCCCAGTAACTCTGGGCTTAAGAACTCACCCACTTCAAAACCATAATTTTCATTCTTCTAATAAAACGGATCTGTGGAATAGTATCCCTTTAACCTTTCTAAAAATATGTGCATCCTAAATCCAAACCAAACTCTAATAGAGTGGTTCTCCTATGTTATTATGCTTAAGAATCACTTGGTGAGATGGTGGGAAATGCAGATTCCCAAGGCCTCCCTTCCCCCACCCATCCCCCCACCCACAGACTTTCTGATTTAGTAGGTCCAAAATAAGGTACTGGAATTCACCTTTTCAAAAAAGACCACAGGTGCTCTGCAAACTACTTTTGAAACAAAACTGTTTTCAGTCATGAAAAAGCAGGAAAATAAAACATTTAGACAGAATACAGAAGGCAGTATCTCCCCCATACCCTCTCCTTCCTGGCCCTCTTCCACCCAACCTTGCCTTTTTCTCTCCTTGCATGTATGGCGCCTCAACTTCCTGGCCAAGGACTCTGCCCTCTGAGTCACTAAGCTGCCCTGCTTTACTCAGATTGTTCTTCTTTATGTCTCTTTGAAATCAAGTGAAAAGAGACATGCACTGTTTTTCCCTGTTTGAAATCAAATTGCTCCCACCACCACAAATTCTTCACTTAGGGCTATTGTACTTGGTGCGAGGGTGGGGGAATGGCATTCTAGTGTTCAAAAAGAGTGATTGAGAAAGTATGAAAGACCTTGTTTAGTGAATTGTTTTTTAAAAGGTATTCAAGTATTGTTTGTGTCTTTGTAACAATTTTTGTAAGCTACAGCCCATCTTAGATCACATTTTCCCCCAATCTGCCTATATGGGATTGAATAGTCCGCTCCCCCCGCCCCCCAAATTCCTGTCTACCTGGAACTTCAGAATGAAACTTTATTTGGAAGTGAGGACTTTGCCGATTTACTTGGTTAGGTTGAAATTATAGGTTTTAGCACAGTACAGCGGGCTCTAATCCAATGACTGGTGTCCTATAAGAAGGCAAAATAGAGACAGAGATGAGCTGCAGACAGAGGGAGAAGGCCATCTGATGATGAAGGCAGGTATTAGTGATGCATCTACAATAAAAGGAAGCCACCAATTGCTGACAGTACTTGAGGCAAGGAGATATAATAGATGACCTTCCCTGGGAGTCTCCACAAGGAACCTGCCAGCTAACACCTTGACTCCAGACTTCGGGCCTGTAGAACTTCAAGAGAAAAAGCTGTTTTAAACCACTTGGTTTGTAGCTCTTGTTATGCCCAGATTTCAAGATCCCCAATAGACTGCACCAGGGAGCCAGCCATGTCCGATGCAAAAGCAAAGAGTCTTTATTCGAACTAGTTTGGCTCCCCATCCACCACACTCACTGATGCAGCGGCAAGCCAAGTGGCATAGAGAGGGCTAGCCCAGTGGGAAGGAGTTTTATAGGGGGGTGGAGTAAGGGGAGGAGAGGTGACCGGGGGCCCTGCCGATTGGCCAGGCGCAAGTCGGGTCCCACAGGATGTGGTCATATCCATGGTGTGCACCTCCCTTGACCATCACTGGCTAGTTCAAAGAAATCCTGGGCGTGGCTAGCAGAGGCCTGGACTTCCGGGAAGAAGCCCGGCCGAGCACATGGCTGCTAGGGTAAGATGGAGGGCGTAGCCCTCGCCCTTTCAGCTCTAGGAAATTAATGCATTGCCTTCTCAGTCTTACCTCACTCTACTCTATCCTTCGCATCTCCTTGGGAAGGGGCCTTCCTCTATTCACACTCCTGGAGGTGCCTTCCCTTTTCTTTCAGGAAGTTCAAATCCAGGTAATCCCTGGATCCCAGGTAATCCCACTTCAAATAGGACTTTTTCTACAACACCTTCCTGTATCACCCCAGCTCAAACTCAGATATTCAGGTGTTTCTCTGAATATCTTTAGTAAGCGCTATTTAAACAAACACAGCATTATGGCACTCCTTGTTGACTTGAGCTACTAATTAAATTACATATTGTTTAAATGTTATACGCAGGGCTGGACAAAAGTCAGTTTACAGTTGTGAGTACACGGAACACAGAGTTTCTCGTATGCATCTAGATTGTAAAGTGTGCAGTAAAGGATTAACCTTAACAAAGCGAGGTTTGGTCTTTGTCCTTGGCTCCTGAGAGGTAACCTCTAAGTCTTGGAATCTTCTGCCTGATTGGAGTGCCTTTATTTCCCTGGTGCCTTGGGCCATACACCAAGTATGGTGCTAGTCCTTTGCTTGCAATACCTCTTAATCCTCATAGTAGCCACTGGAAGTATGATGCTTAATTTTGCCTCTTTTACAAATGAGAAACCAGATGTAAGATATATATATATATATATTCCACTAATATCAACTTTTTAAAAATCCTTGACTCCCTTGTGTTTTTTCTGGCCACCACCCTATTTCTCCATGCTGTCTCACATCCAACTTCACAGAAAAAGAATTTCCACAAATTCACTGCATCCTTCACTTCCCCTACTTCATTTATCACGCATTCCTTCACCACCCTAAGTTACTTATCTTCACCTTCCCATCACTATGGTGCTTGTCAAAGTCTAGGAGTATCGTTATGTTGCCAATCCAGCAGAAGTGCCTGTTTTCATAATATTCAATCTCACAGTTTACAAAGTACTTTTTCTTTAAAAAAAAATTTTTCTCTTCTAATTTTTCTGTTACTTGCTGGTCCTAATTAGCCCTTTGGATGACACCTGTTCCTTTACCTAAACTTACTTTAAATGTTGGCATGGCCCAGGGCTTCCTTTGGGCCCTATTCTACCTATACTATCCCCTTAGGTGATCTCATTTCCTTAATTTACAAACATCTATACATTGATGATGCCGAAATTTGTAATTCCAGGCCTGGCTTCTTTCCTGTGCTCCAGGTTCAATTATCTGTGTTTCCTCATTCATCCCTCTGGTGTTGACCATTGTTCGGAGAAGACTTTAGACGTGGGAAAGGCAGATGCTCACTCCCCTGTGACTCTGTGCATGGAGTGGCATCAAGGGAATTTTTGCTTTTATTGCTCTAATCATCACCTGAGATATCTGTGTTAAGTTGAGTGGATAAGAAAATTGTGAGTCAGTACAATTGATTTTTAATAATCAGGCAAATCTTCATGTATATGCAGAGCATATTGAGATTTTATGCAATATTTCATAATTTAAAAATATTTAGAACCAATTCAACTTTCTAAAAATCTATATGACAACTAAACAAAGCAGTCCAGTTTTTATCTCAATCTTAGAATAAAATCCAAACTCCTTTTAATAATCCTCAATGTTATCAAGTACAACTCTTGCTCCCCACTCCCCCAACTCATATTCTGGCCACAGCACCCTTTTTATTCCTTGAATGTAATTTTCTACTCAAGACATTGGTGCTTGCTTTTCCCTCTAACCTGCATACATGTTTTCCCCCCTGGTTCTGTATCCTGGTTCCTCAGTCTGCAGACCTCAACCTAAATGTCATCCCTTCATCAAGGCTTTTTCTGACCCCCACCCCAAAAGAAGTAGGAACTCCAATTAGTCTGTATTGCATGACTTTATTTACTTCCTTTACAGAATTCACCATAATCTGGAATATCTTTAATTTATTGTCCACCCTCTTCTATTACTATTACAATGTGAGCTTGCGAAGAACAGGGTTCTTGTCTGCCATACTCACTCCCGTATCTCAGCACTTAGAACCGTGTCTGGCCCACAGCTGGCCTCATAATTAATTTTTTTATTAAATTTGTTCATTTAAAAGTTGATTTTTAAAAAGTTGATAATAGTGGATTAGTTGTACATATTTGTTAAAAGTTTTACATCTGATTCATTTAGTGTTGTTTATAAGCACATATGCCAGAATTTGAGCTTGAATTAAGCCTTGACTCTAGAGCCCAAACTCTAAAATACTCTATTTGACTAACAATTCATCTAAAGTGTGGCAGTAGATAATGAAGGATGACAACATTTGACATCAGCCAATTAAGATTTTTTAGTGAAAATATGAATGATTTAGACATAGGCAAAAACTTCAAGGAGAACATTCTAGATTAGGTGAATAAATGGACCTAGAAATAAGCTGAATTTATGAGGTGAATGACAAGGAGAGCTTAATTATTAGCTTAATTATAATTACAATGGAATTGATATTAAACAGACACAATATAACACTTTGGTGAAAAAGTTGAATTAAATCCTATTTTTTTCTGGTTTCCATGACAGATTTAAGTTTCATTTGGAGCTGATGAATGCATTTATATGTTTAATTTTGTGTGTGTGTGTGTGTGTGTGTGTGTGTGTGTGTGTGTTGTGGGCAAATATACAATAGGCAAACCTGGACTCAGGATAGAATCTATTTCAGGAAGTGAGATAGGAGCTGCTGGCTGCTACCCATTAGTGCCATAAAAAAATAATTGTTTAGAAGCCAGTACCAGGGAATTTTCCTCTTCATTCATGTTTGCTTTGAGTTATGCCAGTATATTAAGCACAGCTGATACCTGGTAGAAAGCAGTGGAAACTGGAGGTAAGGGTGGGGTCAAGGTTTAAGCAAATAAAATGTTTTCACTTTGCAAATAAAATGAATTAAGCATTCTCCAAAATGTTTCACCTTATATGTTTTCATCTTGTTCCCAATATGAAGAGTATACACTCCAAAATGAAGTGTTGTTAAATAAGAAAGTTGGTTTGGCTCAGCGGATAGAGCATTGGCCCACAGAATGAAGGTCTCAGGTTTGATTCCGGTCTAAGGCCGCTACCTTGGTTGCAGGCTTGATCCCTGGCCCTGGTTAGGACATGTGGAAGGCAACCAAACGATGTGTCTCTCTCACATCAATGTTTCTCTCCATCTCTCTCCCTCCCTTTCACTCTTTCTAAAAATCAATGGGAAAATATCCTCAGGTAGGGATTAACAAAAGAAAAAAAAAGAAAGCTTAATTGCTATATAAGAAAAAGTATTATTCACCTCACTCAAATGCCTAGAAAAATAAACTTAGCTATACAACCCATGATTCACAACTACAAATTATACCTCCCACTCAGAGATAATGAAGCATGAAATGGCACTTTAGAATTAAAATTACATTAAGAGAAACTGCCTTTCTAAACTCAAGAAAGAAAATAGTATTGACATGTTGAATAAAACTACATAGAATAGCCCTGGCTTGGTAGCTTAATTGATAGAGTGTCCCCCTGATGAGCCAAGGTTGTGGGTTTAATCCTGGTCGGGCACACACAAAAAACAACCAATGAATGCATGAATAAGTGAAACAAGTCATTCTCTCTCTCTCTCTCTCTCTCTCTCTCTCTCTCTCTTTTCCTCTCTTTCTAAAATTAGAATTTTTTTAATTATATAGAATACACATTCATATGCTATTAGCCAATCAGTGTATGTTGTTTGTAGGGGTTTTTTATTTTCCATTTTATGTGAGCCTTTGCTTTTCCTAAAAATGTTACAATATTTTCTGATAACTTCCTATAGGAACAATTTATTGATAGATTTGAATTAAAATCATTTTCAGAAAGAAATGCATCTGGGTCTAAAGTTTTATTGCATCGGGTAGCTATTGTGGTCAAATTCTAAATGTACATTCTTTTGAGATACCTTCATAAAAAATTTCAGATTTCTCTGCTTCTTGAATTGTCATGCGTTTTTATGTCATCTGAGTTTATTTACTAGCCTATCAATAACTTGAAAACTTCAGCTACCTTTTAACTTTTTCCAAATATTGAAGAAATTTGCTCATGATCCAATTGGTAAATAATTCACATATGCAAAACCCAAAGGAACTATTCAAACTACTGTCTGGTCTTAAATGTTATTTAAGAATGAACAAATAATATCTTTACTCAAATATTTTATTTAGCTGCTAGGTATGTCATATTATGCCTACAAACTAATTTTATTCTTATTTTTCTTGATTTTGCTGTTATAATTATATCAAAAAATTACATATACCTTTTCATGAAACTTGCTGACTTTTTAAAAAAATTGCATGACAATAATGCATTTTGTATAGCAGATATAAAAAATTAATAGTGATTTTATTTTTCTCCCTAAATAACAGGAAATGTTTCCAATTATTTTTTAGAGCAGGACATTTGGTACTGATAATGTTGCTATAGCAACTTTAGAACAGGCTTAATTTGGGCCACAGTGAGTGCACCCACTTGTTTTAAATTCATCATTCAGTCTAATCTAGAATTTACATGAAGAGCTGCCTTTGCCAACACTGCAGCAGGAGTGCCTTCATGGAAACTTGTTTAGGGGTACCATGCCTCAAATTTCCACCTGCATTCATGGCATTTATTAACAGTTTATATCACAGTACCAGGAGCTATAATGTTTATTAAGGAAAAATGGAACCTTACTCCAATTTTACTCAAGATTAAAAGCTTTGAAAATGAAACCTTAACAGAACACTGAAAATATTTTGACATTAAAATACATTTTACCTTCTAATGTTAAACCTTACAAAATCTTGGAAAGGAAATATTTACTGTGCTTGCCTGAAGAAAGATATTTTAGCTTATTCTGAATTAGCTTATTTCTACTGTAATGATACCATGTACCCATAAGAATTCTGAAAGGCTAAAATCTTTTTGTAATTGAATTTATTGCGGTGACATTGGTTAATAAAATTATGTAGGTTTCAGGGGTAAATTAAAGGCTAAAATCTTTAATTTATGATTTCAGGTAAGATTTACTCTCTGTTACAATTGAGGTATTACCTTTGAGCAGCAAATATCTTCACACACTTTTATCCCTGCCTAGAATTCATTTCCTATCCCCTTATGTTAGCATTCCACTCAAATGTTAGTTTCTCTACCCAGCCTTCCCTCATTTGCAATGCAGAGTGGCCTTCTTCTGGAGAACATTGGGGCTAGACTGGGTTCTGCTATTTCACATACTTATTTGCATATTTCCCACTATCAGACTGAGAGTTCCATGAGGAATACCTGCTTAAACTCGGTGTCTTCTTCCCCCCTAAGCAAAACAAATTCAACAAACATGTGTTTTAATGAATCATCACATAGCTATTGACCATCTAACATGAAGCAAAAAAGTGTTATGGACTTACTATTTTCATTTGGGGCACTACGAGAGAAATATATATATATATATATTATATATTATATGAATATTATACATTATATATAAAAATTATGTATATATATTGAAATGACACCTGAGCATACAAGGCAATAAATGTCACCTGTAAAATGACAAAAACCAACAATAAGAAAAATAAGCTATATAAGAGTTTAAGAGACAGTCAACTTGGAAGATCAGAGAAGGTTTTAAGGAAATAGAAAGCTTTTAGCTAAACCATAAGTACAAGTGAGAATTGGGAACTAGCTAGAGAATGAGAAAGGTGGCCTTTGTTTTGATTTGTTTTTGTTTTCAGAGAAGAGCAAGAGCAAAAAGCAGTGGACACAGGGTAACTGATCCAGGGACAGCAGATACACACATGTGTCTGGGTCTGAAAGAGAGGGACTCCTTACATTCCAAGAGAATGGTTAAGACGAGGTACCTTAAGAAAGTGACTGTGCAAATTACATAGAAAGATTTAATATTACAGACTATAGTGTCCCAGTGTCCAGACCTAGGATTGGTTCTGGTATTTATAAATAACTATTACTTTTCTCTCAGGGCATTTTTAGAACAACAAAAAGTAGAAGAGTCATGACAAAGTAAAATATGAAATACTAAATTCTTTGTCAAATCTATTTTTCAATAAAGCTCTCTTTAATAGGCATGTCACACAGGACAGAAATGCAGGGAAACAGTATACTATAGGAAAGGTAAATTTAGTTGATATTTCATCTGCTCTGAACTACTAGTTCCATACTTTTCATTTCACTTTTTAATCTCTTCATTGACATAACAGAAATACCTAAAGCAGAATAGGAAAAAAAAACTACATAAAAGAACATAGAGCTAATGATGGAGAAAAGATTGGAAGATCATCTTCATGGTTCAAGAAATGTAACAAAGGGAGGCTCTTAAACTTTGCATTATATAGGTATTATATCCAAGACAATAAATATTCTAGAAAAAAAAGAGAATAGGTATTGACATTTTGATCTAAAGCAGTCATTATATATGCTCAAAAGAAGTAGCAAGCAGGTAAAATTGAAAAGAAATCATTAAAGGAAAAAATGTGGAAGGTTGTAAATCTAATTTAATGAGAGGCCAAGTCATGTAACTGCATAAAAGGCTAATTTCTGAGAAGAAACTTTAAATAAACATTATGTAGGAGTCAACTATTACAGCAAATGAAGACTGGATTTAGAGAACAGTATGGGATACAGGTATAGATGTGACAAATGCAGCAAATATAAAACCCTAATGTTTAACCTTTAAAACTGTGATCTGGGCGGCTGAAACACACTGTGCTGAATATGGAAAGCATGAATAAAATAATATAAAAAACCATGCCCTGAATAAACAAAATTTTATGATTCTGGATCAAAAATCACTAGTCTGTTGCTAGCAATAAGGAAAAAGTAGGAAACTTGGTTTTAATAACATGATATTAAGTCAATCATGAGAAGTAGAGGCAATATAAAATGGGATGGATATTTCCATACTTTTGCCTTCTAAGAGCATTCAGGATAAATGAGATGACAATGCAGTTTCATTTGATACAAAAAGAAGCTTCAATGGAAAAGTGTCTTTATTAATGAGGAATAATGTTTTGTTTGAACATTAAAAAAGCTAAGCTTGGAATTTTCCATACTAGTTCCCTAGCAAAATAGTCTTGCTTCTATTTTAGGTGTTTACACTTCTGTTTAAAAAATTAATCATAGGTCAGGATTCTCCCTAACCTATATGAGTCAAAAAATAATTGTCCATTTTTTTTAGTTCTACAGAGAATAGATACTGCCTCATCTTCCTTGAACATTAATCATTGTCTCACATCAATTAGATTCATTAATTAGAGCCCTAGCCTCATTTGATAATAAAACTAGAATGTGATATGTAGGGGGAAAATATATATATATGGCTAAGTGACTGACCATGCCTCCATCCGACTGGCCAAACAGTTCATATGATGCACACTGGCAATTTAATAATAAACGTTGACTCACACATGTGCGATACATGCAAAGCTCTCACTGGTGCCAATTGCATGCGTGTTTTAATTTTATAATACTCCTAGAGGCCTGATGCACAAAATTTGTGCTAGGGGCTTGACCCTCACAGCCACAGCAGCTGCCTCGGCTCTCACAGCCCTGGCTTTGTCTGGAAGGCCATCTGGAAGGACATCCAGAAGGTCGTTTGGCTGTCCGGTCTAATTAGCATATTAAGCTCTCATTATTATAGATATTATATATACTATTTTGACATGTAATTTTTGAAGTAACGTAATTACCACATAAATCTTTCTTCCAACTAATTTTCTTTCAAAGTGAACGAATCCGTGCACCAGGCCACTAGTATAATAATAATACAGCATCTATTAATCACTCACCATATTCCAGGCACTGTGCTAAACATATTCAGTGCTAATATATTGCATGTTCATTAGTGTAACTCATGTGATTTTCAGTGTGATTAGCTGTTTATCCATTCATTGCATCTCACCTCCAAATCTACCCTTCATTTCCCATTCTGAAAAAATAGAGCAGAACTCTTTAAATATTTTTCATTGCAAAATTTCACAAGGTTAAGCTTTGTCTGTAGGAGGTATTGGGGTGACACTGAAGGGGAAAGGGATGTTTCTCTTCCTGGGTGTGATGTGCTCCCTTTGCCAGGCTCCTGCAGTGAGCACACCTTCTCCAGCACCTGGCTCCTGCTACTTGTAACACCTAGTAGTACCAGGGGCCAGAAACTTCCCCCTGTGCCCTGTCAATCAGACAGCTTTGCAGCCCAATATCACAAGGCAAGCACCTTCTTATGGATAGTTTCCACTGGTACCTTCTTGGGCCACTTTGCAGCCAGTACCTTTTTTTCCCCCCATATATAGATCCTATATAATAAAAGGCTAATATGCAAATTGACCGAACTACAGAACGGCCGGTCGCTATGACGCACACTGACTGGGCTATGACTGGCGAGTGTAGCGGCGATAGAGGAAGTCTCTCCTGTCTCTGCAGCAGCGCTAAGGACCCCTCGGAGGATGTCCGCCTGCCGGCTTAGGGGAGCAGACCTAAGCTGTCAGGTTAACATCCCCCTAGAGGTCCTGTACTGCGACAGAGCACAGGCCAGGATGAGAAACCCCTCCCTTCCCAGTGCACAAATGTCATGCACTGGGCCTCTAGTATATATTATATATATAAAAGCCTAAGTGACCAAACGACCGGAATGACCAGAACAACCAGACACTATGATGCGCACTGACCACAAGGGGGCAGACAATAAACACAGGAGCTGGCCCCTGGTGGTCAGTGCGCTCCCACAGTAAAAGCACTGCTCAGCTGAGACCAATTCTGGTGATCCACCAGCCTGGCGGCAGCCACTCACTTCCTCAGTAGTCCTGCAGCTCCAATCTCCAGAGAACGGGCCAGGTACCAATAAACCAGAGCCACTGGCATGATCCCAACAGTGTCACTGGCCTCGGAAAAGGGTGTCCCAAAATTCACGCAAGAAGTAATTTTGATAGAAAACACAGGTTTATAATTACAAATTGTAAATTTTTTATTGATTCATAAAGGATACAGTATAGGGTTATGTATGGAATAGCATATCGGGTAAATGGCCTCCATGGCATAAAAATATGGATTATCATGTCGTGATAGTGAGCACCATTAACTGTTATTGCCTGAGCAGCTGCATTTCGGTCATGGAAAATTTCAACAAAAGAGTACATATGTGCCAGCAAAGCTGTGGAGGCCATTTACCTGATATGCTATTCCATACATAACCCTATACTATATACTTTAAGAATCAATAAAAAATTTACAATTTGTAATTAAAAACCTGTGCTTTCTATCAAAATTACTTCTTGAGTGAATTTTGGGACACCCTTTAGAAGTCACCCTCGGGCACCACCGCCGCTTCCCCTCCCTAGATGCTCTGCAAGAAAGAAACAATATAAAAGCAGCTGCCAGGTGGTTTCCAACAATTGGAATGAAAGTCAGTGGGACACATCCAGACCCCGGGCTGGCAAGGGCATCCCACCGCCTGCACAGAGGGTTGATCATACTCCCCACCCCCCTTTATGTATGTATATATAATTCTTTACTGATTAAGGTATTACATATGTCTCCTTTTCTGCAGCCAGTATCTTCCACTGGCTCTTCCCTGATTCCCATAGCTTTCAGGCAGTGGCTGCTTCTTGTTAACTGCTACTGCTGCATTCTGTAGTATTCTCTTTACTTCTTATGAGCCCATCCTCCATTACTTCCAACCCCCTGTTCAAGTCAATAATTGTTTGCATTAAACTTACTCTATTCAAGTAATTGTGAGGTTTCTATCTCCTGCTTGGAACCTAATTGACACAGTACCTGTAAGATAGCAAATACTAAGTCCATTTTATTGAGAGAATGACCTTTCCAATATCATATAGCTAATAACTGGAAGAATTGGGCTTTAAACCTTGTTTTTCTAACTTCACAGCTCAAGTACTTAAACTAGGTATAATAAAAATAGCTCCCCCTTTTATTCTTAGAAGTGTCCCAGTTTGATAAATTACATAGCCACCCTAATTAGACCATTTCTCATTTTGTTTAAACCAGCCATTCTCAAACCTTTACCTAGTGATACAAATGAGAGTAAGTCCCAGGCCTGTTGCACTCTGGGTCTAGTTCCCTAAATCCCTTCCTCTCACTCTAGAAAGTACATGCAAAGAGAAACCCAAGAGATGTCGATGTGCAGATACCCTTGAATCAACTTTAATCTACACTAATAAAAGAGAAACATGGTAATTGGCATACGACCGCTACCCTTTTCATTGGCTAATCAGGGCGATATGCAAATTAACTGCCAACTAAGATGGCAGTTAAATGCCAGCAAAGATGGTGGTTAATTTGCATATGCAGGCACAATGTAGGGAGGCGAAAGGGAAAGCAGGAAGAAGCCCCCTGCCACTGACAGTGATCAGAAAC
>NW_006288615.1:10768931-10782686 GCF_000327345.1 Myotis davidii | reverse complement strand
TCCCTGGGCCAGAGGCCGCAGGCCTGGGCGGGGGCCAGAGCCAGTGATCGGGGGGAGATGTGGGTCCCCTGTCCAAGCCTGACACCTCTGGCAGAGGCGTCAGGCCTGGGCAAGGGGCCGATCAGGCGATCGGAGGGTGATGGGGGTCTATGCCTCTGGCCGAGGCATCAAGCCTGGGCAAGGGGCAGAGCCAGCAATCAGAGGGGTCTGGGGGTCCCCTGCCCAGGCCTGACTCCTGGGCCAGAGGCATCAGGCCTTGGCTGGGGGCAGAGCCAGTGATGGGGTAAATGATGGTCCCCTGCCCAGGCCTGACATGGCTGGCAGAGGCGTCAGGCCTGGGCAAGGGGCCGGTCCTGCGATTGGAAAATGATGGGGGTCAATGCCTGAGGGCTCCCAGTATGTGAGAGGGGGCAGGCTGGGCTGGGGGACACTCCCCCCCACCACCACCCAGTAAGAATTTCATGCACCGGGCCCCTAGTTTATTATAAAGGCAAATTTTCCACATATGTTGGTACTTCATCTACTATCAGTTATTAATTATTTATGATACCTTACAGCTGATTGAGACACTACATGTGTTAACAAAATGGTTATTCTAACCCATTCACAAAAGAACATCCTCATATGTGAGCAAAAGCTTCTCAATTTTTTATATACTATACAATTTTATGTATAATGTACAAAGTATTACTATCCATGAATGTTTTATTAATATACAAAGTGTATTGCTTTATTAACATACTTTTAAAAGAGTTGATTATTCCAAGGGTGCCAGGTTCCATCTCAAGCAGGATAATTGCTCTGATGCTCTCTCACTATCCTGAATATTCACGCCTTGCATGTAAATAGCTCAGAGAGGGTTTCTAGATAGCAAAGGTACACACACAACAGTACTGAGAATATCCTACAATAAAAATTCTTTAAATGTGATACAACCTTGCCTTTACATCTTCAGATAAATTACTAAATGGTTTTCCCAATAAACCAAGAATAAAGGTTCCTTGTTAATATGCTAAGAATTTCCAAATTTTCCTAGTTATAAAATGCAGTTTTTGCTAGCTTTGTGTCTGATGACAAGGCCTTGAACAGCATTGAAGTTGTAGTTCTCCTCCCCAAAGGTTAGAAGCCAGAAGATGCAGAAGAGAGATTGAAAGCATGGTTATTTGGGAATGAGAGAGTGGCACAACTTAGACGTTCAATAACTCAATAACAAACAAATGCATTGAGTGGATACATGAATACTGTTTCTTCATACAAGCATTATCTGCAGTTACCCAATATGCTAATGAGTATTGTGATTTATAGTATCTATTTGATCTCAGTCCAGTTTCTGGCACAGAGCTCCTAAAACCCTTAGAATTTCCTAAGTGGTGAGAGCAACCAAAGTGTCTCTTGTTATGTTAATGACCTAAGGATGGGAGTTGGTTCCCAGGAGATCTGACCATGTGATAAGAGGATTGGCACTAACTCCTTCCTCTCCTCAAGGGGAGAGAGCCTGGAGATTGAGTCAGTTGCAGATGGCCAGTGACAGGATCATGACTGTGCAATGAAAACACACAGAAGGACGGGTTTGGAGAGCTTCCTGGTTGCTGACCACTTGGAGATTCAAGGAGAGTGGTGCACCTGGAGAGGGCAGGGGAGTTCTTCACCCTTTCCCCATGCCTTGCCCAATGCATCTTTGTCATCTGGCTGATCCTGAGTTATACCTTTTTATAATGAACTGGTGATCTAGTAAATAACATGTTTCTCTGAGTTCTGTAAGCTGCTCTAGAAAACTAATTGAACCCAAGAAAAGGCATTATGGGAACATCTGATTTATAGCTGGTTGGTCAGAATTGCAACCTGGACTTGTGACTGACTGGCATGTAATGAGTTGCCAAAGTGTGTATGTGGGGTTGAGGGGCATGGGGTTGGGGGGAGCGGGGCTGGTCCTTAATCCTCAAACCATAGCTGATTGATCACGGGGACAGGCCGTTTTGTTGGACTGAACCCTTCCTTTGTGGAATCCAATACTACCTTTGGGTAGGTAGTGTCCAAGAATTGTTGCTGATGGGGAAGCCCCTCTTCCCCATGTTGAAATTGAGTCTCAGAACATTAATAATAGCTTACCTTAGTATTGTGTGTAGCCTAAGCCTCTAAAACGTGGCAGGCGTTGGCAATTTCAGACTCCAGCATGAAGTTAGTAGAAACACTGTGAGAATCCAACCTTGTCATCTTAAGGATTGTGTGGTCCGTGTGTTTGAGTGGGTGTAAAAGACTGACACTGGGCCTGCTTCACCAAGAGTCTGCCGTGACCAGCAGCTGTGATCATTACCCTTGAGGCTTTGCCTACAGGCTCCTCCACAGAGCTTGGGCTTCTGTGAGCCTCCACATCTGCTCGCGGCATACTAGCGAGACCTGCCTCCCTGAAGATATGTAATGTCTATCACGGAGGCACCAGGTGCCTGACAGCAGAATATGAATGAATGCCCTAGAAGCTGGTTCAGGAAAGATTATGAAATTGTTTCAATTACTCGCATGGGTTTCTGTTGTTTCTAGAAATAAAATGTTGTTCACGTGATTATTTAGAATCATTTGGCAATTCAGATTCTCTCCAGATATTCCAGATATTCTCTACTCCTTCCTAGAATCACGAAACGGTTGATAGGATTGACTATTACTGAGCGCCTAGCAGTGTCTCTTCTCAAGCTCTGGATCTCAGCGCAAATGTTCATTTGGAAAATACTTTGCACAGCTCTCCACAGTGAATATTTGTGCTGATTACAGTGTGAGCATTTACTTCTATGGTCATGCAACCTCATTTTAGTAATATCTGTTTTTGAATACAGGGCCACAGTATACTCATAATAAAAATAAATAGAGATGCAACAATACTTATCCACACCTTTTAGAGATACTTGTTTCTGGTGGAGTGTCTGCTCATAAAGATCTTTGCATATTTAATACCATTACCTCTGCAAATTACAATCAACAGTTTTTTAAGAGAACATTGGAAATCCATGCTATAGACTGTGTCGAGAGTAATACATTTAACATCTTAACAAGAGCAACTGGCACTTGAAAGGTGTTAAAATGAAAATTTGGCTGGGTTTGATTTTATGAAAACAGCTACCTGCCTTTTATTCCTCTATAAATTAATGGGTAGTTTTTGAATATAGAAGAAATAGGACTAGGGGGATCAGTTGTATGCACCTCCCTTCTGTCACACTTTTATGGATGTGACCAGGGAGTAACCTCCAGCCCATTTTTGCCCCCTCAGCCTGGCGCTCAGGCAGTACCAGTTTCTGTTTATTCAATTATTTCAGTGCCAAAGCCACGCCTGGGTGCTCCATGCCGTTCAGCTAGTATTAAGGTGCAGGGAGAGGATAAATGAAAAACTTTAAAATGCATAATACCCATAGCACTGGTATGGGGTTAGGGCAGGGGTGGGCAAACTTTCTGACTCGGGGGCCACAATGGGTTCTTAAACTGGACCGGAGGGCCGGAACAAAAGCATGGATGGAGTGTTTGTGTGAACTAATATAAATTCCAAGTAAACATCATTACATAAAAGGGTACGTTCTTTTTTTTTTTTTTAGTTTTATTCATTTCAAACAGGCCGGATCCATAGTTTGCCCACGGCTGGGTTAGGGGCTCTGAGGTGTGAATATGTAAGCTGTTAAAGAGGCTGAAAAAAGCAACAAGCAATTGTTAAATAATAAAAACTTTTGGTAATTACTAGTCCCACCGCCTTGGCTGAAACTGGTAAAGTATTCTGCATGCCATTATATATCCTGCCATCCATCCCATCTCCCATGAGACAGAGATGAATGCTGCAATACCAAAGGAGGAAAATGTGATTACACCCGATTTTATTGTAATACCATTATAGATTTGTTGCCATAATAATGTAGGATGCACATTGCTTTACTTCAGTAAGTTTTTATTTTTCACATTTCTCCCTAGAGATTTGAGAGCCTCTATGTCTATAAAATTGCAACCCTGAGTCTACAATTGGAAAGCCAATCTATTGTTCTAAAGTTACCTTTAATCTGACTACACAGGTAGGCATAAGCCATCATAGTAGCAGAATGTTTATCCCTTGTACTATAAATTTCCCATCACTGGGCTCCTGTCTTCAATGTACCTTAATATTTAAAGTATATCCAGACACATTGAGATTTTTCCTCCATTTTAGTCATTTTTATTCATGGGATGAAATGGATTCTGCAGTATTATAGATTTCAAACTTAAACAACCAAAAGCAATGATGCCAGCCTTCCTCACACTATTCTCTTTAAAATAGAAAACATATATCAGTCAGTCTTATTAAAACAAAACAAAAAGGCTTTTGACTCCTTAGCGCTTTCTATCTTCCCATTGTCGACTGCCATTTAGAAGATACTTTTCCCTCTCACGTTTTCGCTTGTTCCTTTGCCAGTACTAATATGTTAATACCATCAACTTTCATTGTAAACTATTAATACGTGGAGTCAGATGTCTTCTGAATATTACATTTTATGCAATAGAACCTTTTGTAAAACAAATAGTATGACTGCATTATGGTCTTGTGTTCAGACACACATTACTATCATCACTCCCTCTCTAGGCCACTTCATCAATTATGGTGGCTTTGTATACCACCTACATGGAAATAGTTTCCAAGTCCATATCTCTAGCTCAAATCTCTTCTCTGCGTTCAGACTCTCATAGCCAACTGTCCAAATACCATTAGCCATCTCAAGGGCATCTCACACTTCACATATTCAAACTGAAGCTCTTGGTTTCCCATCAAATGTGCTCCTCTTCCTCTTTCTCACCTCAGTAAATGTCATCACTCTCCATCCAGCAGTTTATACCAGAATGCAAGGGAATATCCTGCTCCTCATTTCCCACTTCCAATTCATCAGCAAGTTCTGATGGTTCTATCCCCCAAGTATGCTAGATTCATCCACCCCACTCCATACACAGCCCCACTCCTCTGCCCTAGCCACCACCAGACCGCTCTCCCAGTGCCCACTTTTATGTCCTCTTATCCATTCCCCACATAGGAAACACAGTATTCTTGTAAACTAGAGGCCTGGTGCACAAATTCGTGCATGGGTGGGGTCCCTCGGCCTGCCTATGGGGAGGGACCACGGGAGGTTGGCTGTTGGGTGGGGGAGGGGCCATGGAGGTTGGCCGGCTGGAGGGGGGCAGGGGCTGGAGGGGTTGACCAGCTGGGGGGGTCAGAGGCACCATAGAAAGTTGGCCGGCTGTAGGAAGGGTCCATGGGAGGTTGGCCAGCCAGGAGGAGGGGCTATGGGAGGTTGGCTGTGGGAGTGCACTAATCACCAGGGGGCAGCTCCTGTGTTGAGCGTCTGCCCCGTGGTGGTCAGTGCATGTTATAGCGACTGGTCAACCAGTGGTTCCGGTTGTTCCGGTCATTCAGTCGTAATGGTTGCTTAGGCTTTTATATATATAGAATATTATAATTTAGGTTATATCCATTTACATAAAAATGGAAAACTCTTGATATTATATTTAAAACCAAATCTACACTTTGTATTCTGGTTTACAAGCCTGACCCCTGCCTACCTCGGCAACATTACTTCCTGTTGCCTCCCCTCAGCCTCACTTACACTCCCAGCTTGAGGACTATGACTGTGCCAGTCCCTTGCTGTGATGGCTCTTCCTCTCGCTTTTTTGAATTCCTGATTCCCCTTTACAACCTCCAGGTCTTAGTTTAAATATCACCTGCCCAGAAAGGTTTCCTTCCTGACCATCTTGTTTAAGTATGATCCCCAACCTCCTACATCATCATCATTTTCTTTCACAACACGCTGCTCTGTTTTCAAACATCTGTAACTATTTAATTAATGTATTTACTTTTAATTGCCTATTTTCTCTATAGGCTAAGTATTTGATTAGGACAGGGATGTTGGCTACACTTTTCACCTTTACAGCTCCAGAGTCTAACACGGAGTCAGTCACATGGGAAATGGTAGATAGGCAGACTGATGCTCCCTTGGATCACCACTTAATATATTCTTGCCTATTTCTGCTTATTCACTTCTGTCCCCATCATCTACTTAACTTTCTTTTTTTCTAAATAAGCATTTCAAAGTTATTTTAAGTTATATTACCTTATCACTGTCCATTTATAATTCAAAAATAATCTTAATGTTATTATTTAATTAATCTGCTGAATATTTTCTTCTATAACTTGGGTTGTTTCTTCACATACCAAATCTATTAGTTTGTGTTCAGTAACAAATGACTACAAAATGTCAATGGCTTAGACAGTGAAAGTTTGTATCTGCTTTTGTTCCATATACCAGGCATATCAGTAAAAGTCATTGCTCTGCATAGTTACTCAGAGATACAAACAAATGGACAGATGTCTCAATATCTTATAGCTGTAAAATGTGTCATCGTGTCTCCTTGTTTCCATGGTAGGAGTACAGAGAAATTAAAAATTGCACATACATTCTTTCTTAATCCAGAAGTAGCCACCATACTTGTGTTCACATTTCTTTGACTGTCCTTAGTGGCATGGCCTTGCAAGGGTGCAGTAAGCGAAAAACTCAGGGATCATGCCTCTCTGTCACTCCTGCTTTCCCATCCACATGGTATAACTTAACATTCTTAAAGTTTCTATTTTTTTTAAGAAATGTATTGGGGCAACATTGTTTAGTAAGATCATATAGGTTTCAAGTGTACTTTTGTATGATACGTGATCTGTATATATTGCTTTGTATGCCCACCATTCAAAGTCAAATCATCTTCCATAACCAGATATTTGGCCACCTTTACCCTTTTCCACCCCCACCCCCTTTCCTCTGGTAATCACCATACTGTTGGCTGTGTCTATGAGTTTCACATATGAGTGAAATCATAGGGTTCATAGCTTTTTCTGACTGACTTATGTCACTTAGCATAATATTCTCAAGGTCCATTCATGTTGTCACAAATGGCAGTATTTCATCTTTTCTTATGGCTGAGTATTCCACTGTGTACATGTACCACATCTTCTTTATCCAATCCTCTATCAAAGGACACTTTAGTTATCTCCATGTCTTGGCCATTGTAAATATTGGTACGATGAACATAGGGGTGCATATATCTTTGAGAATAAATGTTTTCAAGTTTTTGGGGTATATACCCAAAAGAGGGATTGCTGGGTCATATGACAACTGTATTCTTGATTTGGGGGGGAACGTCCACACTGTTTTCATAGTGGCTGTACCAGTTTACGTGCCCACCAGCAGTGAATGAGGGTTCCTCTTCCTCCACAATCTCTCCAACCCTTGTTATTACCAGTCTTGATAACAGCCCTTCTAACAGGTGTGAGGTGCTATCTCATTGTAGTTTTGATTTGCATTTCCCTAATAGCTAGTGGGGTTGGGCATCTTTTCATAAATTAGTTGGCCATTTGTATGTCTTCTTTTAAAGTTTGAGAATTCTTCATTTTTCTATTATACAGTATATTAAGTGTGTGTGTGTTGCTTAGCTTACATATATGGCAGTTACTTATAATGTAATTCAGTTTAGAGGAAGTGTTTTTTATAGACATGAGTACTTCATGCATATCACACATAAAACAAAACCTTGAAAGATATGTTTTAACATTCCTGTGTAAAGTAATACAGTAAAAGCAATAGTGTAACTGTGGGTGGGAGAAATAGAAATAAGAAAAATGAAAAGAATATTTTATTGAGCCGAAACCGGTTTGGCTCAGTGGATAGAGCGTCAGCCTGCGGACTGAAAGGTCCCAGGTTCGATTCCAGTCAAGGGCACATCCCCAGTGGGAGATGTGCAGGGGGCAGCTGATTGATGTTTCTCTCTCATCGATGTTTCTAACTCTCTATCTCTCTCCCTTCCTCTCTGTAAAAATTCAATAAAATATATTTTTTTAAAAAGGATTTAACTTTAAAAAAAATAAATAAATAAGAATATTTTATTGAGCCATAAAAAATAATTACTATCTCAAGAGAATTTGTTCTTTCAATCTGAAAAAGCACACACACGTATGCATAAATATATAAAAGAAAAAAGTTCCAATGGATTCCCATTGCTCTCTGAATCAAAAAGTTTTCACTATAATTGTCAAAGTCTTCCATCAGCTAATAATACTCTATCTGTTCTACTCTTTCAAAAGTAGATCTTTATTTGTGCTAACGACTTGATTTAGCACTAGCAGTGGAGATCTTAGAAAAATACATGGTCTCTGACTTCAGGAAATCCATATAATGAGGGAAGGCTGACTTTTAAATGGTTAAGGACAGTGTGATAATGCTTTCCAAAAAAGTATTTCAAGGGAAGAAAGATACAGAAGTCTTTATACAAGCAGCAACATTGAATCAGAATCTTAAAGAATTATTTGAGAAGAACATAGAGTGGGAAATCCATTAGTTCCAAAAAGGGATTTATGCCTAACAATATTGCATAGCAATACAAAATTCACGCAACATTTTTAAAAATTTAATATTTTGCCTGGCTGGCATGGCTCAATGGTTGAGCATTGACCTATGAATCAGGAGGTCACGGTTTGATTCCTGGTCAGGGCACATGCCCAGGTTGCGGGCTTCGTCCCCAGTGTGAGGTGTGCAGGAGGCAGACAATCAGTGATTCTCTCTCATCATTGATGTCTCTGTCTCTCTCTCCCTCTTGCCTCCTTTCTGAAATCAATAAAAATATATATTTAATTTTTTTAATTTAATATTTCAATTACTGTTGACATTCAATATATTAGATTCAGGTGTACAACATAGTGATTAGACATTTGTACATTTGTATAACTTACGAAGTGATTAATTACCCCAGTAAGTCTAAGTGCCCATCTGACACCATACATAATTATTACAATGTTATTGACTATATTCACTATGGTGTAATTACATCCCCATGAGTACTTTGGCCTGTTTTTATTTTGTTTATTTGTTTTGTTTTGTTTTTATTGATTTCAGAGAGGAAGGGAGAGGGAGAGAGACATAGAAACATCAATGATGAGAGAGAATCATTGATTGGATGCCTCCTGCACCCCCTATACTGGAGATTGAGCCTGCAACCTGGGCATGTGCCCTGACTGGGAATTGAAGCATGATCTCCTGGTTCATAGGTCGATGCTCAACCACTGAGCCACAACGGCCAGGCATGTGGCCTGTTTTCTAACCAGGTTATTTGTTTTCTTATTGTTGAGTTTCAAGGGTTCTTTGTATATTTTGATTAAAAGTCCTTTATCAGATGCATCTTTTGCAAATATTTCTCCAGCCTGTGGCTTGTGTTCTTATTCTCTTGACAGTGCCTTTCACAGAGCAAAAATTTTTAATTTTAGTGAAGTCCAATTTATTAATTCTTTCATAGATTATGTCTTTGATGTTGTATAGTAAGTCCTTAATTAATGTCACTGATAGGTTTTACAACTTTAAATAAAAGAGATAATGAAACTGATTTTACCATAGGCTAATTGATATAAACAAGAGTTAAGTTCCTATGGCATCTCATCAACATTTTAATGAGACGATATTGAACTAAATGACATTATTCAAAGACCTGCTATAACTCAAAAGTCATTGCCACAGCCAAGGTCATCTAAGTTTTCTCCTATGTTATCTGCTTTGTAGTTTTGTATTTTATGTTTAGGTCTGTGATCCATTTTGAGTTAATATTTTGGAGGGTGTGAGGTTTGTATTTTATTTTATTTTTTAAATTTGCCTTGCATATTTAGCTGTTTGGTCTTTCAACCATTTTTTGGAAGACTCTTTGCTCCCTTGTATTGCCTCTGCTCTCTTGTCTAAGATCAGTTGACTATATTTATGTGTGTTTATTTCTAGGCTCTATATTCTGTTCCATTGACTTTTCTTTTAATCCTCATCTGAGGATATGTTATTTGGTTTTTTATTTGTTTGTCTTTTAAATATATTTTTATTGATTTCAGAGAGGAAGGGGGAGGGAGAGAGAGATAGAAACATCAATAATGAGAGAGAGTCATTGATTGCCTGCCTCCTGCACATTTCCTACTGGGGATGGAGCTCACAACCTTTTGGTGTATGGGACGATGCTCCAACCAACTGAGCCACCTGGCCAGGGCCATTGACCTATTTTTTTTTTATTCTTTTGCCAATACTACACTATCTTGATTATTGAAACCAGTAAGTCTTAAAATCAAGTAGTATCAGTCCTCCAACTTTGTTCTTTTATTGTGTTGGCATTCTGATTCCTTTGCCTCTGCATATAAACTTTAGAATCAGTTTGTTGATAACTAAAAAATAATATATCAAGATTTTTATTTGCCCTAGCTGGTTTGGCTCAGTGGATAGAACATCGCCCTGAGGACTAAAGGATCCCGGGTTCGACTCTGGTCAAGGACAAGTACCTTGATCGCAAGCTCCCAGCCTAGTTGGGGGGTGTGTGTGAGACAACCAATTGATGTGTCTCTGTCACATCAATGTTTCTCTCTCTCTCTTGCTCTCTCTTCCTCTCTCTCTCTCCCACTTTCTTCTACCCTCTCTAAAAATCAGTGGAAAAATGTCCTTGCATGATGATTAAAAAAAATTTTTTTATTTGAGTTGTGTGAAAGATCAAGTTGGGAAAAATTGATACCTTGACAATACTGAGTCTTCCTATCCATGAAAATGGGATTTTTCTCCATTGCATTGTTTTTAATTATTTGATTTCATTCATCAGAGTTTTGTAGTTTTCCTCAAATAGATCTTTTACATATTTTGTTAGGTTTATATCCAAGTATTTTCTCTTTTTTGTGTGTGTTCTAATGTAAATAATATTGTGTTTTTTATTTTAAATTTAATTTGTTCATGCTGGCATATAAGAAAGTGATTGACTTTTGTATATTAACCTTGTATTCTGCAGCCTTGCTAAATTTGCTTATTAGTTGCAGGAGTTTTTTTTTGTTTATTCTTTTGAAATTTCTATATAGAGGATCGTATCATCTGTTAACAGAGTTTTATGTCTTCTTTCCCAATTTGTGTATCTTTTATTTCCTTTTCGTCCCTATTGTATTAGCTACAAATTCCAGTACAATTTTGAAAATAGTGCTGGAAGGGAACATCCTTGCTTTGTACCTGATCTTAGTGGGAAAGCTTCTTGTTTCTCACCATTAAGTATGATGTTAGATGTGGGGTTGTTTTTTGTTTTTTTGTGTTTGGGGTTTTTTTGAAGATACACTATTAAGTTGAGAAAGTTTTCCACTATTCCTAGTTTACTGAGAGTCCTTATCATGAATGGGTGTTGGATTTTGTCAGTTGTTTTTTCTATGATTTTCATTTTTAGTCTGTTGATGTGATAGGTTACATTAATTGATTTTCTAATATTGAATAGCTTTGTACACCTGGGATAAATGCTTTTTATACTTCTGGGGATTTGGTTTGCTGATATTTTTTTGAGGAATTTTCATGTATGTTCATGAATGAAAGCTATTGCTCAGTAGTTTTTTGTTTTTTTTTTAAAATATATTTTATTGATTTTTCACAGAGAGGAAGGGAGAGGGATAGAGAATTAGAAACGTTGATGAGAGAGAAACATCAGTCAGCTGCCTCCTGCACACCCCCCACTGGGGATGTGCCCGCAACCCAGGTACATGCCCTTGACCGGAATCACACCTGGGACCTTTCAGTCCGCAGGCTGACGCTCTATCCACTGAGCCAAACCGGTTTCGGCTGCTCAGTAGTTTTGTTTCCTCATAATGTCTTTGTCTTGTGCTGGCATCAGCTGGTCTCATGAAATGAGTTAGAAATTATTTCTTTTTTTCTGTATCCTAAAAAATTCATAGAGAATTAGCATATTTTTTCTTAAATGTTTGGTGGAATTTACCAGTAAATTAATCTGGACCTGGTGCTTTCTTTTTTGAAAGATTATTAATGATTCAATTTGTTCAATAGTATAGGCCTACCAGACGGTCTGTTTCTTCTTGTGTGAATTTTGGCATATTGTGTCTTTCAAGGAATTGGTTAATTTCATCTGGGTTATCAAATTTTTAGCATAGAGTGGTTCCTAGTATTCCTTAATTATGTATTTAATGTCCATGGGATCTGTAGTGATGTCCACTCTTTCATTTCTGAGTTAGCAATCTCTGTCCTCTCCCTTTTTTCTTAGTCTGCCTAGAGCCTTATCAATTTTATAGACTTTTTCCCAAAGAACCAGCTTTTTATTTCCCTGATTTCCCTCTATTGATTTTCTATTTCTGATTTTATTGCTTTCTCTTCTGATTATTACTTCTTTTCTTTTGCTTACTTTGGGTTTAACTTTATCTTTGTAGTGTCCTGAGATGTTTTATCTTGAAACGCAACAAACAAACAAATGTTTTACTTAATTCTGTACACTGAAGACCTAGAAACAAATGACCAATTTTGTAGCTCTGAGCATCCCTAGTGTCCACATTGTGGTCACTACTATGAATTCTTCCTAAAAGGAGTTAAGGGTCCTTGGAGAAATACATGCCTCCCCGTCCAGAGGAGGAAAAGTCCAAAGAAAGCCTGGATTTCTAGTTACATTGAGAAAGCAAAGAAGCCATTCGTGACTACGAGGTAACTTGAATGGGCTCCCATTGGCGAAGGGGGGGCAGAAGGAGAAAATCATGCACTCAGCTGGCCTTTCTGTAACTACAACTCAGGGTAAGCAATTACTTCATGGTTGGCAGCTTCTTTTTCTTTTCTTTTTTAAGGGGGAAAACTTCTCTTTATAGATGTGTCCCTACTAGTAAATAAAGAAGGCTTTTTAGAATTAGAATATGGCTATTTTGCAATTTTTAATTAATGAACATATTTGGAAAATGGTCATCAATAGCTAAGATCAGGTATTATATATAACTTCTGAGGATATACACAACACCATATCTGAAGTTGTCTGATAATACACTTAGACCTAATAATTAATACCCAGGAAATACAGGGGATACCACAAGAGTGCAATCAGCACAATCCAGACAGTGGGAAATTCTACAAGAAAAGTACCTGGTTTTTTGAGCAAACAAATATTTAGAGAGAGACAAGAGACACAGAGAGAGATGTAATCTATAGAATTGAGACTTAATAGACTTGACAAATAATTGCAATATATGGAAGTATTTTTATCTTGATTCAAATTAACAAAATGTGTAAAACACAAAAATGTAGTCACATAAGATGGTAACCAGAGAAATGTGAATACTACCTGGATATTTGATTATTACATTATTGTTCATTTTTTAGATTTGTGATCATGATAGTTTGGTTACTGTTGGGGTTTCTTTGTGTGTTTCTGTTTTTAAGAACCCTGCACATTTTCCACTGCCAAAAAAATTGCAAGTATTCTAAATAACTTCCCTCCTGTGGCAAGCTAATGAAATGCCTACTTTTCTTAAACCGTATATAGGAACACTGCTTCTAGAAAGCTTTCTCCAGCTAACACCATCACTTTAAGCATTTAGCACAATCTTATCTTCATCATAAACCTCATAGTTACAACATATAACTGTGGCTCATGTCCTTTGCAAAAACAAATAAACAAAAAAAAGAAAACAGAAACCTTAGATCTAGGCAATTCCTAGGGGTCAAAAGAAGCAATTTCTTTTCATGTATGGAACCCACACTTCTTGGCCTTGCCCCATTTTCACCTTCTGGAATATCCCATCTCCGCTATCAAACTCAGAAAGGCTAACACCAAAAACCAAAGATTTAACTCTGAGATGTCTGTGAGCAATGGATGGTTGTGATGTCACCTTGCAAATAATGACCAGAGAAAAATCCACAGTATCTGAGGGTAGAAAAAATTTCTAATTGGAATATAAGAAAATCAGTT
>NW_006288615.1:10766784-10768515 GCF_000327345.1 Myotis davidii | reverse complement strand
ATTTTTCCTTGACATCTCTGCTGACATGGCCGTAGTTTAAGACAGTGGTTCTCAAAGTGTAATCCAGGGATCCCTGGGGAGGGGGAGTGTCTTCATGACTCTTTCAAGGAGTGTGTGAGGTCAAGATGATTTCATAATAATATTATATTATTTGCCCATTTTACTCTCAACTTCTACCAAGTATTCTGCAGACTTTTCCAGAAGCTATGTGATAGGTGGTGACAGCTTTACTCTCATGACAATAGAATATGTGTTTGTATGCTTTTGTGCTTTAAAATTTCCTCATATTTTGTTTCTAATATGGTAAATATTTGTAGGTATAACACATATAATTGTAAACTCTTTGAGATCTTCAATAACTTTTAAGAGTGGAAAGGGATCCTAAAACCAAAAAGATTGAGAAATGCTGGTTTAAGCCATCATCTATTGCCTTAACTTTTACAACAGTCTCCTAATAGTATATCTCTGTCTTTCTATCATTTCTCCCAAGTGCTCATTCAAAAATGAAAATCTGATTATATTGCATCTCTGTTTAAAGTATATATATTAGGGGCTCGGTGCACGAAATTTGTGCTTCGTTTTCGGATTCTTCTTTCAAGTGGTGCCCTCCTTACTCTGGAGGGTAAGGGGTTCGGGTACCACCACCCCCTCCCCCCACCCCCTACCGCCAAGCTCTCTGATTCCTGCTCCCATCTTAAGCGTTTCAGGCCTGGGCAGGGGACCCCCATTTCCCCCCATCACTGGGTTCTGCCCCCAGCCCAGGTCTGATGCCTCTGGCCCAGAGGCATCCTCTCCGATTGCTGGCTCCGTCCTTGCCCAGGCCTGATGCCTCAGCCAGAGGCGTCAACCCTATCACCCTCCGATTGCCTGATTGGCCCCTTGCCCAGGCCTGTCACCTCTGCCAGAGGTGTCAGGCTTGGACAGGAGACCCCCATCTCCCCCCATCACTGGCTCTGACTCCCGCCCAGATCTGATGCCTCTGGCCCAGAAATCAGGCCTGGGTAGGGGACCCCCATCTCCCTCTGATCACTTGCTCCACCCCCCGCCCAAGCCTGACGCCTCTGACCCCGCTGACCTGGTCGCCCCTAGCTGCCCCCTCCCGCTCTCCCTCGCTAGCCTGGTCATCCCTCACTAACCCCCCCTGCCAGCCTGGTTGTAGGCAGACATCTTGTGAAGGGTGTGAGGGTTAATTTGCATATTACCTCTTTATTATATAGGATAATAACTTATAAGATGGGAACTAGCATAGCACAAACAGGTGAGCCTTTGATTTCACCTAGGGCTGAATTTGAGTTGAATATATGTCAGACTCTGCTAATTGCCCTCCAATAATAATTTCTCTCTTTTTCATTTTTATAATATAACCCCTGAGTTTTGGCTTAGCACATGGCATTACCACTAGAAATCACTCCTTGAAGATGAGTGTGGTCCTATGATGGGCATTGGGAAATGAGCAGAAGTGACATATATGTAATTTCTGGGTTAAGTTGTAAAAATTAAAATAAAAGAAGCAGCAGCAGCAGCAGCTGGCTTACTTCCACTTCTTTCTTCTCTCCTGCAAGCTTGAAAGGGGGCTAGAGGGGGCTGAGCCACCAGCTTTAAGCCTGTGGATGAAGACCATACTTATCTACTGGAGATTGTCTGCCCAAGTCTGTATTGTTTCATGGGAAAAAAATAGCCTTTATCTTGAATCCATTTTGACCAAGCAGGCAAAGACTTGGGCTTAACCTT
>NW_006288615.1:10762956-10764906 GCF_000327345.1 Myotis davidii | reverse complement strand
GTTTAGTCTTTCTTCAGTCAAGGACTGAAAGTCACATCTATAATTTTTAAATTGGGGGAGATGGAATTGTTTGAAAATATATTACACATTAACCAGGAATGAGAGATATCTGGGATTCTATGCTATGACATTAAATATATGCTTTATTCATTAATGCTCACTCAGAATATAAATTGATGTGTTATTGTTAATGAAAATATATTTTTTTGTTTATAAAGATGCCCTGAGACTCACTACTTCTGCTTTTCAGATTGATTTTTTTAAGAAGCCAGTGGCATATCTAAGCCATGGGGCTTTCACTGTAATTACATCTGATTCCTGGACATTATATTAATGCTGAGCTATTAGTTTAGTAATGGCCACAGATGTGCTTTTCATTTGTATTTTCATAATATTATCTATCTACGGAAGGCACCTAATTTGTCATAATGGAAAGTGGGTGTTTTTAATATATACATTTAAAGGGTAATTCCTTATGGCTTGACCACAGCAGCTCATGTTGGGACATTTTATCATTTTTTTCAATATGTCAATGTTAATTCATTTTGCAATCTGTTTAAACCTGGCTTGGTGGTCAGTCGTTAAAGCTGGAATCGTCAAATGCCTCGCACATTGTCCTTTAGACATAAATTTAAGGGCAATTATTTGTGAAAACAGTTTCGTGTTTCTTGGAATTATCAAGTTATTTATTTTGAATAACTTTTAAAATTTGAAAAGAAAAGGAAATGAGTAAAATTACTTAGGGGAAATACCAATGCATCTTTATTCAAATTACTAAATATTCAGACCTATTGCAGAAAATATATTTTAAAATGAAAATTCAAACCACGTGTAATTCTACGACCTAGAAACACCACTATTTAAAAAGATATATTTTCTCCCTGGTCAGATGGCTTAGTTGGTTGGAGCATGGTCCCATACACCAAAAAGGTTGCAAATTCAATTCCCAGTCAAGGCACATACTTAGGCTGTGGATTCAATCCCTGGTTAGGGGATATATAAGGGGCAACCAATCAATGTTTCTGTCACGTTGATGTTTTTCTCTCTCTCCCTTCTCTCTAAAATCAATAAAAACACATCCTTGGTCAAAGGTTAGAAAAATTGATCGGTCAATTGATAGATATCTACTTTCTTCTTTTTAAAAATCTGCATGTAGAAATAGATATGCGTGTTGGGGTATGCACACATGAATAAATGAATAAGGATGTACTAGTATGTTTTCTATAAGAATTCAAATTAGAAACATGCTCTTTTATCTACCATTTAATAGAAAACTTCATCAGGACTTAATGTTGGAAAGTAAAATTTGAGGGCAGATTGATTTTTACTAGTTTGTAGATAACCTGAAAAGTTTTATAGATCTAGAATTTAGTTGATATGGATGGATTACCTCAATATATTTTTAAATGTTAAACCAGACTTGCATCCTCAGGGGGAAAAATCAATTTGGTCATGACATGTAATACTTTTTAGATATTTCAGAATTCTATTTGCTAATCTGTTAGAGATATTTTATGTCTATATTTATGAGGGATATTGGTCTATAGTTTTGCTTTGTTTAGTATTTGTACTGCATTAATGTGATTTGTTATGAGATTAATACTGGCCTCGTAAAACAAATTGGAAATGTCCCTTACTCTTCTGTATTCTGAAAGAGGTCCGTGTAGAATTCATGTTAATTTTTCTTTAAACACTTAATAGAATTCTCCAGTGAAACCACTTTGTCCTGGAGATATCTTTTTCAGGAATTTTCAAATTATGAATTCAATTTCTTGAATGGTTATATGGCTATTCAGATTATTTCATCTTGGTTGAATTTCGGCAGTTCATGGTTTTGACATTGGTCCAGTTCTTTTCGGTTGTTGAATTAAGGAGCATAAAATTGCTCATAATATTCCATTATTATCTTTTTAGTGGCTGCAGGAGTCTATAGTGATTTTTTTTAAATTA
>NW_006288615.1:10757523-10762286 GCF_000327345.1 Myotis davidii | reverse complement strand
TTTCTTAAGGCAAAAATATTGATGTCATCTATAACTCCCTTACACCTTGTAACAGGACAATCATTGGGTTCGGGCTTCCTGTCACTACTTGAGCCAATTAAGCAGAGACAGGGTTGAATCATATATGAGCATTTTTATTCCAATAATGCCAGCAGCATGGGAGAGCAGCAGGTCATCTAAAAAATCTGCTCTAACCCCCACCCCCATTAGCCAGCTGCTTATATTGAGTAGAAGGACAAAGATTACATGGAGAAGTAGGCAAAAGGAGTGAGAATGGGTATGCAAAAGGCATAAAAATAAGTAAAATGGTTACAGATCACAGGCAATTCAGGCTGGGGTTGCAAAGAGGGGATGCCTAAGGACTCCATTGTTTGGACAACAAGGTTGTTAATCTTTCCATGATGATAGGCAGTTCTGGGATAGGGAAAATGAACCACATTTTGAGGTTAACTCCCAGGTCTGTTCAACTCCCAGTCAGATCAGAAAGTGCTTTCTTTAATCAGAACAAAACAATCTCGGGTAATAGAGCATGATTACTATTTCTTATAACTATAGCTAGTCCCACTATTCTATTTCTCCCTCCCACCCCAACAGTTATTCATATTCTGTTGATGAACGTTTGAGCTGTTTTCAGTTTTCCTTTATTGGAAACAAAGTTATTCTGAGCATCCTAGTACAATTCTTTGAAGACATATGCTTTCATTTTCCTTGGGTATAATTTCTGAGTCATAGGAAAGATGTATGTTTAACTTTATTTTTTAAAAAATCTCATTTGCCAAAAGTGGTTGCATCATTACACATTGCCACTGTCAGTGTATTAGCATTCCAGTTGATCCAAACCATTAGCAGTACTTACTATGATCTTTTTAATTTAATCCATCCTGTGGGTGAGAAGTGGTACCTTCGTGTGGTTTTGTTGCTGGGAAGGGGACCTTGGCCCTTGGTGGATCTGACTAGAGCCAGCCAGTAGTGTGTGGGTTCTTGACTTTGTGCAGGAAAATTTCACAGCATGAGTCCAAGTGAGTTTTAGAGGAGTTTATTAAAGCTGGGGACAGTGAAATAAGAAAGGGCTGGGACATGTGCCTAGGCTGGTCTGTTCTGACTCACTAAGAAGTCCAAGAAAAGGGACCTTGGAGACAGATTCAAAGGGTTTGTCCGGAACAGACTGCTGCTGCCCTTTGCTGCCCTGGTTGCAAGCTTTGTGGGGGTCCCTTAGAGTTTAGGAGATGCATGCCTGTGGAGGAAGAAGTTGGGGGTTGGGGGAGAGGAGAGGCACGGTGTGCTCCTGGGAGAGAGCACATGCTGGACTTTCCTTTTGAAGGGGTTTTAAAGGCTGGGGGGTTTTAGACCTAGCCAGTTTAGCTCAGTGGATAGAGCATCAGAGTGCAGACCAAAGGGGCTGAGGTTGGACTCCAGTCAAGGACATCACCTCGGTTGCAGGCTCAATCTCCAGCCTTAGTTAGGGGTGCATGGGGGAGGTAACCAATCCACACGATGTTTCTCTCTCCTCCTCCTCCCTTCCACTCTCTCTAAAAATCAATGGTAAATATCCTCCATTGAGGATTAACAAAAAATAAATAAATAAAGGCTGGGTGTTTAGGGTATGTCATAGAGAAGGACCAATAGAATATTCATTAGCTTTATGCTGCAATACCAAAATGAGATTTATTCTCTTCATCTGCCTTTGGGTATGATTGGCAAGTGGCACTAATTGGAAATGTGCTGTCTGTCTCCATGAATAGAGTGGTTTAAGCTATTTACCCTCTGTTTGGGGAGAAATTCGAGCCATTTGCTCTTCGGTGTTTCTGGTTTAGGGAAGACAGGATTTACTAGATGGCTGCAAACTGCTGTTGAACTATCAACGTCATTTTTCCTATTCCGCTTGTCCTTGCTTACCAGCCTGTCTCAGTTTTAATTACATTTTTCTAATTACTAATTATGTTGCTCTCTTTTTTATATACTTATTATCAATTAAATATATTTTGTAAAGTACATGTCAAATATCTACTGTTTGTTTGTTTTTTAAATTTTGTTTTTTGGAAGTTCACTTTATATTTGGATAAAAGTCATGTATCAGATATATGTATTGTGAATATTTTACCCCAATGTGTCACTTGCCTCTTCATTTTCTTAAGAATATTTTTTAGTGAGAGGTTTTTAATTTTTTGTTTGTTTGTTTTGTGGGGGGTTTTAAAGATTTTTAGAAAAAATTTTAATTGATTTCAGAGAGGAAGGGAGAGGGAGAAAGAGATAGAAGCATCATTGGTTGATGAGAGAAAATCATTGATCAGCTGCCTCCTACACACCCCACAGGGGGGATCAAGTCCTACCTGGGAATTGAACTATGACCTCCTGGTTCATAGGTTGACACTCAACCACTGAGCGACACCAGTAAGCGAGAGATTTTAAATTTTGATCGTGTCCTAGTTATCAATTATTCTTTTGTAGTTAATGATTTCTATATCTTAAGAAATCTTTGCCTACTCTGTCGTCAGGAAGGTATCCTCTTACGTTTTCTTCCAGAAGCCATGTCCTTTTAGATTCTACATGTAGGTCTATGGGCTGCTTTGAATTAACTTTTATGTATGGCGTTAGGAAGGGTGTCAAGCTTGTTATTTTTTATTTGTTTTTACTGTTGTTTTCTATAGAATACCAAGTTTTTCCAGCAACATTTGTTAAAAATATTTTCCTTTCCTGCTTACTTTCATTGGTACCTTTATTGAAACTCATTTTGCCATATGTGGATGAAACTATTTCTGACCTCTCTATTCTGTCTGCTGATTTGTTTGTCTATTCTTTGTTGACACTACACTGACTTAATGTTGGCTTTAGGTTATATCTCAAAATTAAGTTGTCTTCCAATTATTTTTTTTTTCCAAGAGTTTCTTGGCTATTCTGGTTCTTTTGAATTTTCATATGAATTTTAGAATCAGCTTGTCTACTTCTACAAAATAGTCTGCTGGGATTTTGATTGAATCTATAGATAAATTTGGAAACAATTAACATCTAAAAATACTGAGCTTTTTAAACTTATGAACATGTGGGTGTGTAAAAAAATAATTTTCCTCCCACCTTCTAAGTTCTTCTAGCTGGGCTAATAATCAATTTCACAGAGACAAATGAAGAGGAGAAAATTAAGTTTTAGTATGTGCTCACAGGGAATTCACAAAAGCATGAAAATTCCCAAAACAGTGAGGCAAAATGAGGTGTATATTGTCATTTTGGACAAAGGGGAAAAAAAGGGGAGGGAAGAGTCTGGGATTTCAAAGAGCAAATAGGCAACTCACAGGCAGTTGAGGAAAATGACAAATACTGTGTTCTTGCTAGGCAACTCGGGAACAATGGGACGGGGAGAATCCAATGAACAGGTTTGTACATGGAACCTTCCTATCCGTCATACTTAATTCAAACGTGCTAAGGCGATTGTGCTAAGGTTGCCATCCCAAAGCAGGTTTTCCTATCTGAATCCTAAAGAGAAGGGAAGGAGACTGTAAAACAAAGCCGAAGCTCTTCCTGAGTTTGTTGGTCTTTATTTCTTTTCAGCTTGAAATACTCTGCATGTCAGGGTGGCACAGCCCAGGGAGACTCGCCGGTGACCCCCACGAGCATACCTCTTTATTTAGAGCTTCTTTAAATTCTCCAGGGAACATTTAGTCATGTTCAGTGTACCTGTCTTGTAAACTTTCATTCAATTTCTTCCTAAGAGTTTGATGGAGATGTTTTTTAATGCTGTTGTGTTTCTTCTTTTATTTCCAATTGGTCAATGCTAGAACGTAAAAATACTATTTATTTTTGTAAATGGACCTGTGTTGCAGAAGACCAAAGAAAAACCAAGCAACGCTTTAGGCAGGGGTCCTCAAACTACGGCCCGCGGGCCACATGCAAATACAAATATTGTATTTGTTCCCGGTTTGTTTTTTTACTTCAAAATAAGATATGTGCAGTGTGCATAGGAATTTGTTCATAGTTTTTTTTTAAACTATAGTCAGACCCTCCCACAGTCTGAGGGACAGTGAACTGGCTCCCTGTTTAAAAAGTTTGAGGGCCCCTGCTTTAGAGAAAAGGAGTGACACTGTTTATGCCAGCGGACTCGGGGAATAACTTTCTAAGTCTGAGTGAAGTAACATGCAGGGGGCTTCTCTCTTATATCTTTCTGGGGTCTTTGTCCCGCAAATATAGATTATGCTTCTGGTCCTTTTCGCGAGCTTTTCAAGAAGGCCCCCAGGTGTTGGGGGTCTCCGGGTCTCCGGGTCTCCAGGCCATATCTGATGGTCTGGCCTGGCACCAGCATTAATAACCCTCCCTCCAGGACAGTGCACTGTTCACAGTTTTATGGCCTCTGTAACAGGTCCTTCAAGACCAGTTTCTGGGAAAGAGGTAGTGACTTATTTATAGGTTATCAAGAATGTACACTGGGCTGGCTGGCATGAATTCAGATTGCTAGCCCCCCAAATATCTGGGTTACATTGGAATTAGCCCTCTTTAGCCTTCTCATATATAAGCATTTATTCCAAAAATGGGAATGGGAGAGGAGCAGGTCATCCACAAAAATCTACTCTGCTTTCCCCATAAGCCATCTAATTATATTGGGTGGAAGGACAAAGATTATGTGGGAAAGTAGGAATTGCAGGCATGGGAAAGTAGGCACAGTATAATCATTACAGGTTACAAGTAATGGGGGGCAGAGTTATAGAGGGAGGGTTCCTCCTGGTGCCCCAGGACCAGATTCCAGGCAATATGGGCTGGAGTAGTCGTGGGGGGGT
>NW_006288615.1:10741126-10757443 GCF_000327345.1 Myotis davidii | reverse complement strand
GGGGGAGAGGGTCATAGAGGTCAGGTACCTCCAGGCACCTCTGGGATTAGACTACAGGCAATAGGGGCTGGGGTTTGCAAAGGGCAGATGCCTCCAGGGCTAGATTGTTTCAGCCATGAGGTTGTAAATCTTTCTATAACGATAGGCCCAGGGACTGCATTCCAATGTTGGCTCCCATGTCCCAGGGCACACAATCCTCAGGCAGGTTAGAATGTTCTTTCTCTGATCAGAACAGAACCATCACAGTTAACAGAGAATGTTTAATATTTGTTATTATTGTAGCTGGTCCCCAATATTCTATTTCTGCCCCTAACATAATTAATACTTACCTGAGCCTAGAACATGGTCTCTAAGTCGTAGGCCAAGAGCATCCCTGGGACCAAACTACCACTATTTATGTGAGTATAGAACAACTCTCAGATAAATGGCGCATTTCTATCTTCCTGGCAAGTTAAATTTCGCTGCCCTTTCCAAAACAGCTCCAATCTCGGACGCCCCTCAGCGATGTCTGCTCCCTCCATGCTGAAAGGTTGTAAAAAGGCTGCCTTTCCTACATTCTCCTAAGTATTTTTCTTTGTTCTTGATATTAGAAGAAAATCCCGGAATAGCTGTAGGTATGAGTCTCCTGATTTTGCCTCAAACTAACAGGTAGCTTTCAATCCATATCTGCACATCTTATTTAAGCCCAAGCACTTTTTTTTTGCTTGTTTTTAATTTTTATCGATGTTCTTCTAGTTTCAGTTCTCTTAGTATTTCTATTCATTCATTCATTCAGAAATCTTCAGTCTGTATATTCTGGGTATTGTAGTAGGTCCTGGATATAAAGTGTTCAAAAAGAAAAAAAAAGTCCATTTCCTGCCCTATGATACTTACAATTGAATTAGGGGACTGATGTTTGTTTTTGTGCATGGTTCAAATTCTTAGCACCTAAGATACAGGTCAGAGAATAGGGAATACATAAAAAACCTCTCCCATCCCCCACCATTTTTCCCCCCAAGTAGGTGACTCTGCTTGGTTAATACAAGGCAAATATAGGCTAGCCATTAATCTCATGCTTAGTGAATCTTATCGCCAAATTCTATCAATAACATGTCAGGCAGGAATGGTTTTCAGTATTCTTGAAAGTTTCCATCTCTTTTTAGCAGGAAATCAGGAGCAGATGTGTCATAACCTAAAAGATAGACATTATTCTAAGACAGTACGTGAAATGGTTTTTAATGTAATCAATTTATTTTCCTAAATAAAAGTGGGGCAAAAGTAGGTTTAGAGTTGTTCACATGGACAATAACACAATAATTAGTAAATAATAATATCTTTTATTAGACTTTATTTTTAAGTTTCCTGGAAATAAGCATCTTATTGTTCAAACCAGTGATCTTTTCTGAATGATGTTGGAATTAATTGCTTTTTAAAAAATAGTCCACTCTTCTATAACTATTATTACCATTATTTCTAAAATACATTTCTTGTTTTGAAATTAAAATACACACACAAAAACTTGACTCTATGGAGGAAAATAGCCCAAACTAAGACAAATGACCTGCAGGAGAAGTTAGTTACAAAAGTCAGAAGAAAAACTATTTATATAGAGTCACTCCGCATCTGATTTTCTGCTAATTCCCTTTAGTAGAGTATCCATTTCCTGTGGGTAAGTTTTACACTAATTTTTTTTTAATCACAAAATAATTGCTGCTTCTCTAGATAACTTTGAACTGTAAGCGAAAATGTTTTGTGCATGAATTTTAAGTCTTTCCTTAGGGCCCTCTTTTCTTCATTTTGTAACAAAGTGGATATATAGTTTGCAGAAGAATAATATGCAAATTACTCATGTAGTATCATTTATTCTTTTTCAAATGGTACATCTCTCCCTCAGTCCTGGGATCATTTACATTATAAAAGGTATGTCCATGAAGGGACAATGCATTTGCTCTTATTCTAAGCACCAGAAGCCTCTGTCCTAAGGTCAGCAGTGTTTTTAGCCATGTCTGACCTTCACCTCCTCAGCAGGGATGAAAAGGTGAAGGGAATTTCCTCTGGCAAAGAAGCCTGACCTACAATTCTGGAAGACCACTGAGTAGCAGTGCAGCAGGGTTTTGAATTTCAGTTAGCAGGAGGAAAAAATAAGAGAGAATAATTTGATGTAGTGTGATGCTACAGATTACTGGGTCTGAGAATCTGCTCTCAGTTGAGGAACAGACCATCTATTTTAGCATTTAAAGAAAGAACTTAGCAATCACATGCCTCTCTTCCCCACCAAAACACACTTAGGATGTGCTGGGTCTCTCTATTATTTTTTTCCGCCAAATGGTTTCTGATTTGCCTGAGAAAAGGAGTAGAACCCAATGCACTGTTCCTTAACCAATGAGTTTGGATGCTTGTGGATGTTTTGAAAGAATTGCTGTCTCAAAATACTTGTGTTTTTTTCATTTCTCCTTGCTGACTTATTTCAAGGATACAAATTTATGGACCTACAGGGCCCAAGCAGGTAATAAAAGTCATGATTCAAAAAAAAAGTCTTGATTCCAGCTTGTTATAAAACACTAGAGGTTGGCAGGTCCTAGAGATTATGAGACCACCTAAAGTCCTAATTTTTAAACATTGTTTTAGCCACTGAGTAGCAGTGCAGCAGGGTTTTGAATTTCAGTTAGCAGGAGGAAAAAATAAGAGAGAATAATTTGATGTAGGGTGATGCTACAGATTACTGGGTCTGAGAATCTGCTCTCAGTTGAGGAACAGACCATCTATCCTCGCATTTAAAGAAAGAACTTAGCAATTACATGCCTCTCAAAACATTGGAGGGAGTGTGAAGGGGGATATGCAAAATTCAGTCATGAAGACATCAGTCTTTTTCTCTGATCTAGGTGTCTGACACCGAATATCTTTTCTTTTTAATTCTGTCAAAGCCCTGAGAGGGAAGTAGCATTGTTCCCACTTCGTCAATGAACAGGAGACCAAGATTGTGTGCATGCATTTATAAATATATGTAAATAAATGTGTCTATATGTACTTATATAGATTATTATTATATATGTATGAGAGGTAGAGTTACATAGCAGAAAGAACATCAAATCTAGGACAAAGTGGACTTCAGTTCCAGCACTGCCACCAATTCCCCATATTGCCCCTCTTTGCTTCATTTTTCATCTGTAGAATGGGGATTTGTCATACTTCAGAACTTAGAGGTAAGATGTGTGAAAATACTTCATAAACATAAAAAAGCAAGAGTAATCCAAGGTATGAATTAACTTTCACATAGTACGAACGAATACCCATGACTACACAGAGACAACACAGTGGGTGGGGAGATGGGTATCTATAGAACTGTGTTAGGCAGAATAAAGGTCTCCCAAAGATGTCCCCATCCTCGTCCGCAGACCTATGAGCAGGCTACCATACATGGCAGGGGGAATTAAGGTGGCAGATGGCAGGAGAGTTGCTAATCAGCTGTCCTTCAGGGAGGGAGACTAGCCTGGGTTTCTGGGTAGGCCCCAGTCATCACAGGGGGCTCTCAAAGAGAGGCTGAATCCTAGTCAGAGTCGGAGAAGGAGACGTGAGGACGGAAGAGGAGATTGGAGCAATGGGACGTGAGGACTCGGCCTGACACGGCTGAGGGACTCTGCCGCCAGCAGCTGCCAGCAGCCTGGAGAAGCTGGAGGAGAGCAGGAAGTAGATTCCCTCCAGGAAGGCTGGCAGCCCTGCTGGCAACTTGATTTCAACCCCAGCTACTCATTTCAGCACGGTGGCCTCCAGAGCTGTGAGATAATAAATTCATGTTGCCTAAGCCACCACGGGGCGGCCATTTGTTACAGCAGCAATAGGAAACGAATACAAGAGCCGACCGACAGAGAGGCTGTCTGCTGCTCTCTGCCGAGTGCCTCAGTGACTCCCAGCGATTCAGAGGAATGCTAGAGACTGAATACAGTTGGACGACGCCTTTCCTTCGTATCTGATGTCTCCTGGCTGCTTTGCTTGGTCTGTTTCACTGCGCACAGAGATGCTCATCAGAGAGAATTCTCCGGACAGGATCTCATGAAATGAGGAAATGTTTGAGGGAGGTAAAGATGCCCTCTCTTAGTTGTACTCCTGGTTTCATGGATGTATACATATATTGAAACATCAGTTCTGCACTTTAAATATGTGCAGTTTATTGTACATCAGTTATACTGCAATAAAGCTGCTTTTTAAAAATCATATTTTTTTTAAATGGACAATTCTGATTTTCAAGTGTCTGTCCCTACACCCAGTACAGCAGCGAGCTCAAAAGACTCCATGGCGCTGACCTATGATGCGCACCATGAATTTCACATGATTCTCAGCATGAGTCCTGAACTGCAACTTCTTGGAGGCTGCAAAAGTGAGATTTGGGGTTTCACTTGGCGCCTCATTTTCTTATGTAGCAGTAGCTAATACTCTCTTTTTCCTTTAGAGCAGTAGTTCTAAACCTTCCTAATGCCATGACCCTTTAATACAGTTCCTCATGCTGTGGTGACCCCCAATTTCATTGTTACAAATTGAACATAACTAAAGCATAGTGATTAATCACATCGACCCCCAAAGGGGTCGCGACCCACAGGTTGAGAACCGCTGCTTTAGAGCTTCATGTGGTCTGAGAAGCACAAAATCACCCATGTGCCTGCTCCTGAGTTTCATTCTCCTACACTGTCTCGACCAGGAGGGGAAGACCGCTTTTGTTCAGGAGGAGTGTGTGGGAAACAAATTAACTTCCAAGTGAATCCAACTTGCTTGCTGGGTTACCTCCACTCATTGACTGTCAATCCTACTGGGCTCTACTTCATTTCCAGAACTCACAGTTCAAGACACAGGCCACAGCGGGACTGCCTTGTTGCACGGCAGTGCTTATGGTATTGGAAGGAACTGTCTCCTTATGTTCCCCTTCTCTGCCGTTAGCCCCAAGGACACCTCACTGGCATATTTCCCAACTCCCAGGCTCCACAAGTACAGTAGACAGGTTTGGGCTAATCAAGTCACAGAATTTACTTTATCCACCTGCATTCACTTCAGGTCCTTTCTATAAACTCAAGCAAATCAGTTTCTAGGCTCTTGTCTATTAAATGGGAATGATATTTCATGGTTGTTCCCTCCTTCCTACTAATAAACATGATTAATAATGGAGGCTGAATATATTCACACAGTTATGAGCTCCTCAGAGATGTGGCTAAATAGAAATTATGTGATGCGGGTAAGTATTTATTGTAGTCATGCCTAATTGGACAAAGGGAGTGCTGTGGACATTAGGGAGAATTATTACGGACTCTTCAAGTCTCTTTTTAAAGCTGAGAGTAAGCCTGAGTCTCATTAGTAAAAGCACCTATTCCATTCAATCACATAACCTCTGGGGAAGTCTGAGAGCCTCTTCTGTTTCTTTTGCTTCCTCTGGACACCCCCAAATTTCATGTAGGATTTTCACAAAAGTAGAGGTATGCTGTCAAATGTTTTTCTCTTTCCATCATTTTTTCCTTGAATATAAATTGAATTAATTTAAACACTCTTATATCGGTAGTTATGGAATCACTGTGATACTTCAAAATTATATTTTTGTATTAGTATTATGAAAATTTATAAACCTTATTTAAAATGGATTTAGGGGAGGCTAGAAGATGGAACTCTGACACACTTGTCATTCAATGCACACTCCTGACCCCCATTGGAAGAGATATACCCTGCATCTCTGACATGAAGTGATACTAATTAACTACCTCAGCAGGAGGAAGTAAAGGTTCCTCCTTGCCCAGTAACAGCTTAGTCAATGGGAGGCTGCCATCACTCAGCCAATGAAAAGTCACTACACTGTAAACTTTGAGTTTCATCCCATGGACTCTTGGTGTACAGCAGCCCCTCCCAAGTACCTAGAAAAGTGTCTCTTTCCTTTGTGTCTCTGGATTGGTGCATGATTCCCGTTTGGACCACATGTCCTGAATTACAATTGTTTGTTGATCTTGAATAAACCCATTTTTCTGGAGAAATATCTGTCTATTTGTTTAAGGTCAACAGTATATTACAAAATTGTGTTTCCAGTCTCTTTTCAGAGGTGAGAAAAACGGTAGCACTTAAAATAAGGCTATGAGGAAAACTTTTCTGTCTGTCTGTTTCTCTGACAGACACATATGATACAGCCACACAAACACCCCTTCCTCCCCCCAGAGTTATGTAGCTATATGGTGAACTTGAGGAATACCTCAGCTAGTCTGGCCTTTGAAATCTTTTGTAGTTGCTTATGCTTTTAGACTTCAGAGTTGTTTTTATCTGGGTAATGAAAGAGATGCACACAACATTCTGTATATTAATGTCAGAAACACCTGCCTCTGGCAAAGCCTTAATGTGTGAACAAAGAAAGGAATTGTTCACACAGCAAAACATACACTGAGAAATGACTATCAGTGGCAGGAACCTCTCTGTTAGAGGGAATTTCAGATCATTTCAATGTTTACATTTGCAACTCAAGCATATTGACAGAGCAATGCAAATAGATGTACACTAGGAATTGTAGGAAGAAAATTATTTGCACAGATACTGCAAAGATTTTCTAGCTATGTGAGAGATGAAAATGCATTTTTGCCGTATTTGGTAAACTGAATGTTACTTAGAGGACAAACCGCATGTAAAAGGGAGATAAGCAGAAATTGATTTGAATATTATTACAGGGCAAAGTAAATAATCATGATGCATTCCGCCTTTATAAATGTGCAAAACCAGATTAATTTTCCCAATTACAAATCTTAATCATATTAAATGACTTTTAAACATGAAATAGGATAAGAGATTGATGGTAATGATAATCCACAAATGCATTCTAAGGGATATTAATAAATGTTTGATTAAACAAAGAGGTGAGGGGATGGGGAAGAAAGGGAGAACACTATGTTAAAGAGATACCCCCAAGACTTCTCAGGTCCTTAAAGACTAGTACACATTCTGAATCTCTAAACAGAGAGTGTGTGATGTTTCCAAATTTTTTAAGCCCATAAAATCTTTCACAAAGCACTTTAAGGGACTATGAGTTCTGAAGAACATATAAGTAGCTGAATGTCTTCCCAACTGATTTAAACTTAACTGAACATTCTGGTGTAGTCACTGCTACAATGGCCAACATTAAAATCTTATTTTCTACAAATGAATAGAGGGTTTACACAAATGCAAGCATCGTTCTACAATTCAGCTCCTGAAACTCAGGTCTCCATTGCTGAGTCTTGAAGAGGCTACGCCAGAGAATTGCTGACCAGATAGCCACAAAGAAGTAATACAAGTAGATGCACAAAATATTGGTGAAGTAGCCAGTATCCAGGCCAATAAACTTGACTTTGTCATGACCAACATCATAATATCAATCCCAAAGGTATAGGCTCAAATTCGTTTTTAAAGTTTTACTTACATATAACGAAAAATAAAATGGTCAAGGCAACCAGGCAACCATATCCTCTGCCTAGTACCTCTTCTCTTTGTAGTTCAATTCAACTGAGAAGCCAAATTAAAATCTGAAGGTTATTTAGTGGCCATGGATCAGAGCGAGAAGAGCTAGCAATGTGACCCACATCATTAATGATATGAGTTCTAGCTTCATTCCTGGTAGAGCATGATGGGAGCACTAACAACTGTTTTCCCTTTCACCAGCAGGTTTAGACATGATGCTATAGACAGAATTTACCTAAAACTTTACCCACGTAAATGGGTTGGAAGAATCTATTTTTGTCCATTTTGATTTTTCCATACCATTTTCACAGTCACCTAATGCCCACATTCTGAGAATGTCTACTTGGTTAACAAGAACCTGGTAAACTCGGAATTCCTCCATTGCATCACCACTTGTCTAGAGGTCTCAATTAATCAGCTCCTTTACATAAATTAATCAGAAATACTCAGATATTATTATCTTTAAATATACTTTTATTTTAAAGTGAAGAAGAACTGTGCCAGTGTCTAATACAACTGAGTATGTGCCACCCACATCCATTAGAATTTTCTCTAGTTACAGCCCAGAGGAGGGAAAACCAAAGTACTGAAAGGCTAATACCTCTGGGAGCAGGCCACAATTAATGACACGCTACCGCCTCCTCATCCCCAGATGTGACAACTCTGGAGTTTATTTTACATCATCTCCCGTGGGTCTCCAGTGGGATTGAGTCACTATTACCCACTATGCTAAGCTGCTCATTAAACACTTCGTTATTTGTTGTCTTCCTTCCCCTGCCTCACTTCCCAATCGCTGCTTCCTATGATCATTCCCAAATAAGCTTCCTGTACCTTAAACACTGGTCTCAGAGTTCCAGGGGAACCCAACCTAAGACAGCATGTAACTGTAGAATTGAATTAGAAATCTGGTCGGCATCCAGAAATATTAACTTTGTTCTTGACAGCTCAATTTATTTTAACTCATTTAAAAGCCTATGCCCTGACTTATATGATTCTGTAGAATTTCAATTTGCATCTATATTATTGATCAATCCATGACATGTAGTTGCTACTCTACCCTTCTTGGAACAATCATCCTTATATCAAACGACTCAATATTCCGCCTGTGGTTTGGTCCAGGTGTGGAACCTATTGCCTGTGTCCTGAAGGGAAGCCAAATGAAAGTGTTCCAAACAGCGGGGCTGATGGAGCTGTATGCTCAGTCTGCGGATGAGTCAAGGTCCAGGCACTGCCATGGTCACCCACACAGCATGTTACCTCATTTATAACAGAGGCGGAGGCGTTTAGTGTTTTTATGGAATCTTTCCAACTTTAGATTTTTAATTTCTGCAGTTCTAACTGCCAAAAATTATTATTATTGACAGTTTTTGTTTAATTGATATAATTATGAAAACCACAGAGAAAGATTTGCTTCTAGATTTGCTTCTAGAATATACAAGCTCATGTGCACATTTTTGCATTAGAATTTAGCTTTAAGCTAATTTTAGACTAACAGTGTTTTAAAAATAATTTCTCATTAAGGTCAGTATGAAACATCAAAAAGAATCTGTGTAGTGCTATTTTATTTTATGTTTTACACTTAAATACCCCAATTGGAGAGTGTAGTGCAATGATCCCTAATAAAAGAAGGAACACAGTAAACTCGGGTTTTGATGTAAAGAATTGCTAATTTGATTGAACCACTATTAGGTTTTGTTTGGTTTGGTTTTTGGAAGCCAAGGAGGTAGACGCTGGGTATTGCATAGTTGGTTGATATGTTAACATAGATCTTTACCTCCTTGGCATGATAGTTAAGAATAGGTTGGACTAATTTCTAGGATAAAATGTCCTTTACAACACAAAAGTATCAGAATTGTCAAAAGGACCATAAAATCACCCTAGAGCCAGTTTGGCTCAGTGGACAGAGCATCAACCTGCAGACTGTCGGGTCCTGATTTCAATTCTGGTCAAGAGCACATGCCTGGCTTGCAGGCTTGATCCCCAGTGGGGGGAGTGCAGGAGGCAGCCAATCAATGATTCTCTCTCATCATTGATGTTTCTATTGCTCTCTCTCTCTACCTCTCCCTTCCTCTCTGAAGAAAAATAATTTTTTTAAAAAAAATTTTAAATGAAAAGGTCCATAAAAATCTTAAACTTTATATGACCCTGAATTTATTTACATAAATTAATCAGAAATACCCAGGTTTTAATATGTTTAAGCATACATTTATGTTAAAATGAAGAACTATGCTTTCTAGTTTTCTTAAGTCAGCTTCATTAAAAGAAACGCACACACAACTTCATAATGTTTAAGAAGCTACACGCAGAGCAGGGAATTACTCAACTAAACAGAACTCATTCTATGAAAGGCATTGTCTCTGACCATGGGAAAGAAACTGGCATTTTATTTTGTAAGTTTCAATCTTCCCAGCAAATGAAAGATCAGCTTCAAAGTTGACTTTTTCCCAAGGCCTGTAAGTAGAAGATGCATAAGTAAAAGAAGAACCAAAGGTAGCATCCAGTGACCTAAGAGAAAAATCTCTTGTGACTAGATTCTAAACAAAGAAGCTCACCCTTGGGCCAGTCTGACACCTGAGGGCCTGTCCAGTGGCCTTGGGGTGTCTACTCTCCACTGTGCTGCTCTCCAGAGTGGCTTCCTGGATCCCAGTTATGTCACACTTAACTTCCCTTCTCTCAGCAAGTACCTGTTTGTTCATCAGCCTTTCTTTTCTCAAACATTCCAAGTTCTTATCCTGTATTTCAACAGCTCTTAGCAAAATAAGAGGCCATCTATGTGTGTTCCTAGACTTTTTAATGTATTAAATGTAAATTATGGAACTACTTTCTGGATATTCCTGGACACAGGAAATAGATGCCTGCCAAATGGATTCTGAAAACAATTACTATTGTAAGCAATCATTATTCTGATATTCTTCATTTTGTTTCACATAAACATGAGACTCCCTAGTGACCTTTCCTCTTGCTTAGGATATATGGAAATATTTCATGGAAGAACTGAGGAAAAATACGCATGCCTGAGCTCTCATAAAGCTTATATTAAATGATAGATTTTTTAATACGGAATAACTTTTTTTTTAACGTGTTTCTTTCTCATACTGTTTCTTGGAAATTACTCATCCTTATTCTTTTAATGTAAGCTTCTCAAGCCCTGTGATATTCTAAATTTAGTCATCATGTGATTGCAGCGTTACATTTATATTTTCTTTAGCCTCCAAGGGTTTCAATATCTGGATACCGTCCAACTAGGCTGGGTGATAATAGCAGGTTACATTTTATTGAGGACTTATTTGCAGGTGCTGGGTTGTGCTAAGTGCTTAATCTTCTCGGTAACCCTATGAGATAGGTCTTTATTAATTAACTACATTTTACAAAATACATTTTATGAAAACTAAGGCCTATATATTATAAGTGTCATGCTCAAGGTTACACAGCTAGTCCCTTGTAGAACTAGAATTCAAACTCATCCTGACCACAAAGTTCTAAGTAGGGAACTTTATCTAACTTCTCAATTCCTCTTGGACAAAATATTTCAAAGAATATACTTGGAAAATATTAATCAACTGGAAATAAATTACCAGCTGTCATGATCCTCTCGCAGCTCGCACATTGCACCCTTCTACCATATAAATACACACCAACAATAAACATTTGGATGCACTCCAGTGTCAATTAAAAGAAAATGCAGGATAGAGAATTCTACAAGACCATTTCACATTCAAAATCATATTCCATTATTTCCCCCTTAAATGCCTTTTTCTCCTCCAAATCAGGTCCAACTAGGGCTTCCTTGTTCACTTTTTCTTTCTTTTTTTAAGTACATTTCAGGTCATGTTTGTCAAACATTTTTGTTTGCCTGTGATGTTACTGAAATGATCAGATGAGTCAGTTGCCCTCCACCGGCATGCTGGGGCAGATGGGGATGTACCACAAATGTTTCCTGAGTGTGCTGCCAAATTTTGAGCAATGTGTAAAATGTATTTTGGTTACAGCTAAAGATACATATGGTCATTGAGATGTCTGTCAGATGGAATATGGAACAAAAGAGGTCCCGTGATTTGCTCTGGAGCAGGTTATGACTTGCTGAAAGGAAGAAGTAAAAGCTGGTTGGTTCTTCAAGCTGGCTTCAAAGTAACATGGAGGGTTTCTTAGTCATGTCCAGATTTAGCCACTTGGGTTTTAAAGGCATTTATTGGCAGTCATCTGTTTTTCGAAAGCAGAGACCCCATGCTAACGGCCAACTGCTTGAATCCTGTGATGTCTACGGCTGCTTTTATAGGTTGGTGAAAACGTTGCTATACTGTGAATGTGAGCATGTGCTAATCACTGTAAGTGGTGAAACAATTCCAAAAAGTTCAAGAACCACTGACATAGACTGACTTTTGAATTTTATATGCTACTGACTTTGGAAAAAATTATCTTCCTCCTTTTGCTTCCAGTGACTTTGTTATATTTCAGAAAACCAGTGCCTCTTGCCGACCCCAACCTACCCCCAAATTTTCCATGATCCCACTTGAGTCTGACCTTCTGAATAATAATCTTTTTTTTTCCAGAATAATAATCTTTATTGTCATAGTAGTTTCTGGTTATACCTCAACAACCCAAACCAATTTAACTACTTGGAGTAATTGACTACCTGGTAGTGTGTTAGCATTACTAACCTAGATATCTGAACAATATGGGTTTCATAACCAATGCTAATTTTTTATTACAACTTTGATTTCATTGGTTGTAATAGCCTGTTTAGATTTTCTGTTTTTGTTGATTCAGTCTTGGAAGGTTGTATGCTTCTAGGAATTTATCCATTTTTTCCAGAGTGTCCAATTTGTTAGCATCTGGTTGTTTATAATATTTTCTTATTAATCTTTTGTATTTTTTGTAGTGTAGTTGTTATTTCTCCTCTTTCATTTCTGATTTTACGAGTATTTATTTGGATCCTCTCTCTTTTTTTTCTTGGTGAGTTTAGTTAAAGATTTGCTTATCTTGTTTATCTTTTCTAAGAATCAGCTCTTCATTTTATTGATCTTTTGTTTTGTTTTTAGATTCTATTTGGTTTATTTTTATTCTAATCTTTATTATTTCTCTCCTTCTACTCACTTTGGGCTTTGTTCTTTTTCTAGTTCCTTTAGGTGTAAGTAAAGTTAGATTGCTTACTTAAAATGTTTGTTGTTTCTTGAGGTAGGCTTGCAATGCTATGAATTTCCCTCTTAGGACTGACTGCTTTCTCTATGTCCTATAGATTTTGGGGTTGTTGTGATTTCATTTTCCTTTGTCTTAAGATATCTTTTGATTTCTTCCTTGATCTCATTGTTAACCTATTCATTAGTTAGTAACATGTTATTAGCCTTCATGTGTTTGTATATTTTCTAGTTTTTTCTTGTAATTGATTTCTTATTTCATACCATCGTGGTTGGAGAAGATGATTATATGATTTCTATCTTAAATTTACTGACACTTGTGTTTTGTGTCCTAAAATGTGGTCTATCCTGGAAAATGTCCCATGTACACTTGAAAAGAATGTATATTCTGGTGCTTTGGGGTGAAATACTCTGAAAATATCAGTTAAATCCATCTTGTCCAGTGTGGAGAGAGAGAGAGAGAGAGAGAGAGAGAGAGAGAGAGAGAGAGAGAGAGAGAGAGAGAGAGAGGTGATTTTTAGAGTTAAAATTTAAAGCTATATTTAATCAAAGTCATAGGGACCCTTGGTTTCATTTTGACACATTTTTACGCCTATCTTCCACCTATCTTCATAGAAGCTTTCACTTTCATGTTTTTATCAAGTACAAAAACTGCTCTGCAAATGTGATCCTATATTTGCCTATAAATGTAACTGTGTTCTTGCCAAAAACACAAATTTATGTTTGTTTGGCTCATCTCCAAATCCTACCAGTTGCCCTCAGTGAATGTGCTGATTTCATTTCTTAGCTATCCATTTTCTTATCTTAGCCTTTGTGGTTTTATGCACATTTTCTGGATGTTACACTTTCTTGTGTTTAGGTTCTATTTGCATGACACCAAAGTATGAGTCAGTTGGCTCATTACATTTTGCATAGATTGCACATAATGATTTCTAAAATGAAGATTATCATTTCAGTGAGCACAACTGAAAACATGTGTTTCTCTGCCAGATCTGCTTTGACGAAAAACAGAGAAACCTAAAATGTTGAGCAATACATAGTAATCTTTCTACAATCCAATCTTCTTAGCCATGGGAGGCTTTGTTCTTTGCTTTCTTTTATGTTATATGTACCTTAATATTCTTTAATTTCAACAAGTGAGATCAAAGGAAAGCCTACTTAAATTCTTCAAGGTAATAAAAGCATATATATTTGTCTATGTATGTGAGTGTATATGTATATATGGTTGCCATATGATTTTTACGCTTTGATAAAATATGCTATAGATGCTGTGTTACAGTAAAGATTTATTCTTAAAAATATAGAAAAGGGAAATAACCATAAAGGAATACAATTAAAATAAACCCAAATGTTAATAGCATTAGCACATTTTTTTAAACACCATTTTTCTGATGCTGAATTTTTTCAGTGATAAGACATTTTATCTATGATTGCCTCAGTGTCCTGTTTTCACTGTTTTAGTTACAATATGTTTTACTCTCTAATCTTGCAAATACCTCCCTCAATACTTTAAATTTAACTACATTGCATCTCTGGCATAATTTGGGAGAAAACTTTGTGCCATCACTTACTATAGGTTAAAATTCTTCCTGGAGATTTCCTGTTGCTTCAACTTCCCACTCACTCCAGAGAGCAGTCAAGCCTGTGCAGTGTTTCTCCTTAGAGAAGCACCTGGCATCCTGCTTTTCATCCGTTTGCTGATTTGCTTGTTGTGCCTTAACCTCATCAAATTATAAGCTTTTTGGGTTTCCTGAAATTATTTTTCAGGCATCTCACACTTCCACAGGCAAGAGAACGTAAGCTGCTTTTACCTGGGTCCCACTGCATAGTTCTAGAAGAAATTTCCTGAAGTTGGAGTCTGTAGAGAGTAACTTTAAAACTTTACAGCGTGGCCCTAGCCATTTTGGCTCAATGGATAGAGCGTCGGCCTGTGGACTAACAGACGATGGGTTTGATTCTGTTCAAGGGCATGTACCTTGGTTGCAAGCTCAATCCCTGGCCCTGGTTGGGGCATGCAGGAGGCAACCAATCAATGTGTCTTTCTCACATTGATGCTGCTCTGTCTCTCTCCCTTCCTTCCATTATCTCTAAAAATCAACAGAAAGATATGTTTGGGTAAGAATTAACCAAAAATCACACAAAAAAACCCCAAAACTTTACAGCATGGATGGAGGTTGTGGTAGGCAGAATAATAGCCCCTTAAGAGTGTCCATGTGTAGTCATGTGCTATATAGCATTTTGGTCAATGTTGGAGCATACACAAGAGTGGTCCCATCCTATATAATAAAAGGCTAATATGCAAATTGTCCCCTTGATGGGGAGTTCAACCAGGAGTTCAACCAGGGGGCAGAACTGGCCAGCCAACTACCTGCGGCCCCTCCTCCCAGCCAGCCCCACCCCAGATCACCCCTCCCGCTCCCCAATTGGGGCAGGCCAGCCTGACCCTACCCATGCACAAATTTGTGCACTGGGCCTCTGGTAAGATTATAATGGAGCTGAACAACTCCTATCGCCTAGAGATGTTGTAACATCATAGCAAAATGCATTACTCAGGTGTTTGTGGTAATGCTGGTGTAATCAAACCTATTGTTCTGCCAGTCATATGAAAGTACAATACATACAGTTGTGCACACTACATAATACTTCGTAATGATAATAAACAGCCGTGTTACTGGTTCATGTATTTACTATACTATTTATCATTATTTTAGAGTGTATTCTTTCTACATACCAGAAAAACAGTTTGCTGTAAAACACTAGGCTGTTTTACTCCAATAACAACTTAATACAACTTGTGTTCACCCCATCTCTTGATTGCATCAGCATCATTTTCCCCTTATGCTTGATATAATCTTGTATTGTTTTATTGAGCAACATACTGTCCAGGTGTGTAGCCTAGGAGCAATAAGATAAACCATTTAGCCTAGGTGTGCAGAAGGCTATATACCATCTAGATTTGTGTAAGTGCACTCTGTGATGTTCACATAGTGAAGAAATTGCCTAAGAATGCATTTCTCAGAACATAACCCTGTACTTATGTGGTGTATGACTATACCAGTAACCTGTGAATATATTACCTTGCATGGCGAAAGACACTCTGAAGATGTGATTAAATTAAGAAGCTTTGAGATAGAGGAAGGGGCCATAAGCCAAGGGATGTGGAAGACCTCTAGAAGCTGAAAAAGGCAAGAAATCAAATTCTCTCAGAGTCTCCAGGAAGGAATGCAGCCCTGTGGACACTTTGGTTTTAGTTCAGTGAGTCCTGTATTGGGTTTCTGGTTTACAGAACTTTAGATATTAGGTTTGTGTTGTGTTTAGCCACTTAAGTGTGCGATAATTTGTTGCAGCAGCAATGGAAAACTAATGCACAGGTTTCCTCCAGTTTATTATTATTATTATTATTATTATTATTATTATTATTATTCTGTTGGACATTAACCTGGGATTGCTGAGTAGAAAAGGAGATGCAAGGGACTTAGATACCTGTGCTCATGGCCATTATATAAAAAAGTTATGTAATGAGAGCATTCAGGAAGAAAGGGGAGGGAGGGAAGAACGAAAGAAGGAAGGAAGGAAGGAAGGAAGGAAGGAAGGAAGCAAGGAAGGAAGGAAGGAAGGAAGGAAGGGAGGAAGGAAGGAAGGAAGGAAGGGGAAGGACGGAAGGAAGGAGAAAGAAGAGAGGGGGAGAATCAGAACAAATTTCTTTTCCATGGGCTAATATTTTCCTCTTTTGCCCAAGATGAGAAACAAAATA
>NW_006288615.1:10740417-10741062 GCF_000327345.1 Myotis davidii | reverse complement strand
CAGGAGGCAGCTAATCGATGTTTGTCTCTCATCGATGTTTCTAACTCTCTATCTCTCTCCCTTCCTCTCTGTAAAAAAATCAATAAAATATATTTTTAAAAAAAAGAATCTTGAGATAGGAAAATAATCCTGGATTATCTAGGTGGATCCAATCTAATCATATGCGAAGAAGCTTTCACAGCTGTGGTCAGAGGAGATGTGATCCAAGTAATGCTTTGAAGATAGAGGAAGGGGCCATAAGCCAAGGGATGTGGAAGACCTCTAGAAGCTGAAAAAGGCAAGAAATCAAATTCTCTCAGAGTCTCCAGGAAGGAATGCAGCCCTGTGGACACTTTGGTTTTAGTTCAGTGAGTCCTGTATTGGGTTTCTGGTTTACAGAACTTTAGATATTAGGTTTGTGTTGTGTTTAGCCACTTAAGTGTGCGATAATTTGTTGCAGCAGCAATGGAAAACTAATGCACAGGTTTCCTCCAGTTTATTATTATTATTATTATTATTTTTATTATTATTATTATTTTCTCTTTCCTCTTATCCACCCATCCCCATTATACTTCCTCTATACTGTACTGAGATCCTCCCCATATTTATCCAATTCTTAATCTTATTTTCTGTACATAAGCTCAGCCTCTACAGATTATGCCCCCA
>NW_006288615.1:10729482-10740247 GCF_000327345.1 Myotis davidii | reverse complement strand
GAAGGAAGGAAGGAAGGAAGGAAGGAAGGAAGGAAGGAAGGAAGGAAGGGGAAGGACAAAGGAGAAAAGAAGGGAGATTCTTCAGATATTATGGTTACATTCCAGTTTTAAATTATGTCCTCAAGAGATAGAAATTTACCAAATAATCTTTTTAGTTTGGGAAGAGTCTTAGTGTGACACATGGCACAGTGGTCGCTACAATGGTAGTTAATGTCATTGGCAGAAAACTGGAAGGAGCATGTTTTACAAGGTCATGCACAGAACCGATTGCTAGTTTTATCAACACTTGTCATCGAAAGGATTCTTGAATTTTTTCTGTTACTATTGCAATATACAAAATCCTATTTTTCAAGATTATCAGCATTGGTAAGAACTCTCATAAATTCAAAATAAAAAGATATCCAAGAGCTTCCAAAGAAATACCCTATGACTTTTTATTATGAGTTCCATTTTTGTGTATTATTTTGATTTTAAAATTCTAAAATGTAATACTTCCTTTCTATTAAAAAAAAAAGTATCCAAAACTTGAGAATTTAAGAAAAAGAATGGCTACATATCCTTTCAATGTCTTAATGGAATACTGTCTGACAGGTACATCCAAGGACTATTTACGTCCTGGGGCAGTACTTCTGTTGCACTTACTATTTGCTATTGAAGAGGGCCCAATTCTGAAAGTTACATGTAAAACTGTATGTTTTTGTCCAGTAGAGATGTGAATTACTTCCTTACAGTAGAAAAGAGAACCACAAAGATTATGTCTTATTGCCTTATAGGACATTAATCAGTCTTGTTTCTAACATGGCCCATTTATTTCAGCATTCCTTTCCTGACTGATAAACTGCTGTTCATAAAATTTTCTCTTAAAGCTGGCTTATTCTTTAGTGGGCTCAAAAATCCTGATGTGTTCATTTTATATTTGTATGAGAATCATGTTTATAAATTTTTTAAAATTATATTTTGGCATTACGCAGTATTTTAGCTGTGTGTGTATATATGTGTGAGAGAGAAAGAGAGAATTCGTGATATCATTTATGCAATATTAATAAAAGGATTCTATGTTGGTCTTAATTATATGTTAAGAATATTAAGAAATATTAGAGAAAGTCAAGACAGTCCTTAGTCTGAAAATCATTGCCAAAAACTACTAAACATAATAAATTATGTCTTTCAGTACTATTTCTTATTCTGGGATTAAAGTATTTATAAAAGTATTCTTTGAAAAACCAAAATGTAGAATCTAACTTTTGAGTTTGGGCTTCAGAAAATTATTTCTTCTTCTCTTTTACCCTCCATATAGGATATGCAACAGTTTTTTTAATTTAAAATTTAAATACTAAGCAATGAAGAGATTTAAATTAAAAAATTTATAACTGTAGTCATTTGCAGTGTAAAAATGTGGTTTCCTATGATTTCAAGCTTTTAAAATGTTAATGTAATACATTGCTATGTAATTTTACAGGACAGTTTAATTCCCCTTGAAAATATGGACCTCAGTAAAGAGTCCAAATTAAAAAGAAATTAATATGTTTTGCCCTGATTGGTGTGGCTCAGTTGATTCAGTGTCATCTCATGCACCAGAAGGCACCAGAAGGTTAAAGGTTCAATTTTCTGGTCAGGGCACATATCTAGGTTGCAGGTTCGATGCTCAGTCAGGGAACTTACGGAGGCAACCAATGGATGTGTTTCTCTCGCATCATTGTTTTCTCTATTTCCCTTCCTCCCTCTCTAAAATCAATTAAAAATCTTTCTTAAAAAAAAGAAATTAATAAGTTTTAAGTTATTTTCCTGGTCCTCTGAGTTCTATAATATCTAGGGCTGGTGAAAAATGTTACTTAAAGAAGATATCCAACAAGCAATTCTAATTGGGGATTTTTCACAATATCAGAAAATAAAGACACTTTCAGAATGTGTGTTCTATATTTGTTTCATTATATTAATTACCATCAAATAATACAATAATAAAAATTCTGTTGGCATGGAAACTGGTAGAAACATATCCATCAAACACACTAGTGCTCCCTACATGGAATAAAAATCTTCATCATTTGCTCTGCTCAGAATCTTTCCAGTTTGGGACCACATCCTATTTAGAAGATTAAGTTGATCCATATATATAAAAATATTACTTGATGGCCTTTAATAATAGATAATATTAAAACTTCAAGTTTAGTATATCCATTTTATAGAAGCAAGAGTTATGTTTAAATTGTAATAAAAGAGCCGAAACCGGTTTGGCTCAGTGGATAGAGCGTCGGCTTGAGGACTGAAGGGTCCCAGGTTCGATTCCGGTCAAGGGCATGTACCTGGGGAGGCAGCTGATCGATGTTTCTCTCTCATCGATATTTCTGACTCTCTATCTCTCTCCCTTCCTCTCTGTGAAAAATCAATAAAATATATAAAAAAAATAGATACAAAAGTGAAAATTTATTTTAAAAAATTGTAATAAAAGATTATGGCTTTAATGACGAGTTTGAAAAACCCAAGAGTATTGTCTTGCACTGTCCAATATGGTAATCACTAGCCACATGTGATATTTGTGCATAAGACTGAATTAATTGAAATTAAATAAAATGTAAAATTCAGTCCTTTACTGAACACATTTCTAGTGCTCAGTATCCTCATGTTGTTGGTGGCTCTTGTATTAGACAGTGCAAGTGTACGACATTTCCCTCGTTGCAGAAAATGCTACGGGACAATGCTGGTTTAGACTTCATCATGTTAATCATGCTTTTCTCTTTTCAAATGTTAAAGATAGATTCACTCTTATCTAAAGCTTAAACAATATAGGCATGGACAGGTATTCAAGGCAGCAAGTTCAACATCCTTAATTTACTTAAGAGGGGAATTTCAATGTGTTTCACATTTACCTACCTATGGTTTAAGTCAGGTGTGGGCAAACTTTTTGACTCGAGGGCCACAATGGGTTCTTAAACTGGCCCGGAAGACCGGAACAAAAGCATGGATGGAGTGTTTGTGTGAACGCATATAAATTCAAAGTAAACATCATTACATAAAAGGGTACAGTCTTTTTTTTTCAATAGTTTTCCGGCCCGCGGGCTGTAGTTTGCCCACGGCTGGTTTAAGTACATAAAATATTCTCTACTTGTACTTTAGATTAAAATGCATAGAAAGTGCTTCATTCATTCTTAAGATTTCTTAAAATTGTTTTGGTGTTGAGTGATAATCATTTATAACATTAATTAAAATTAATAAATACCCAATAAAAATTAAAGAGACATTTATAGAATACTAAGGGCCCAGTGCATGAATTTGTGCACCTTGAAAGGAACTGTGGGCCACAAGGCTGCGGTGGGCACAGGGACAGGTCTCAGCCAATCCTCCACACCCCTGCCTGGCTCCTTCCACCATGGCTCCGGTCCCCTGTCTGCTGGCAGCCCTGCTCCCGCTGCCTGATGGCACCGGCCCCACTTGCACCCACTGACAGCATGGAGTGATTGGGGCTGGCGCCAGCAGCAAGTGCAAACGGGACTGGCACTGTCAGCAGATGTGAGTGGCAGCTCCGGCACCGGTAGTGGGTGTGAGCAGGGCCAGTGCCGGCAGCAGGTGCAAGCGTCTGGCGGGACTGCAGTGCTCAGGAGCAAAGAATTTTCAGTAACTACCAGATGCTCGCCCCCATGACAGCGACCGGCACCTCGCCTTGATCTGGTGCCTCTGCTCACCTGCTCCACCATCCCACCACAGCCGATGCCCTCCATGTTCCGCGCTCTGCTGCCTGCTGCCAATGCCCGCCATGTTCCTCACGCTTCCTGGTGGTCAGCACTCATCATAGCGACCAGTTGGTCAGTTGTTGGTTTTTCGGTTGTTCTGCCGTTCAGTCTATTTGCATATTAGAGTTATAGATAGATGATAGATAGATAGATAGATAGATAGATAGGTAGATAGATAGATAGATAGATAGATAGATAGATAGATAGATGATAGATAGATGATAGATAAGTAGTGTTTTATCAATTCAAATTCACTACCCTTAGACCAAAGCCCAATAAAAACCAGAATATGGCCCAGCCAGCATGGCTCATTGGTTGAGCCTTGACCTATGAATTAGGAGGTTCAATTCCCGGTCAGGGCATATGCCAGGGTTGCAGCCTCCATTCCCAGTGTGGGGTGTGCAGGAGGCAGGTACTCAATGATTCTCTCTCATCATTGATGTTTCTATCTCTCTCCTTCTCCCTTCCTCTCTGAAATTAATAAAAAAAATTTTTAAAAAGAATATGGATAATTTATCTCATGATAACTTGATTTCCAGACTCTAAAAATATTTATTATTTTTACTTAATACATCTATGATTTTCCTTTCTTGCTCCAAATTCTGTAGTCATTACTCTATAACTCAGCAGGATGAAAGGTTAAATCAGCAATTGTTCCAGGCATCTTGTTTCCTGTCCACTCTAATCATAGTCAGGTGAGTCATAATGGTGGTGATAATGATTGCTTTAAAATAATTTAAATAATTTCTGATATAAAATAAAGGTAAATTAAATACCTTCTATTTTACACTGAGGAATTTTACATGACGGTTTATTCACTTCTTAATATTAAGTCTATGTTTTAATCTTCTTGTAGACCACATTATGTTTTTATTCCACTTAATGGAAAGAATGTAGAAACCCTGCAAAATTCCTGAAGAACCCCTCCTTGTACGAAAATTCCTAGGCATTATTTATAATTTTAATAACAGATGTTTGCACTACGATTGATATAACTTGAGAAGTGCTGGAAACAATGTTTATGTTTTCAATTTTCAAGCAGTCAAGCCTACCCCTCTGACATGTTATTGAGAAAAATATGAGACAAGAGGGACATCACTGATATCCTACCCCTCCCAGGATCAAGATAACCCAATATTATGTGGAAATAAAATGGTAATTTGAGTCTTGAACTAAAGATTCTGATTATTTAAATGTTATTTAAGAGATAAGATACATGGTAAAATGACAATTACATTTAAATATCTTATTTGTGTGTATGTTTAATATAATCTCTCATGTAAAGAGAGCCAAATTGAGTAATTTTAAAACCAAATATTAGCAATAGGGGAAAAATTTAACCTAAACTAAAATTAAAGTATGTTTTTCATTAAATTATATTGATTTACATAAAACCACTTTTATTCAAATCACTAATGTGTAACAGTGAAAGATTCATAATCTTACCTAATTACAGCAATCAGAAAGTGAAGTTCTGAGTCTGAGAAAATGGTTATGTCTCTTGTAGAATACATCAAATGCACATAAGCTTGAGTTAAAAGCACTCTAATTTCCAACTTTGTATTTAAAACAAAACACAGTACCAGCCTGAAAGCATGCTTAACTACCACAAGATTTACCAGTGTAATTTAACTACATTAACAGATTGAGAAAAAAAATTATGTTACCATTTCATAAGAGGCAGAAGAAAGCATTTGATCTAATAGACATGCAACCATCATTTTTAAAATAAAATTTTATTAAACAAGAAATAGAAGGAAATGCCCTAGCCTTATAAAATATATTTAGCAAAACTTACGCTAAACTCCATAGTAAAGAGTAAAATTTTAGGAGCTATCCTATCAAAATAGGGGGACAATAATTATGGCTGTTATGTCTAGTACAACAACCTTACACTGGAGGTTCTTGCAATAAGGTAAGACAAAGAAAAATGCATAAAAAAATAAAAGAGGCAAATTTTTTTGTGTTCAGGCAATATAATTGAATATAGAGAAAAATCAAAAGATGTTCATAAACAAAATCTTATTAATAAGAGAAGACTGAAACTTTGTTGGATGCAAAAATTAATACCTTCCCAGTGCACAAGTGAAAACTAATTAGAAAACATAATAGTGAAAACAATGAGAAAATATAATAGTAACAACAATCAACAACAGTAACAACAATGGTAACAGCTAGCAGAAGATGAGACTTTTATGTTGAGAAAATTGCAACCATTACTGAAGGCCATGAAAAAAGACCTAAGAAACTGTCAAGATGCAGTGAGCTCACTAATGAGGTGACTCAATATGGTAATTAAGTTAATTCTCCACTCACTCATATGGAAACTGAATACAACTCAAATGAAAATCCCATAGGATTCTATGTGTACCCAGGCAAACTGAGTCTAAACCTCATATGAAAGGATAAAATTCCAAGAATTGGCCAGATAATTTTGTAGAAAATGAAAAGAGATAACTTGTTTTGCCACATATCAAGATCTATAATGAAAATAGAATAAAACAACAAATATTTATTGGGGCAAGGATAGCCAATTAATCTAATCAGCAAATTAGAAATCCCAGAAAGGGCCATACATATGCAGAAACTTGACACATGACTGAGTTAATAATTGACTGTCATATAGAAAGAAAAAAAAGGTATTCACCTCATAGCATAACAAAAATTAGTTGCCAATACATTAAAAACCTAAATGGAAAAAGAATAAAACTTTTTAAAGGCATTAAAATAACCATAACAGAAAATATTAATGCATTTATCTATATTCAAATTTTAATTTAAAAAGCCACATCATGGGGGTATATTAAAAGACAAACCACAGTATGGGAGAAGATATTGTAATGTATATATAGAATGTCCCAAAATGTATAAATTTTTGTGACAAAGTATGAGTATCTGAAATCCATAAAAATTCTTTCCAAATCAGGAAGTAAATATTGAATGACTGAATGGTTTTAAATATACAAACAGATGCTCAGCTTCACTAATAATCAACAAAATGCACATTAGTGCAGTGGGACACCATTTTATAACCATGAGATTGGCAACATTTACAAAGTTTTACAGCACTAAGTTTTGTCAAAGATTAAGAAAATGAGTGAACTCTCATATACTGTTATTGGAAATATAAATTAGTTTAAGCCACTTTGGAGAGCGATTTAAAAATATTGAATAATGTGAAGGTGTATATACATTATAATCCAATAATTCTACTTTTAGAGATACAGAACTCTCTCAATATGTAGAAATTGTCACTCATGCACATGAGGACAGATATGTAAGAATAATCATTAAGGTATTATTGGCACTATTTAAAAATTAGAAACAACTTCAACATCCACCAACAAGGAAGTAAATAAGCAAATTGGTGCATGTTTATATATAAAAGAATACTATTTGGCAGTGCAGTTAATGAACCAGAAATAAATGCATGGGCATGACTGTATCTCAGAAACATGATTTTATTTTTATTTTTTTATTTTTAATATATTTGTATTGATTTCAGAGAGGAAGGGAAAGGGAGAGAGAATCATTGATCGGCTGCCTCCTGCATACCCCACATTGGGGATAGTGCCCGTAACCCAGGCATGTGCCCTGACCGGGAACCTAACTGTGACCTCCTGGTTCATAGGTCAATGCTCAACCCCTGAGCCATGCCAGTCAGGCTAGACACATGATTTTAAAGTAAAATTTTTCAAAATTTCAAGCTTTTTCAGGGAAGAGTTTTCAAACACTTTGACAAAAATGTTTCCATTCCTCCCATGCAGTAGGTAACAGCAGGCTCCCTTTTAGAGAGAGAATCTGCTCTCACTTTCACTTTGGTCTCCATCCCACCTTTCTGTATCTCCAAAATGAAGACCAAATGCCAGTTGCTGTTTTGAATTACTTTGGTAGAGTTATTCTTACAGTATACAGTGTTTTATTTTATCTGTGCCTCCCTCAAAAATATATGAAGTCTTCTGATATAAAGATTTTAAACACAAACAATAACAACATGTTATTTGTAAACATTACATAAATTAACATTACACAAATTGTAAAATTTTGAAAACATGGATAGGAAGGATACATATCTTAAGGAAATTATTTATTTCTGAATAAAGGAGTGAATTTGATTAGTGGAAAGAAACTTTATCTGAGCATTTGATTAAAAGTGAGAGATCAGCAAATCTGGTAAAACATTAATTTTAGTTAAATCTAGCTGATGGACTTACAGTTATTTATTACATTATACTTGTTTGTACTTCTGAATTATTGTGAAATGGCAAGGATAATTTTAAAAGCATCCTGTGCAAACAGAAAAACAATAGAGAAAAGTCAATGAAATAAAGAGGAGGTTTTTTAAAAAAAATCAATAAAATTGACAAATCTCTAGTAAGACTCCCAAAAGAGATAGAGTAAGAGAGAGAAGACTGAAATTACCAACATCTGGAATGAAAGACATCCCATATATGAACAGAATAATAAGGGAATACTCTAAATAACTCTGTCTACATACATTTGAAAACTTAGACCAAATTGACCAATTCTTTTAAAAAACCCACCATAACTCATCCAAGATAAAGTAGATCATATGAATATCCATATAACTATTAAGTAAATTGAATTCATAGTTTTAAAATTCCCCCCAAAAAGAAATCTCTACCAAACATTCAAAGGAGTAACACCAATTCTACACAAACTCTTCAAAGAAGAAGAAGAAGGAGGAGGAGGAGGAAGAGGAGGAGGAGGAGGAGGGGGGGAGGAGGAAAGGGAACATTTCCTAATCCATTTTATGAAATTGTTTTACCCTGATAACAATACCAGAGAAAAAGAAAAAAAAATATGAAGACCAATATACCTCATGAATACAGATGCAAATCCCTAACAAATATTAGCAAGTAGAATTAAAAAATATCTTATAATTCTTTTAAATTACACACCATAACCAAGTGGCATTTATTCCAGAGATACAAGCTTCCTCAATAATAAAAATAAATCAACAGAGAACTTTCCCAACCTAATAAGGAATATACGTATACAGAAAACCTATAGCTAACTAAATAGTGAGAAACTCAAAGCTTTCCCACTAAGATCAAGTACAGAGTAAGGATGTTTCCTCCCCCCACTTCTCAGCATCATGCTGGCAGTTCTAGGTAACACAACAAGACAATACCAATAAGAACAATAAAAAAAGAAGAAGAAGAAAGAAATAAAAGGTACACAAATTGAAAAGGAAGAAATAGAACTGTCTATGTTTGCAGGTGGTGATTGTCCATGTAGAAAATCTGAAAGAATTGACAAGAAAATTCCTGAAACTAATAATTATAGCAAGATTGCAGGTACAAGGTTAATATGCAGAATTAATCACTTTTTTATAGTAGTGGCATTGACCAAATGGAATTTAAATTAAAACACAATATTATTTATATAAGCATAAAAATTGAAATATTTAGGTATAAAGGGAATAAAATATGTATGAGAAAAACTCCAATGAACAAAATCCATGAACCAAATATATGAAGAGATATTTCATGTCCACAGAAAGGCAGACTCTATATTGTCAAGATGTCAGTTCTTTCCAGCTTGATCTATGGATTCAAGACAATTCAAATCAGAATTTCAGAAAGTTATTTTAAAGATATCAACAAACTGATTCTAAAATTCATATGGAGAGGCAAAGTTTCAAAGTATCCAACACAATACTGAAGAAAAAGAATAAAGTTGCCGGGTAGACACTACCCAACTCAAGATTTGCTATAAAGCTTCAGAATTCAACACATGGCATTGGCAAAATAATACACAAATAGATAAATAGACCAGAATAGAGTCTACTGATCCTGGATAAAGAAGCAAACAGCATGGATGGGCATGGGGTGCATTATGCTAAGGGAAATAAGCCACTAAGAGAAAGATAAATATCACATGATCTCACTCATTTGTGGAATATAATGAATAACATAAACTGATGAACAAAAATAGACCCAGAGACAGAAGCATTGAACAGACCAACAAACCTCACAGGGAAGGGAGGGGAGGGAGGGGTAGGTTAAGAAATCAACCAAAGGACTTGTATGCATGCATATAAGCATAACTAATGGAGCAGACACTAGAGGGGTGAGGGCATGTGCTGGGAGGGTGGGAGTGGCTGGGAGAGGTCAATGGGGGACAAAGGAGACATATGTAATTCTTTAAACAATAAGGAATTAAAGAAGAAGAAGCAAAGGCCATAAAATGGAGAAAAGATAATCTTTTCAACAAAAGATGCTGAGACAGCTGGATATCCACATGCAAAAATATAAATCTATACACAGAATTTACATCTTTCACAAAATTAATTCAAAATAGATCACAAACCTAAATGTAAAACATAAAACTATAAAAGTTCTCGAAGATAACATAGGAGAAAACTTAGATAACCTTGGCTGTGGTGATGCCTTTTTAGATCCAATTCCAAAGACAGGCTCCATGAAAGAAATAATTGATAAGCTAGACATCGCTAAAATTAAACATTTCTATTCCATGAAAGACACTGTCAAAAGAGTGAGAAGACAAGCCTCGGAGTGGGGGAAAATACAACAGGTGAAGTACTGTTATCAAAAATACACAAAGAACTCTTAAAACTCAAAAATAAGAAAGGAAATGACCCAATGAAAAAATGGGCAAAAAAAAAAAAAAAAAAAAAAAAACCCTAACAGTTACCTCATCAGAGAAGAAAGACAGATGGCAAGTAAGCATGTGAGATGTTCCGTGTCATATGGAGTCAGGTATCTCATCAACAGTGAGATACCATGGCACGCTTATTAGAATGGCCAAAATATGGAACAGTGACAACACCAAATGCTGGCAAATGTGTGGAGCCAGAGGAACTGTCATTCACTGTTAGTGGGAATGCCAAAGGGTGCATAGCTATTCAAAGACAGTTTCTCAGTTTCTTACAAAACTATGATCCAGATATAATAGCCCCTAGTATTTAGCCAAAGGAGTTAAAAACTTGTGTGCATACAATAGACACGGACAACAGAGGTGTGAAGGCATGAGTGGGGGGGGGGGGGGGG
>NW_006288615.1:10718585-10729461 GCF_000327345.1 Myotis davidii | reverse complement strand
GTGGAGATAAGGACACATATGTAATAACTTAATCAATAAAAAAAATTAAAAAAAACTTGTGTGCATACAAAGCCCGTGCACAGACGTTTATAGCAGCTTTATTCATTATTGCCAAAACTTGAAAACAACCAAGATATGTCCCCCAATAGGTAACTGAATAAATTATATTCCATTTAAAATGAAATTATAAAAACAAAATAAGCTATCAAGTCATGAAAGACATGGAGATGTATATAATTCACTACACTAGTCAACAAAAATTATATTGAATACTCACTATGTATGCCTGGTATTGTGGTATTCCAAGAACTAGAAATAACATTATAAGCAAACAAATATCATTGTCTATGGAGTTTATAGTCTAGAGAGTTATTTAAGAAAAAGAAGACAAAATCAGTAGTTATCAATAGATGGGTGATGTAATGGATGAGTAGGGTTTGAAGCTGAAGAACGTACAAACAATCGCTTTCAGGGTTCTAAAATGAGTGGGTTTTTTTGCTTGTTTCTTTTGTTATTCATTTATTTATATTTAGCAGATACCCATATAGAACTTACTGCATGCTAGGCTCTCTTCTAGGCACTTATTCATTCGTTGATCCTTTATAACAACCCTCCTATTATTTATCCCTGTCTTGTGACTGAGAGGTCAAGTAGCTTTTCCCAGGTGACAGAGCTATTATGTGGGAGCACTGGAACTCCCACCCAGGAATCCGGCTCGTGAACCCATATTTTTAACTGCTAATCCAAGCTACCTCTCACATGTAACATGTGGCCAAAGGCATGTTCCATGGCCTTTTGCTATAGAAAATGTAAAGAAAGGAATAGCTCTGATGGGGAAGATGTCAAGCTGAGCTACTTAGAGAACATCGTTTTGGTAGGTAGCTTGCTGGGTATAAGAATTTAAGAAATTTAAGAAAGAGGACTAGGCTAAGAATATAGACTTTCCAATTTATAGATCTAATGAAAGCCTAAAGAGTAGGTGAGTTCACTTAGTGGTTTCCAAACACTAACCCACAGACCATTTCTGGTCCATATTGAAGTTTAGAGCAGGTCTTAGCAAAGTAGTGAAATAAGGATTGTTGAGGGTTTAGTGACTATGATGGTTATTTTTATGTGTCAACAGTACTGGGCCCAGGGGTGCCCAAATAATCTAGTTCAGTATGATTTCTGGGTGTGTCTGAAGGTGTTTCTAGAAGACATTTACATATGAATCGGTGAACTGAGTAAAGCAGATGGCCCTTCAATGTGGGTGGGCCTCATCCAAGCCCTTGAGGGCCTGAAATGAACAAAAAGGCTAAAGAAAGCTGAATTCTCTCTCTGCCTGACTGTAAGCTGGGACACAAATCTCCTCCTGCCCTCTCTGTTCCTGGTTCTCAGGCTTTCAGACTGGGACTGGATTCTACACCATCAGCTCTCCAGGTCTCAGGCCCTTCCTGAGTCTCCCAACAGACAGATCATGGGATTTCTCAGCTCCTATAAGCACATGAGCCAATACCTTATAACAAACCACTTTCTAGATGATGATGATGATGATGATATAGATAGATAGATGATAGATAGATAGGTAGATAGATAGATAGATAGATAGATAGATAGATAGATAGATAGGTAGATAGATAGACAGATAATAGATAGATAGGACTTCTATTAGTCCTGTTTCTCTGTTGAACTCTAATACAGTACCCAAACTCTTGTCTTGCACTCTTTTACCCCTTACATAATTACAATCAATAAAGAATGCACACAAAGAACAGTTATCAGAACCTAGCTAAGATCTAAAGTCAAATAAATCCTAACTCCACACTCTTATCTGAGAAGGAAGGAAGGGGAAGAAAGAGAGAAGGAGAAGAAAAAAGTAAAATTTTAAAAATACTGGACTAGCCCAGCTGGTGTGGCCCAGTGGTTGAGTATCAACCTATGAACCAGGAGGTCACGGTTTAATTCCTGGTCAGGGCATATGCTCAGGTTGCGGGCTCAATCCCCAGTTGGGGGGCCTGCTGGAGGCAGCCAATCAATGATTCTCTCTTATTATTGATGTTTCTATCACTCTCTCCTCTTCCTTCCTCTCTGAAATCAATAAAAATATATATTTTTAAAAACGGGACTGAAAATGCCTATCATTTTCTAATTAAGTTAGTCTGGTAAATTTCTATTTATGATGTAACTTGTACATACATTTTCTTACTCTCTAAAATCTATCTAGTTCCTGAAACACCTAAATTTCATACCGTCACCTATAGACTCTCCTGTTTTGACCCAAACAAGGGGTCAAGGACCGAAGACGTTACCCTCACAGGCCTCAGGACTCGACTCAGGAGTTGCTGTGTATATGGAGTCCGGGAACCTTGAAGCAAATGTATTCACAGAGTTCCCAAAACAATTAGCTCCTGGACTAATACAAGTGGTAGAATCTCTGATCTTTGGTTTCTTTCTGTGGTTCCCTCTTATTACTAAGCAAGGCAGCAGTTTTCTAAAATATTTTTTGTTTAAAACATTAATTCTTAATTCCTTCACGAGACCATCATTTGTGATTAGTGTAGAATGTTGCCAGCAGTCTTAAGATAATAAAGTGTGTTCAATAATCATTATTGCAGGGTCGTGCTTTGATTATGGAGGGTTGTTTTTTTTTTTTATTGCAAAGTAAGTGGTGCAACTTCATGGTGGGATTTCCAGTCTCAGACAAGAGCTAATGTGGGGCATCTAAATCAGGAGTTGGGGAACTCCAGAAAGCGGGGGAAGTTCCTGAGAGTGACCGTGAGCAGACAACGGCAGCAACATTTGCAAAGTTGGTAAATGCAAAGGGAAGATAGGAGAAGATAGTCATTCAAAAATAATAGCAAGAACAAAAATAAAATAGGGAAACAGAAAATTAGTAAAATATTTGCTTAGGAAAATGTTATACTCATTTCATTCAGCAACATTTATTGATTGCCCCCTCTGTGACTGGCTCTGTGGGAGCACAGCTGTGAATAAAACATTATCTCAGAACTAGGAGTCTAGTGTGGAAGACAGGTTAAAAAATAATGACGATTCAATGTGTTAAGCACTGTAATAAGGTTATAAAAATGCTGTGAGAAGGCAATTCAGAGTAATTCATTCTTACCACAAGGATTAAGAAAGGATTCACAAGATGGCATTTGACCCTCAATCCAAAAATGAAGAGCAAAGATTATTTGAGGATAATTATTGAGTAAATAATGTATTCTTATAATTTATTCTTATTTTATACTTATTAAAGACCCCTCATTTTAGAATGTTCTCTGGCTGATATGAATGTAAAAATCATTTAAAAAATTTATTGTGAGCTAATTACATTTTGGCTAATTCTTTTTTTAAAAAAATTTTCATTTACAGTTTACATTCAATAGAGTATAGTGGTTAGACAATCATTTACTTTATAAAGTGTTCCCCCTGATATGGCCAGCACTCACCTTGCTCTCTACATATGTGTAATTCCTTTGATGGAAATATAATTTCAAAAGATGATTTTCTCTGTATAATTTTTACTGAGATGTTTGACCAGATTTTCTCTAAATTGGCCTAAAAGTCACTCACTTCTCTTTTAAAAGTTAGAAAATTCATTCCTCTCAAAAATGATTAGTTTTATTTGGATTTAGCAACTCCTATAATTCCAGCATACTTTTTAATTAATGTAGATTTAATAAAAAATGAATAATACTACAGTCTTATCTTAGTTTGGGTCTGAAGATAATAGAGCAAGTGACAAAAATACTAAAATATAAAATGATCATATTGGTTAATGCCTACCACTATGCCTACAGGCCATGAGTTTTCCTGTTTGAATAAATAAGTTATAATATATCAGCATGAACAATTTAATTATTTAAACTGAATTTAATAAATCAACTTAAAATGAAATCAGTCAAACCATTTACTAAAATGAACTGCCCATTTGTCTGAATAACTCGAATCTCTAATCAAATCCTGTAGTCAAAACAGTTTTCCATGTGGAAGAAGATTTAGTCTTCATCTTCACGTAGATAATAGGCACTGACAATAATTAACATTAACGGAGTCGTCTCGTGTGGAAACGAGAAAAGCTCAAGACCTTACTGAGTAACCGCAGTCACGGGCTCTCGAGGCCTCAGTACTTTCCTGGTTTAAAAACTGTTGAATTTTTATCTGCCAACCTGTAAATCAGACAGCAGGCAATATGCTGCATCTTCCCCAGGAGAGCAAAACGAAAGAAAAACATGCAGGAATTCTTGTGAACACAAAACATACACAGAACAGAAAGTGTAAGAGGATGGTGTCAGATGCTAGTACCTTCCTTCGTCTAAGTCAGCACCTGTTTTCATCACAGAAGATATGACAAATGCAGAACTCCCTTTGAAATCGGAAAGTGAATGCTCCAACCTGAACTTAAAAATCTGTGCTCTGAGCTTCTTGTGAAGCTAGAATATTGAGTCCCGAGCTGTCATTTGTTTCCAAATCGTATTTCAGTTTCCCAGATGACACAGTAAAATGGAAGAAAAACAAAACAACAACAACAAAAAAACACCCAGCCCTTTCCCAGAAACCGCAACAATTGGAAAAGTTTATTTTGCTGTTGTTTAAAAAGAAAGGTTGGCTTCGCATTCTCTAAGAGTAAATAGCCAATGGAATGGTACCATTTTAGAGAGACTCTTTGAAAGAATTGTAAGTACATATGATTTGAAAGCTTAAAATAATTTAACATTTTCTAATCATCTGCTTTTTATAATAGTCTGATATTTTCTTATAAATTATTATTACTCTTAAACACTTTAACACGTCTGAGGACTCTTCCAGTCAGAATTTTTATAGAAGAAGCTGAAGAACTTACGATTTTGTGAATTGATGCTTTGGAATGAAAATTACAAAATATTTTTTCTTAACACATTAAATGTATGTGCGGTGAGATAGTTTATGCTTGTTAGAGAAGAAAAAATTAAAGAATACTTAATCTGTTAAACTCTGTGTGTATATAAAATAAAGAATAAAATAAAACAAAAGGTAATACAGGTGACTTTTGCAGAGAGGACACTGAGAATTGATAGTCACCTGTCAGGAGGTGGTCTTAACACTCCCCTCATATAAAATAGTTCCTTCAGAAATGGCATAAAATATACGTTTGGTGACAGGGACCACCTTTCCTTCTGAAAATCAGTCATAGAGGTTTATTTCATCAGTGATTTCAAAACTGTCTCAATATTTTAAAATTATATTTGTAACAGATACTTATATACTTATGTTGGTCAATCATCATTTTCAAGACTTAGAGGATGATGGATTTTTATTCTTTGTTCTGTCAAGAATCAGGTGCATGGCCTACACAAAGCAGGCCTGTCACATGTTCACAATGCTACATGGACTGCCTCCCCGCAGGGGCAGGTCAGTGATCGAGGATTTGGTGCAAGCAACAGAGCCAACTGGCTGTCAGGTGTGAAAGGAAAATTATTGGAAGAATATAGTCCGCACATTGTAAGGAGCTTGTTCTGGGAAATATGTGAGACCCAAAGGGATTCTGGAAGTTAGGACTTTCTGGCCAAGACCACAAAAACTACATGGCACTTAAAACCTAGACACCCATAGCAGGGCAGACTCCGCCTTCATTCAAAGCCCTCTGTGCCTAGTTCTGGCTGGGAGGGGGTGAGGACGGAGAGGAAGCCCCCCGTTCACCTTCCATCACAGCAGTGGCCCTGCCTCCCACTGACACTGCACCCAGTGTGAGCTTTCTTTTTTATTTTTTTAAATGGCAGATATTAGAAGCGGAACAGAAACAGAGAAGAAAGCACACAAAAAAGTCTATGACATGATTGTTCCTTCTTCTTTTTTAAATGATATAAAATATGAAGACAAGTACAGAGATACAAAGCCCATCTTTTAATCTCGCCTGATTTCCCTCCAGAGCCCTCTGTCACATTCTGGAGGCTAATTTAAATGACTGCAATGCATTTGAATGTCTTAAATGAAAGACCGTTTTCAAAACATTTTTTCATTCAATTGGAATTGTAATGAAACTCAATCTATTTACACACATTTTATAAATGATATGACATTACAATGCTGAATAGAATGTGAAAGAAGCAATAAGCTAACAGATGTTCTGTGAACATGGTATCCATACATTTGAAAAAATACAGGATGACTGAGTGTAATACCTTATCTTAGAAGAAAATGTCATTGAAATAGATCGATGATTTGTAGTAAAAGAAGAAAATATGAAGAGGTTAATAGCAATAGCATAGGCCAGATATAATCAATAACATAGCAGTCAAAATCTGTCTGTAACATAAAAAAATCAAACAAAAATCTAGTACAGATAGAGTTCTTAGGAATTAAACAAAAAGGAAATCCACTCAGGGAAATAATTTTCAAATGTTTTGTCCCAATAGTTCCCAAGGAGTGCTTGGATGGTTGAGCTTGAAAATCTCAGTCGAGAATTTTGGATACTAAAACCTGTATCCAAATCCATTCTCCACACAGGCACCAAAGCAGACTTTCTAAAGCACAAATCAGATCAGAACCTCGGCTTGTTTCTGTCCTTGCTTCTTTCCTACCTTCCTTCCTCATGGCTAGTTATTTCTCAACCATCATATCTCAGCTTAAATGTACACCCCCACCCACCCCAACATTTAGCAAAGAAAAATGTAAAATTCTTAAATTCCTATTGTCTGTGATCCCTAACCCCTCGCCTGCCCCCCCTCTGCCCCCCACCCAACCCGCAAGGACTATATATACATCTTGAGGTTAGTGGACAGGTCTGTTTCTCCCTACACATTTCACAGTATCTGGCATGTAGCAAGTAGTCAATTAATATTGGTTGTAGAAATTGATGTTTTAAATAAAGATTTCATTCTATCGTTTTCTACATTTCAGAAAGGTCAGGTATATTTTATATGAAACTAGAGGCCTGGTGCATGAAATTCATGCACTGCGGGGGGAGGGGATCCCTCGGCCCAGATTGAGGGAGGGCACAGACCAGGCTGAGGGACCCCACCGGTGCACATTGGGGCTGGGGAGGGACACAGGAGGTTGGCCAGCCGCAGAGGGATCGTGGGAGGGCTCCAGGGCGTGTCCGGCCCATCTTGCTCAGTCCCGATCAGCTGGACCCCAGCAGCAAGCTAACCTAAGGGTTGGAACATCTACCCCCTGATGGTCAGTGCACATCATAGCAAGCAGTTGAGCAGCCTTAGCATATCATTAGCATATTATGCTTTGATTGGTTGAACAGACCGGACACTTAGCATATTAGGCTTTTATTATATATGATAGTATTTTGTTTCATGATTCATATGAATTCTTTTTAAACAGATGAGATAAAAGTACAAATCTTCAAGTTCACCAAGGCAAGCTAATTGGCTGTAGTTTCAGACTCAGGAGAGGTCCTATGATTAACATAGAACTCTTCTGTATAGCAGTTACTAAGAGAGGAGCCAAGGAGACAGGCTGATTGGATTGAATCTGGGAGGAAATAGACATGAGGTGTGGGAACTTAGACAAATTACTCTGACACTCAACTTTCTTTTCGGAGAAATGGGAAAAAATAATCCCATCATTGGATTGAGGTGTGAATTAAAAAAGACACCATAAAGAAACCATCTTATACACACCTGACGTATTGTGAGCAGTCATTATTGTTACCCAAGTGAAATCTCCAAGTTCAGTCCACTTTAGTACATTCAAAATTGCACCATTTTCCATAATCATTAGAATGCAACCTTCCCTAGTTGCTTGCCAAGTTGCCCTAGTGATGAAAATCATTGTAGTTTGTGTTATGCTGTCTTTCCAACCTCATGCCAAAGAGTTATTTTTTCCACCATTTTGTTTTAAATTTTATTTATTGTATTTTAAATGCTCGGGGAAAACTGAGGCACAGAGGAGTAACGTGACGTCTGCGGGTCACATAGCCAGATAGTGAGTTTCACCAGTTACTTTGGAGTATCTGCCAGTTATTCTGATCTGTTTCCAACTTTAACTTATTTTGGTGATTTGAAATGTTGGATTCAACATTTTTAAAAAGATAAATTTTATTTATTGTATTTTAAATGCTCGGGAAAACTGAGGCACAGAGGAGTAACGTGACGTCTGCGGGTCACATAGCCAGATAGTGAGTTTCACCAGTTACTTTGGAGTATCTGCCAGTTATTCTGATCTGTTTCCAACTTTAACTTATTTTGGTGATTTGAAATGTTGGATTCAACATTTTTAAAAAGAAATTGAACCTGATCTGCACCTGGCATTATTTATTATTCCAAAGTATTTGAATTCCATCCAGTTCCAAACCCCCATCTGTAAAAAGTGCTAGCGAGCAGAGAAAAAATATATATGAAACTATTACTCGTTATAATATGCTTCCTCCTCCCTCAAGCTCTTATCTCCACGTGCCATGGCATAATTTCAAAATCTGTGGGACACAATGCTGGTCTAATAATTGCATACTCATTGTTATCAAATAGTTTTCAGGGAAGAGTGAATAATACTTTTATAATAACAATAAAAGTGGAGGAAAATATAGTTAAAGATGTCTTTTTAATGAAAAATAAAATGACTCATGACCTGAACTCATAGCAGATGATCCTGGTTATTAAAGTCATGGATAGAACAATGTATGCACATTACCAGGCCTTGTAATCCCTGTCAGCTCAAGTTCTATGATTATTGCATCTTCCTTTCAATCTACATACAAATGCTTCCGTTGCTTCTTTCAGGAGGTTCTGTGAGCACTGTTACTCAACAAAACAGTTGTTCAGTGGCCCTAGATTTGAAAAATACCTCTAAGAAATTTTTGCTTGTGTGTAGAAAAAGAAAACTTCAGAATCATAGAATGTGGACTTGAAAATATTCAAGCCCCACCCCCCACCCCAAGCTGGTGACTTCTGTACAAAGCACTCATAACTCAAACTGTAACTTACTCTATTTCTACTTATCTTTGCTTTTGGAATTGTTTGGTCTCATTAGGTTCAAATAAGACTTCTTTGGAAAATTCTGGATATGCCCTAGAGAGCTTCACAAAATACTTTTCTAAGTGACATTCCATAAAAGTAAGAAGACAGTGATTTACTCCCACCCCCAAAATATTTTAGTTAGCATTTGAAATATTGAATTAATTATCTTCAAAGAGAAGGTGGATTCAGTCTAAACCCTTCAGTTACCATTTCCACAGTGTAAATATTTCAGGTCCTTTTGTCAGCGGGTGGTTTATTCATAATTAAGAGTTTATTCTTGGCTTCTTAAGAAATGGAGTTATAGCCCTGGCTGGTTTTGCTCAGTGGTTAGAGCGTTGGCCTTCGGACCCAGGTTCGATTCCGGTCAAGGGCACATGCCCGGATTGCGGGCTTGATCCCCGTGGGCGGGCAACGTGCAGGAGGCAGCCGATCAGTGATTCTCTCTCATCAGTCATGTTTCTATCTCTCCCTCTCCCTTCCTCTCTGAAATCAATACAAATATTTTTTTTAAAAAGAAATAAATGGAGTTATAAAAATTAGATCTATTTAGACTAATTTTATTCTTCCTTTATTTTCGGAATTCAATAAAGTTAGAGCATCTATTGGGTTAAATGGTGGCCCCCACAGAGATATGTATGTATTCTGAGCCCTGAAACCTACTAATGTGACCTTCTTTGGAAAGGGGGGTCTTTTCCAATGTAATTAAGTTAAGGATCTGGAGTTGAGATCAGCCAGGAGTGAGCCGTAAATCTCATGACAGGCATCCTTATAAGAGACGCATAGAGGAGAAACACATGGAGAGAAAAGAAGACACAGAGAAAGCCATGAAAAGACAGGGACAAAAATTGAAGTGTTGTAGCCACAGCCACGGAAATCCTGAAGCCTCCAGAAGCTGGAAAAGGCAAGAAAGAATTCTCCCCCTGGAATCGTCAGAGGGAATACAACTTTATTTTGGACTACACTCCAGAAATGTGCAAGAATAAATGTCTGTTGTTACAGGCTACCCAGTTTGTGGTAAATTGTTATGGCCACCCTAGGACACTGATACTGAGTTTGCTATAGTTCTGCATTCCCAAATCTATTACATAGAGCAAGTGCCGAGTGATAACCTGTTCTTCCTTAGTATCAGAGTAACTTCACCTTCACTTTCCTTCGTTTCATTTAAGGTTGATGTATTTGTGTTTTTTAATCCACTTTTAATGCTTACTATTGGGAAAGATCCAAGAGATACCCTTGGATTCAAGATTCTAACTAAAAGCTCAGATGGATCTGGAAAATCAGAGATATACTAGAGCAGAGGTCCTCAAACTTTTTAAACAGGGGGCCAGTTCACTGTGCCTCAGACATTCCACACAGGCGCACTGCGGGCCCGGGACAAGTTGGCTGCTAAGCAGGACAGGCAGCGGCGGCAAAAACACCCGACAGGCTGGATAAATGTTTTTGGTGGGCTGCATGTGGCCCTCGGGCCATAGTTTGAGGACCCCTGTACTAGAGGCACAGTGCACAAAATTCGTGCATGGGGGCGGGGGTCCCTCAGCCCAGCCTGCATCCTGTCATAATCCCTAGGCCTGGCTGGTGATCAGGGCCTATGGGGCTTTCCTTCCCCCAGCTTCCAGCAGCTGGCCCCGCCCCTGCCACTGCCACTGCCACTGCTTGCATCTGTGCAGCTCTGCCCCGCCTCCCCCACCACTGGTCACCTCCTTCTGCAGGTGACAGGTGTGAATGCAATCGTTTGGCTGGCCCAGGCCTCCCTCTGTGGGACAATCACTGGCAGGCCCCACACACCCACCACAGCATTGATGACTGGTGACCTGGGCCTCCCTCTGTGGAGTGATCAATCACGGGGCACCCAGATCAATAGCCCTGCAAAGAGAGGCCCTGCCCACCCACCTCAGAACCACCAGCCAGGCGCCCTAGGCCTCCCCCTGTGACCACCAGCCGGGTGT
>NW_006288615.1:10713516-10718309 GCF_000327345.1 Myotis davidii | reverse complement strand
GGCCTGGTGCACAAATTCGTGCACAGGTGGGATTCCCTTGGAGTGGCCTGCAGGGATCAGGCTGAAACCTGCAGTCCAACACCGCCTACAGAGCTCCTACCTGCTGCTCCTGCTCATCCTGACCCCGCTGCACCTGCCACAGGCTCGCGCCCACTCAGTCCCAAACGGGAGAGACTTGCACTGCTGCAGCAGCGCTCACCAGCTGTGAGCCCTGCATCTGGCGCCCTCCTGAGGGGAGTGGCTTGCGGGATCAGGCCGAAACTGGCTCTCCGAACATCCCCAAGGGGTCCCGGATTGTGAGAGGGTGCAGGCCAGGCTGAGGGACCCCACCTGTGCACGAATTGGAGCCAGGAAGGGAGCACGGGAGGGCTCCAGGGCATGTCCGGCCCGGCCCGCCCAGTCCCAATTGGGGCTGATCAGGCCTGGCTGGCCAGGGAGGGACACGGGAAGTTGTCCGGCCCGGCCCGCCCAGTCCCAATTGGGGCTGATCAGGCCTGGCCAGCCAGGGAGGGACCGTGGGAGGGCTGTAGGGTGTGTCCAGCCCATCTTGCTTAGTCTGATCAGCCAGACCCCAGCAGCAAGCTAACCTACAGGTTGAGGGTCTTCCCCCTGGTGGTCAGTGCATGTCATAGTGACTGGTCAATCGGTTGACTGTCTGCCCCCTGTTGATCAGTGCACATCATAGCTACAGGTTGACCAGTCTACTATCTGCCCCCTAGTGGTCAGTGCTTGTCATAGTGAGCAGTTGAGTGGCCTTAGCATATCATTAGCATATTATGCTTTGATTGGTTGAATAGTCGAATGGTCACTGGATGACCGGACACTTAGTATATTAGGTTTTTATTATATAGGATGCTCTTGTGTCATAAGATGCTAAATGCTCGTGAGCTGAACATACTATGAGAACCCCAAAATTAAACAGGGGTTTTTGTCACATTGGAAGCTCATTTCTTCTCTCTCTTGATTATGCTCCTGTCACTAATCATGAAAAGTGGGTTATAAGAGATTGTGAAATTGTGTGAAAAAGAAAAGAAAAAGTGTACCTACAGACATAAGCACACATGATTTTATATATAATTTTGTGGAGCAACAAATGACTTTTTTTTAAAATATATTTTATTGATTTTTTTACAGAGAAGAAGGGAGAGGGATAGAGAGTTGGAAACATCGATGAGAGAGAAACATCAATCAGCTGCCTCCTGCACACCTCCCACTGGGGATGTGCCCACAACAAAGGTACATGCCCTTGACCGGAATCAAATCCAGGACCCTTCAGTTCGCAGGCCGACGCTCTCCCCACTGAGCCAAACCAGGCAGGGCAATGATTGACTCTTTAAGCATCAATAGGCCTGTATTAGTTTGCTATGGTCGCCTTAGCAAAGTGCTACAAACTGGGTGGCTGAAGCAAAGGAAATTCTCACAGTTCTGGAGGCTAGAAGTCTGAAATCAAAGTGTCAGCAGAGTTGGTTTCTTTGAAAGCTGCGAGGCAGCCTGGCTGGTGTGGCTCAGTCATTGAGCATTGATCCATGAACCCCAAGGTCACTGGTTCTATTCCCCGTCAAGGCATATGCCCAGGGTGCAGGCTTGATCCCCAGTAGGGAGTATGCAGGAGGCAGCCAATAGATGATGTTTCTCTCTCATCAATGTGTCTATCTCTCTCCCTTCCTCTCTCTAAAAATCAATAAAATCATTTTTAAAAAGAAGAAGAAAGAAAGAAAGCGGAGAGGCAGAATCTGCCCCTTGCTTCCCCCCTGGGTCTGGTGGTTTGCTGACAATGGTTGGCATTCCTTGGCATGAAGAAGCATCACCCCAATCTCCACCTTCATCTTCACATAGTGTTCTACTACTTTCTTCTGTTTGTTTGTTTTTTGTTAATCCTCACCCAAGGATATTTTCCCACTGATTTTTAAAGAGAGTGGAAGGGAGGGGAGAGACAGAAAGAAACATCAATGTGAGCAAGACACAACGATTGGTTGCCTTCTACATGCCCCTGAACCGGCCAGGGAATCGAGCCTGCAGCCAGGGTACATGCCCTTGACGGGAATGGAACCTGGGACCCTTCAGGCTGCAGGCTGATGCTCTATCCATCTAGCAACACCAGCCAGGGCCATGAGTATTTCTTAGAGACCGCATCTATTTCTCTGACCACATTGTGCTTATCTAACGCAGCAGTGACAGATTCTGAGGGCTATGCAGGATGTCTTAGATCTCTCCATGGTTCCCCTGTGCCTTTTGATTGTTTGTGTCCTTGAAAGGATTAGTAAAGCTTGATACTGGGGAGATGTGTCATTTATGTGAGCTAATTTGACAGTCCAATCCTTTGGGTTAGCTCAATGAACAGGAAATGGTGAACAGGAGGTTTAAGGAAATTAAGTTTGTAATAGAGAAGGGAACTGACAAAGGCACATAGCTGGGTAGCATTGAAGCCTCAGCCGGGACCAGAGGCAATGCGTGGGTAGTGGCACCAGTCCCCAGGGATGTGTAATTTCTCCAGTAGGGCTACCAGCCTGAATATATGAACAGAGAGGGTGGATGGTTCAGCTAATGGAACTGGGCCTTTTTAAGGGTGGCAGACAAAACTAGAAGATGAGGAACTGAAGGAAGAGGGAGAGGGGAGGAAGGGACAATTTGAATCATTGTCCTCCCACTTCTCTTAAGCACTTTATTTAACCTCTTTTTGCCTAATGCATGAAATGGGATAATAATTCCCGCTTCATAGGCTTGCCATATGCTTTAAATAAGATAATGTGTATAAGGCACTTAGGACAATATTAAGTGCACAATAAATTATAATTTTCAACTAAATTAATCAAAACAAAATGAAGAGGTCAAGATCATCAAGGTCTTGATGCAATCAAGACATGATTAGCAGTAATAAAAAAACTGAAAGGATTGAAAGAATCTGAAGTTGGTCTGAGAATGGAATATTTGAGTTTACAATTTCAAGGTTGAAATAGTTCCAGGGAATGAAATGATCTGGGATGGGGGCCCAGGGTCTCATAGGTAGCTAACATGCATGCCTGTGGTGATCGCTCTCATTGATAAAATCCAACTGTGAGGCTTCTGGAACAGATCCCAAAACAGTCAGTTTTAACATTTTTGCTTTTCACTAATGTAAGCATTATACAAACACAACTTACCTCTAGCTTATAAACTTTTTTTTTTTTGCTACACCAATTTTATTATTTTTAGCTTATAAATTCTTAAATAACACTTTGAAAAATCCTGTTGAAATGGATTGATTTGGTTTTTATTACTTCCTCTGTAATGAAAATATTGGTGAGAACAATTGTGCTTCTCTTATCCTGTTGACCCCAGTGGATCTGCCATTTCCCCATGAATAACATATTAACTGAGGCCCATTAAGCAATGAGCCAAGAATGGCAGATTTCATTTAAATTACATTATAAACAATACTCCATTTGGCTAATTTACAGGATCAAAGAATAATTATTTGAGCATAGTTTCCAAAGAACAAATTAATTCAAATCACTAACAGATTTGCAGAAATTGGTTATGTAATATAGTATTTCAACAGGATAAATTATTTAAACTAACATTACTTATTGAAGTTAATAGTAATGCACTTGATAATAATTCGCAGAGATGTTTAATCAAAGGGAAACTTGTAAAGATGAGCCCTGGCCTATGTGACTCAGCCCACACACCGAAGGGTCACAGGTTCGGTTCCCGGTCAAGGGCACGTACCCGGGTTGCAGGTTCGTTCCCCAATGGATGTGCTTCTCTCACATCAATATTTCTCTCTCTCCTTCGTTCCTCCCTCTCTTCCACTCTACCTAAAAATAACTCCAACATCAGATGCAAATACCTTATGGCTTATTTCTAACTTCAATTTCAAATGAATTCTTTTTCTTTTAAACATTCTACAATTGCTTAAAATTATATCACATCTTAGTTTGTTTCATATTTTTTTCCTGAAATTTTTCATTATATTTCTCTGTTCCTTGAACTTGTGACTTTATCATACATTTTTCTGCCTTCTCAATGATATTATCTATAGAGTTCCTCCCTCCACCCCAAGACACTTCCTAGAGTCCTCTTTCTTCAGCTCTAATCTGACACTTTGCAAAGCTGTAGTTCAGAGAGTTCTTTGATTTCTTTACTAGATCCCACATCACCAGTTTCTTTGTGTTATTCTCCTGTTTTTCTGGAGTAGATCCTATAGTCACTTATAGAGAAAAGGTTGATGAACAATAAATCTTTTGAATTTTTGCATGTCTATATACATCTTCAAACAGCCCTCATCTTTGCTTGCTAGTCTGAGAATAAAATATTTTTTTCCCCTCAGAAATTTGAAGAACTTGTTTATAGAAGTTTTTAGTGTCTTTTATCCTTGATGTTCTATAAAATTTCATTAGGGTCTGACTTTGTGGGGTTCGTTTTATAGTTCTGGACACTCAGTGAATCCTTTGAATATAAAGACTCATGTCTTTTTTAGTTTTGGATAATTGTCTTCTATTTTTGTCTTTGATAATATTCCCTCTTTCACCATCATCCATATTCCCTCATATATGGATATCCATATACAAATTTGTTGTCCTCTCTTCCTAGGACTCTAATTAATCAAAATTTAAACATTCCATATTTGAATCCTATGCCTTCTCTTTTTATTAATATTTCTATTACTTGTTAATTTTGGTCTATTTTGGGGTTCAAAATGAGCTCTTTTTAAATTTTCTAATAGTTCCCTTTGCATTGCCTTATTATTCTTGGATTAAGAGTATATCTTCATATATATATATATATATATATATATATATATATATATATAG
>NW_006288615.1:10687070-10694804 GCF_000327345.1 Myotis davidii | reverse complement strand
TTTTTTTTTTTGCTACACCAAATTTATTATTTTTAGCTTATAAATTCTTAAATAACACTTTGAAAAATCCTGTTGAAATGGATTGATTTGGTTTTTATTACTTCCTCTGTAATGAAAATATTGGTGAGAACAATTGTGCTTCTCTTATCCTGTTGACCCCAGTGGATCTGCCATTTCCCCATGAATAACATATTAACTGAGGCCCATTAAGCAATGAGCCAAGAATGGCAGATTTCATTTAAATTACATTATAAACAATACTCCATTTGGCTAATTTACAGGATCAAAGAATAATTATTTGAGCATAGTTTCCAAAGAACAAATTAATTCAAATCACTAACAGATTTGCAGAAATTGGTTATGTAATATAGTATTTCAACAGGATAAATTATTTAAACTAACATTACTTATTGAAGTTAATAGTAATGCACTTGATAATAATTCGCAGAGATGTTTAATCAAAGGGAAACTTGTAAAGATGAGCCCTGGCCTATGTGACTCAGCCCACACACCGAAGGGTCACAGGTTCGGTTCCCGGTCAAGGGCACGTACCCGGGTTGCAGGTTCGTTCCCCAATGGATGTGCTTCTCTCACATCAATATTTCTCTCTCTCCTTCCTTCCTCCCTCTCTTCCACTCTACCTAAAAATAACTCCAACATCGATTCAAATACAGAGAGCCCGAGACACCGACCTAAAGGTAGACTGAGCTGTTGCTGGTGGTGGTTTGTGAGGGGTCAGGCGTATAAAAGGCAGGATGAGCACCTCCCCTCCTCAGTGTGACTGCTGTGGGCAGAGAATTCCTGATTCCATCATGAATTCTAGGACTCTCATTCTGAGTCGGGTGGGAAGACCCTGGACCTCTCAGTGAAGATGGATATGCTTTAAGGTGAGGGGCGGCTTACGGAATGGCGGCTTTCCCATATGGCAGGAAAGAATAGGAGCTGGAGAGCAGAAGGAGCCATTAAAATAATTACATTTAAAGGGTTATGTTTGCAGAGACAAATAGGAAATTCCTTGAAATGTTACAAACAGATGAAAACTGAACTGTTAAAATGCAGATATCTTTTTTTAAAAAGTTTTTTTATTGATTTCAGAGTGGAAGCAGAAGGAAGAGGGAGATGGAAACATCAATGATGAGAGAGAATCATCAAAAAGCTGCCTCCTGTACGCCCCCTACTGGGGATCAAGCCTACAACTGGGCATGCACCCCAACTGGGAATCGAATGCCAGCTGGGCAAGAATATATCTTCTTGAATCTCTCTGAATATATTAGATACTTCAGGTATAATAGGAAAGACATCTGTACTTGGTTATTTAACTTACTAAGCCAGGATAATACCAGTAAGTATTCCATAGGATCGTTTTGAGTATTAAATGAAATAATATATGAAAAAATGATTTTGGATATTATAAAATATATAAGTATGACATAGAAAAAAGATAGCAAATAAATGCTTTCATTAACCTTGCTTGATAGTCTTATTTCCTTCTATATTTTCCATACACATGAAATTCCAGCCATGTCACACAACATTTCCCAAGTTATTTTTCTGAATCCCTTTTTGGCATACTTCTATGCCTTACCTATTTTCTTACGGTAGAGGCTATCACATATTTATTTATTTTATGTTGATATATTTATTTTCCACGTCTTCAGTAATAAAATCCTCGTTATTTTTTACAGATAATTTTTCTTTTTATTAAAAAAATATAAAACACCATGGTAAATAGCAAAATTAAACAGCATGGGAAATCCCCTGGCTGGTGTTTCTCAATGGTTAGAGCACTGGCCCTGCACACCGAAGGGCCAGGTACATGGGTTGCAGGTTCGATCCCTGTCCTTGGTGGGGTGTGTGGGGGGGAGGCCACCAACTGATACGTTTCTCTCACATCGATGTTTCTCTCTCTTTTCCTCTCTCTCGCCTTCTCTTTCTCCTCCCTCCCTCCCATCCACTTTCTCTAAAAATAAATAGAAAAAAATATCCTCGGGTGAGGAGTAACAAAAATTAATTAATTAATCAACTCTCAGAAAGCATGGGAAATAATTACTACAGTACTTTTAACAAGCTAAGTGCAAACTTACATAGCATTTGGTACGCTCCTCACAAATCATCTTTTTTTTTTACATTTTATTTGACTTACAACTTACCATTTTCTGACCTCCCCACCTCTCTTGTGGTTGATTCTGGAAATAAACAGAATCAGTGTATGCAACTTTTGGTAAGTGTCCAGAAACAAAGGGGGCATGCAGTTCTTCCCTCTTGCCTTCTCCCTTCTTGCTCGCTGAAATGCAGACATGATGATAGGAAATCAAGCAGCCACCCTAGAGCCTGAGCTGGAAGCTACACACCAAAGATGAGTAGAAAAACAACATAGAGGGAGCATCCCAGACTCCTATCCCTGGAGCACTGTGTACACTAGCACTAAACTGATGACATCTAGATGTCTTTTATGGGAGGGAGAGATGACTTCCTAGCTGGTTAGACCAATGCTTTCTGGGTTTTCTACTACTACTGATTATTCTATCTAATCCTAACTAATACATTGGGGAGTGCATGACTCTATTTACTCATCTTTTAAGATTCAATGAAAGTATCAGTGTCTCTAGTAAACCCTGCCCAATTATACTTCCTTAATCAAATTTAAGTCTCTGCTCTAGATTTTCTTTTTTATGAGTCCAAAGACCCTGTTTATTTGATTCACCACCGTGTGCATAGTTCAGTGCCTAAAACAAGAGGTGGGCATATTAGGCACTTTTTAAATATTTGTTAAATATATATAACTCTATGACCCTTAGAATTTTGTGGTTACCCCTACTATGACATATGAACTTTTCCCCAAACCTCTCTCCCAATTCAAATTGTAATCACACCCATAGCCAGAAGTGCATAAAAACCATGTGTGTCATACCACCTACTATGCTCACTTAGAGATAGTGCATGTCTGATAATACTGACGAAGTGGATACTTTAATAGGAGAGTAAGTTTAATAATATATAAAAATTTAAATTTTAAGTAAAATTTAAATGAAAGTATTAAATTTGGGATGAACTACATCAAGACTGTAATAAAAAAGTAGCGTTTCCTCTGCCCTGATGATACTAAGACAATTTAGTGATTCTATCTTCATTAAATGTTATAGAGCAGATCACAGTCTGACTTTGGACAATTTACTGAACTTCTAAACCTATTTTTGTATCACTAATATGGGTCAATAACCACCACATTTAGCATCTTGCATTGTGCTAAACATTTGTGTTCAATAAATGGCAGCTACAATTCTTATAATGACTAATAAGACACATTATCTTTTTTAAATATATTTTATTGATTACAGAGAGGAAGGAGAGGGGGGGAGAGAGAGAGAGAGAGAGAGAGAGAGAGAGAGAGAGAGAGAGAGAGAGAGAAACATCAATGTTGAGAGAGAATCATTGATTGGCTGCCTCCGGCACGCCCCCACACTGGGGATCAGCCTGCAACCCGGGAATGTACCCTGACTGGGAATCGAGCCATGACCTCCTGGTTCATAGGTTGACACTCAATCACTGAGCCCCTGTGGCCAGGCCACATTATCTTTAAATTTTGAAGATTTAAGGTTTATGTACATTCATTTATTCACATATTTGCTTGGTCCCTACAATGTAATAGTGATCTAGATTCAGGGGATTCAAGGTCCGTGTTTATCCTTCAGGAATATAGCCACTAAATAGAAAATTGCAAATGTGAAGTGTGCTACTGGGGAAGAAGTAAGGAGAGACAGACCAGTTCAAGCAGAGTTTACAAGTATGTCAAGGTGAGGATATGAAAAAGCTATTGTAGGGTTTTAGGAGAGTGTGTGGGACTTATAGGTCAGGTTTACATGGGAAACTTACTCTAAAAAGATTCCTCCTCCCCAGACCCTTGCCCCTTGCCTTTTAGTTTCTACTTGCCCTTTGGAACTCAGCTCTCCAATGACATTTCCTCAGGGAAGCCCTCTGTGGTACCCCCAATTCCATCTGGTTTTCCTGTTACACAGCTCGTGTTCTTCCTTCAAAATATCACAAATAGAATAGAATTGTTAATAATATTTTTAAAAACTTGCATATAAATAGGATTTTAAAAACAAATCATGCCATGTGTATCATATTTACTATTTAAACAAATTCTGTCATTAATTTTTGAAACACAGTCTCCTCTTAAATATATTTTTAGTTTGAAGCAATAGACTGAATACTATAAGTTACTAATATAACAGTCTACTTACGTTTTCAAATATTTCCAGATTTAACATTTTTAAGAGTAAGAATAATTACTGACTTTTCTCTTAAAATCATGATACTAATGCTAAAATCCTTTTAACTCACTTCTCTTTGTTATAACACCTCGCTTCTTCCAAATACTGAGAAATCCGTTATGAACAACATGTTTTTCTCATATGTAAGACAACCCAATTGATTTTTTTTTTTTAGCAACAAAAATCAGGCCATGGGAGAAAGAGGAAGGTGTCTGATATATTCATCCTAAAATGGACAGGCTTGTGTAAATGAGAAGTAAAAGGTTATTTAAATGAAGAAGGTTAAGACCCAAAAGGCTGTGACATAGTTGGATCATTCTCATTACGGAAACATTAACATAGATGAGTACAATCTGCAGACCAGCTAAATCCAAATTGCACAACGGTACCCACGGGAACAGAAACGATTTCAATAGTTTCCTTAAACATAGAGCCAAACAATTTGAGTTTGAAAGGGTTGCTAAGTTATTTAGAAGAACTGTTTAATCTTTAACAGTAAAATATTAAACCTGAGATTTTTTTTGATCTATTACTTATTTTTAGAGAGTAATAAATTTATTATTCACATATTCTGAATGAGCTTGCATCAATCACTATGAGACATTCAATCAAATTCATCTTGAAAAATGAAATGGTAAATGCATTTAAATTCAAGAAAGCCAATTTGGGGCAATTGACTATAATTAAGAATGTTCACTGGAATAAGGACTACTAGATTGATGAATTTATAAGAAAGAGCCTTGAAAACACGAAAAGTTAAATATCAGAGTTGGAATTTTAACATCCAACCGAAAAGAATGAAACAGGAAAGGTCTGTGTGAGTGAACAAGTAACTGAGTGACTATGTATGAGTGTGTTTACGTGTGTGTGTGTGTGTGTGTGTGTGTGTGTGTATGTGTGTATTGAACCACAGTTAACGTTACCAAAAGAAATTGTGATTCTTCCTCCTTCTCAACCCCCCAGCTTCACCACCACCAGAGAGTGATATTACAGTCATGTGTCACTCAACAACAGGGACACATTCTGAGAAATGCATTGTTAGGCGATTTCATCATTGTGCAGACAGGGGCCATGATGAACAAAACAACACGATATTAAATCAAGCACAGGAGAAAATGATGAGGTCAAGAGACACCAATAAACACGAAATGTATGCTGCTGCTGCTGGCATAATAGGGAACACTGTTTTACAGCAATTTTTTTAATAAGTTGAAAGATTACGCCTTAAAATACTGATAAAAAGTATAGTGTAGTAAATACATGAGACATTTATTATATTATGAAGTATTATGTAATGTACATAATTGCATATGCTATGCTTTTATACCTCTAGCAACAGTAGGTTTTTTTTACACCATCATCACCGCTATAATGTAAGGACTTGCACTGTGCCATTTGACATCACTAAGTGATAGAGATTTTTTTTTTTTTTTGCTCCATTGCAATCTTATGAGACCATATATATGGGATCCACCATTGACCAGAATCGTCATTATGCAGCTCACAACTATATTCTCACTCGTTACTCCTCCCAGTAAATAAAAATTTGGAATTGAGTTTCTTCATAAATTAAAGAAAATTGACAGAAAAGGCACTGAAGAATATACTTTAGGAAGTCTATGCCCTGGTGGTATAGTAGTAGGCGAGTTCACTTCAGAAACCATGCTTTTAGGGAGAAGCAAAAGGTTTCCTGCCACCCTCCTGAGTAGAAACTGTTTGAGCAAATAACATCCACGGTTATTATTCCTGCAAGCACAAGTCAGCTAATTCAGAATGAACTGTGCCTGCTTGTGAAACAGATATTTTCACCACTAGTTTGAAGTTTTAAAAAGATGGTGCATCCTTAAATGCAATTAAATTTGATGCCCTGAGCTTGGTGAAATGCCAGTAACACCTTCAATTGGCTTTTCCCCAAGAAGCACCATATTGATGTCACTGGCAGGCACTGTTGCCAATTTAGTTCTTTTGACTGCACAATCTTCAAAAGAGGAGCTCTAAATTTAACTAAAGCACTTGCTATCATGCCAAAAACTAACATATTTGGTTGCCTTCACTCTTCCAACAACAGTGCTTAAAAAACTGCCAAGGGCCTAACAATCAGGTAGGTGCCTTAGGCAGTGAGGTGAATACCAAGAGTTGGGTTTGAAGGCCATGGGTGTTCAGTAAAGGCAGAGAACATATCCTCCCTTCTTCAGTGATTGCAGTAAGCGCTTCTAGTGACCTGCTCTGCCTGACCCCACCAATCCAAGCCTTACTCCTTTCCTATCCAGCAGAGACCTAGCACAGACTCCAGTGGCTCTTACATTTTCTAACCTTTTTGTCTATTTCCACACTGCAAATTCTCAACTAGAGGACATTTTAAACTTCTATCGCCTCTATTCATAATTCTAGCTATTTTTTTCTGGAAAACCTTTCATAACATAGAGAAAAACACCACCAATCCAGAGTTGAGACATCTAACCTCAAAGAGGCCTTTAGAGCAATCTAGTAATCCTTTGATTTCTATAAGCAACTCCTTCACTCTTATTCTTTTCTGCAAATACTCATATCCCCAATAAATCCACTGTTCAATCCCTATACCTCACGCTCAGCAGAGCTTGCCTGAAAACACAGAGAAAATCAGGGTTATAAAGCATGAACTCCCTCAAGGTCTGGTTTTCATACTTGCTTCCTAAGGCTTCCTCCCCACAGCCCCCCAACACCAAATACACACACCCATACCCTCCTATCTGAGCCCAATTTTCCCACCAGGGCTCTAGAGCTCACAAGTCTCCTCTGAGACCTTCCTGCAGCAATTTTTAGTCCTTGACATCTTCAATTGGTTCCTCTCCACCAGCTTTTTCCTGTCTGCCTGCAAACTTGTGTAAATCTCTTTGTCTTTGCAAACAATGCCCCCATAGCACTGTACCCTCTATCTTGTGACTTCTCTTCATTGGTATGTGCAACCACTGCTTTTTGTCAGATTATAAAGGTTCACTATAGAATAGTTATTTGAAAACTTTAAGAATGTATAATTAAATAAAAGTTGCTATAATTCCATAGTCCAGAAATGAGCATTTTACTTAACTCTTCGTGTATTCCCTCTAGTATTTTATTCTATACATTTATATGTGTGGATTGTTTTATTTTGTAACAAAATGTTAACCTAAGTTCAATATACCTTAAATTTTCATGTTTTCACCTGTTATGTCAAGAACTAGAGGCCCAGTGCATGAATTCGTGCATGGGTGGGGTTTAGCCAGTCCGGCCCCAATAGGGGCGGATCAGGACCAGGCCTGTCAAGAGGAGGAGACGGCAGGAAGGTGGCTGGCTGGCCACCCCAACTGGGGCCTGATTAGGGCTGGGCCGGCTGTGGGGAGGGGCTGAGGGCAATTGGCTGGTGGGCTCCACCCCCAATTGGGGTGGAGGGCCGATTGGGGGTGGGGCCAGTCATGGGGGGGGGCTGTGGGAGGTGGGCAGG
>NW_006288615.1:10683402-10687055 GCF_000327345.1 Myotis davidii | reverse complement strand
GTGAGGGGGCCAATCAGGGGTCAGTGGCCGGAGGAGGGGCTGCAGATGGTGGGCTGGCTGGCCCTGCCTGCTATTTGGGTGTGGGGGGCAATCAGGGGCGGGGCCAGCTGGGGGGTAGGGCCACCCTGTCCTCTATTGGGGTAGGAGAGGCCGATCAGGGGCCAGGCTGGCTGGGGGTTCACTGGCTTTAGTGGGTGTCATAGCGACCAGTCTTTTCAGTTGTTACAGTGTTCTGGTCACTGGCTTTTTATACATGTAGATATTATCTTTGTCACCAAATATTTCTTGAAAAATAATTTTAATAGCATGTTAGCTCATTTTTCACTGCTCATTTCTTTTCCCCACATGATGGCATTAACAATACCTTATAGTTATTTGTCAGTTTAATGGATGAATAAATACATGTGTACTTAAATTTGGGTGACTTTGATTTGGGGGAATTTGGGCATTATTTTATCTGTGTTTACTGGCCATTTCTGTTATGAAATATCTGTTGGTATTTTCTTCCCACTTTTCTACTTACTTTTAGGGCTGTTTAATTACAAGTATTAACCCTCCTCTTTGTGTGTTCCAATAATTTCCCCACTTTGTTATGTGCCTTTTAATTTTTATGGTGTTATTTTAAATTTAAATACTCAGGTTTCCTTTTAGACTTATCCTGTTGGTTTTATGACCTGTACATCATGCCCTTCCTGAAAATCTAAATAATTTTCTTTTTCATAGAGACTTTAACTATTTACATTTAACTCTTTCACACCCCTGTAATTTACTTTGGGCTACAGTATGAGTTGGAAACCCAAATTAACTTCATATTTTTCATAATGATGTCAGTAGCATTCATTAAATCATCATCCCTATCCCTTCTGATGCATATATGCCATCTTTATGGTATATTCTGTGATGCCATTCTGTCGGCCCTTTCAAGTCCTTCTGTGCTCTGTTGTGTGTCCCAAGGAGGCTGGCCTGCATAGAAATGGTCCACGTTAACAGGCTGCCAGGGCTCCTAGCGGGAGGCACTGATAGGAAGAGGAGGGGAGCCAAGGTATTTCTCCCTCCTTTCTGCTCCAGGAGGTATCTTGGGCAGAGACCACACTTACTCCCTGACACTCTATCCCGCCTTAGACAGGCATCCCATGATTGCACCTAGTTCACTAGTTGACCCAGCCCCTGAGCTCCAGGGACTCCACTCACCCTTTTCATTCCTGCAGAACAGAGGTATCGCAGCTGCAGCTGAATTGTGAATTTTGGGTGGCTTTTCAGGCTCTTCTATTATCTGTGTCACCCATTACTCTGCTTTGAATATTCAGTTGAATATAAGTTTTCCTGTTTGAAACCTACATGATGATGTCCTCTTGCTATTCATTGATGTATGTGTTCTTTTCTGGACCAGGGTTACAATTTTAATGATTGTCATTTTTCTAAAATATTTTCATTTAACTCATCTTTTTAAAAAATGTTATTGCCTAATTCTGTTTCACAAAAACTAATTTTTCCAAGTGAACTTTAAAAAGATATTGTCAATATTTTTTATATATTAAAAATACACTCACATGAGTAAACAAATCTATGTATACAAAATGTTTATTAAAGAATTGTTTATACCTTAGCTGGTTTGGCTCAGTAGATAGAGCATTGGCCTGCAGACTGAAGGGTCCCGGGTTCAATTATGGTCAATGGCATGTACCTCGGTTGCAGGCTCCACCCCTGGCCCTGGTCGGGGTACATGTGGAAGGCAACCAATTGATGTCTCTCTCACATCAATGTTGTTTCTCTTTCTTTATTGCTCTCCCTCCCTTCCACTCTCTAAAGACAAATGGGAAAAATATCCTCGGGTGAGGATTAATCTAAAAAAAAGAATTGTTTGTACTCATAAAGAAAATTAAAAACAACCAATGTTAAATAAATTTATGATATATTTATACATTGTGATACTCTAGGACTTTAAAAAGAATATGATATGTATACTGCTATGGAAGCATAAATTGCTATAATTATTTTGGAAAACTCTTTGGCCATATCTACTAAAACTAATTATGTGAATGCCCTATCACTAGGCTATTCCACTTCTAGATATATACCCAACATAAATATGTACATATGTTCACAAAAAGACATACAAGAATATTCCCCGCAGCTCTATTCATAATATTCTTAGTTGGGGGACAACCCAAATAGCCACTAACAAAGGAATGTATAAATTATATTCATGTAATGTGATATGGCAATGAAAAGCCAAACTACTGAATGACTCATAAGTGTAATGTTGAATATGAGACCAGACACAACAAAAATATGCTGTATGATTCCACTCAAATAAAGTTTAAAAGTGGGTAATACTAATCAATGTTGTAGAAAGTCACAATAGTGTTTACCTTTGGAGAATTGGGATCAGGAAAGGATGTAAGGAAGGATGATTTCTGCACTTTTTGTATGTAGATAAATTTCAGCTTTAGAAGTTTAAAAATATATAAGGTAGATCCATATGTATTGATGTAGAAAGATATCCAAGTTATGCTGCTAAGTTAAATAAAATAGTTGTTAGAGGGTACATAAAGAAAGAGTCCCATATGTGTTAAAAAAGACTATCATATATGTGTGTCTGTGTTGTGTGTAAATATATATATTCATGTCTGAATGAATACATATATACACATACCTACACACAAGAGAAAGTAAGAGAATGAGAAACTTGATTTAATTTTCTCCCCCAATAGACATGAACTATTTTCATAATAAAAATTATCAATAAAAAATTGAATGGAATATTTGTGTCACAATGCATTGAAGCTGTAAGTTAATTTAGGGAAATAAGCCTATCTCACAGTACTGTTTTCCTAGCCAGAAACATGGTATGTCTCACCATGTGCTCATCTCTTCTTTTATACCTCCAGTCAAGATTTTTTAAAAATATATCTTTATTGATTTCAGAGCGGAAGGGAGAGGGAGAGAGATCTGCCTTCTGCACGCCCCCTACTGGGGATTGAGCCAGCAACCCTGGCATGTGCCCTTGGCTGGAATCGAACCTGGGATCCCTCAGTCTGGGGGCCAACACTCTATCTACTGAGCCAAACCGGCTAGGGCTCTCCAGTCAAGAATTTTAACTTCCTTCCTATAAGCCCTGCATGACTCTTGGGAGGTCATTCCTGTGTGCTATTTGTTTATTTATCATTGCTCTTATGAATTAAATAGTTTGATAGCTAGGTTTCTCAAGAGAGAAATCTAACCTCTTTATTTCCCATTCATTTCTAACCTGCTCAACTCTAATGAAGCTGTTCTGGCAGATTATCAACTGCCAAGTACAACAGATGGCTTCTGTTTTTCAGCATGACACTTTTAGACAGTTGTAAGTTCATTGATTCAATAAATATTTGTTGATCATTTGATATATGCTAGACCCAGTGCTATACACCGTAGGTAAACATAAGCCCTGCTGTCAAGTTGCTTATACCTTAATGGAGAAAATAATAAATGGGCACTTACAACACACTGAAGTACAGATGTGCACAAGATGCTATGGCAAACATCAGAGCAGCACCTATACAGACCTGGGTTATTAGAAACCACTTCCCAAAACAGATGTTGTATAAATTGAAACGTAACTCTTATGAGGAAGATGAGAATGATGACTATTTTAGACATAGATAAGATTATTT
>NW_006288615.1:10673769-10683373 GCF_000327345.1 Myotis davidii | reverse complement strand
GAAAGAGCATATTTCAGTGCATGTAAGGAAATGCTAGTAATTCAGTAAGGCTGGGTCACAGAATTTGAGGTAGGAAATTGTAGAAAGTTAGGCTACAACAGTAAGAAGAAGGCGGGTCATAATGTCATTCTAAGGAGTCTGGAGTTCAGTGACAAGCCACTAAAGTTATTGAAGGCTGGGGCTGACTTGATAAAATGTGGACTTTAGGAAACGGAATTAAGCTGCAGGGTGAAGAACGGTTTGGGGTAGTGGGGCTACTGGAAGCAAGAAACCCCTACTTAGTAATGTGGACAGTGGAAATGAAAAGAAGTTATAAGATTCCTGAAGTCATCAATAAGTAAAAGTAAGAAGACTAATTAACGGGCAGGTAAGGGTTGAGGGGAATTGAGGATGAAAGTCAGGTCTTCATCTGGCAAACAGAGTTGACTGTGGCTCCATTGACTGAAATGAAACTAAGAACAATTTTGCAAAGACAGGAAGTGATGAGATGGTGAGTTTAATTTGAGAAATGTGGGTTTGGGGATGCTTGTACAATATAGAAAGAGGCAGTGGGATCTGCCAGCTTTGTCTTCAGGAACTATAGTTGGGAAGGAGTGCTAGATTTGAGAACCATGAGCATTTGGGAGGTGAAAAAAGTCAAGTGGATGAGACCACAGAAGTTAAAAACACAGACCAAGTGGTCAAGGGACAGGCTCTGTGCAGTCAGATTTGGGTATGCATCTTGCTGTGGCTACCTGCAATGCCCAGGGTCTTTAACATCTTTGTAAGGTAAGAATAATAACAGTAACTACCTCAAAAGACTTTATGAAGATTAAAATATTATCTATAAGTTTGTTATAAGTTTGAAGATAAACTCTGATGATCTGACATCTTTAAAAGGAAAACAGAAAAAAAAAACAAAAAACACTTCATGAAAGAATCTGAGAAGCAACAGCCAGAAAGTTAGGAGGAAATCCAGGAGAAGTAATGTCACATCAGCCAAAAGGAGGGGGTGGGGAAGAAGGAAGGAGCATTGCAAGATGATAAGTAGACAACACTTTTAAAATGCAGTGATAGAGGCAAATAAAATAGGGACTTCTTTCTTAAAGAGCATGGTGTTTTAGAAACAAAAACCAGATTACAATTAGACTGACAAATGAATAGAAGGTGAGAGAAATGAAGACCGTCTTTATGGTCATTGAATGTTAAAAGAGAAAGATGCTAGAGAAAGATAGAGGGGGAAGGTTGGCTGGTTGTTAATAAAATTAGAGGCATGACCATGTAAATGCTGACAGAAATGAATCTTGTGATGAGATTGGTTGTATATGTTGAAAAGAAAAGATAGGCAATAGTAAAGACTTAAGGATGAGGTGGGAAACGATGGATCCAGAACACAGGAGCACGAAGGTCCTTGGTCAGAAGGAAGGACATTTATAACACTGTGACCTAAAGGAAGGGTGACAAGAGCAGGGGCGGGAGCTGGGAGGTTTGCAAATGTGGTGGGAGGAGTATGAGGAAAGAGCCATCGGATACTATTTCTTTTCTCTGTAAATTGCCTGCCCTGAGTGAAGTGTGAGACAGAGAGATCAACGGTTAGCAGGAGAAAAATATTTGAAAAAAATTGCTGTGGAAATTGAAAGAGGGGATCAATTAGAGAATCGGGAAGTTTTCCAGGCAGCTTTCAGGACCTGGTTATTGTTAAAACTGTTGACTTGTCAGCCCATTGGACTTTTTTTGTGCTAGTTTTCTTTAGTAGTATTTAGTAGCCAGGGAATGAGAATGGAGAAAGTGAGCAATGAAATAGGCTTAAACTTTCCTTTTGCTGGTGGACGCAGGGAGGAGAAAATATCAAGAATTGAGAAAAATGGCAAGAAAGGGATTCAAATGATGTAGTAGGGCCAGAGAAGGAAGTGAAGAAAGGAGGGAACTATGGGTAAAGGTAAAGAGAAAGAGAGCAAGGGATTGTAGATCCCAGGAGGTTGTGAAAATGTAGTGGCAGGGCCTGGAAGGATAAGAATTTGTGATACAAGAGCAAGTTGTGAGTATTCAGAAATGGAGCACTGCCTGATGAAACGGGGATGGAGTTGGAGGCATGGAAGTGCCTATCTGAAATGGAACAGATGTGAAGATCATTGGTGTGGAGAAAACCAAGCTAATGAGAAGCTAGGCTACTCTCCGAAAGACCAAGATCACTGCAGCTACTCCAGATAATCACAGTGTAGGGGTAGAAAGAAAGATGCATCAGGGGCCAAAATATATAATGAATGAAAGGCAACGACTGGGAAGTTTATGAGAGCAAAATAGGTGTAGAAGATGATACTGTGAAAGTGTCATGAATCTCCAAGGAGGAGGGAGGTGAGGAATCATATTAGTAAGAGTATGGATGTGACATTGTGGCAGGAGAATTTGGGGCTGACCCACCCCACCCCTAGCTTGGTGTAGGAAAATGGGAAGCACCCACTCAAGACAGATGCTGGAGAAGCCAGTTTTCAGTGCAGGCCAAGGAGTGGGATCAACTGTGTGTGTTGAGGGTAAAGAAGCAAGAGAGGTAGATTGCATAAAACAGGCATCACACGGGGTGGTGGGGAAGGGTATGGGAAGTGGTAGGGAAGGGTATGGGAGGTGGTGTGGAAGGGTATGGGAGGTGGTGTGGCAGGGTATGGGAGGTGGTGGGGAAGGGTATGGGAGGGGAGGGGGAAGGGTATAGGAGGGGAGGGGGAAGGGTATAGGAGGGGAGGGGGAAGGGTATAGGAGGGGAGGGGGAAGGGTATAGGAGGGGAGGGGGAAGGGTATAGGAGGGGAGGGGGAAGGGTATAGGAGGGGAGGGGGAAGGGTATAGGAGGGGAGGGGGAAGGGTATAGGAGGGGAGGGGGAAGGGTATAGGAGGGGAGGGGGAAGGGTATAGGAGGGGAGGGGGAAGGGTATAGGAGGGGAGGGGGAAGGGTATAGGAGGGGAGGGGGAAGGGTATAGGAGGGGAGGGGGAAGGGTATAGGAGGGGAGGGGGAAGGGTATAGGAGGGGAGGGGGAAGGGTATAGGAGGGGAGGGGGAAGGGTATAGGAGGGGAGGGGGAAGGGTATAGGAGGGGAGGGGGAAGGGTATAGGAGGGGAGGGGGAAGGGTATAGGAGGGGAGGGGGAAGGGTATAGGAGGGGAGGGGGAAGGGTATAGGAGGGGAGGGGGAAGGGTATAGGAGGGGAGGGGGAAGGGTATAGGAGGGGAGGGGGAAGGGTATAGGAGGGGAGGGGGAAGGGTATAGGAGGGGAGGGGGAAGGGTATAGGAGGGGAGGGGGAAGGGTATAGGAGGGGAGGGGGAAGGGTATAGGAGGGGAGGGGGAAGGGTATAGGAGGGGAGGGGGAAGGGTATAGGAGGGGAGGGGGAAGGGTATAGGAGGGGAGGGGGAAGGGTATAGGAGGGGAGGGGGAAGGGTATAGGAGGGGAGGGGGAAGGGTATAGGAGGGGAGGGGGAAGGGTATAGGAGGGGAGGGGGAAGGGTATAGGAGGGGAGGGGGAAGGGTATAGGAGGGGAGGGGGAAGGGTATAGGAGGGGAGGGGGAAGGGTATAGGAGGGGAGGGGGAAGGGTATAGGAGGGGAGGGGGAAGGGTATAGGAGGGGAGGGGGAAGGGTATAGGAGGGGAGGGGGAAGGGTATAGGAGGGGAGGGGGAAGGGTATAGGAGGGGAGGGGGAAGGATATGGGAGGTGAGGGGGAAAGGTATAGGAGGTGAGGGGAAGGGTATGGGAGGTTTGTGAGGCACTGGGGATTCACTGATTCTCATTGCAAGCATTTCACACCTAAACTGTTGTAATAAACTCCTGGCTGGCCACTCTGCCTCCAGCTTTGCTCTTTTAAATTCATCATCTGGATTCGATGACATGAAATGTAGCTCTGATCCTGTCATTCGTATCCCTGACTTAAATCCTCTACTGTTTTCATCAAATCTCTGGGACTAATTGCAAATTCCTAAAATTAGCATTGCATACAAGTTTCTCCAGTTATGTGGCTCCTGTCCACCTTCCCAGGCTTATCTCCCAGAAGGTCCTAAAATGTACCCTGTCCCCCAGACACACTGAACTACATGAAATCACCCCAAACTCCACACACTCTAAACAGAGATGAGGGGGAAAGAACATTCCAGGTGGAATAAACAGTTTGAAGAGAGATATAAACTTCGGTAAATGTCAAGAGATAAAATATAACTGGACTCCAAAATTAGATAAGACATGAAAAATAAGAATTGCTCAGAGCTACGATTCTTGAATGAAGCACTGCCTCTTGGCAATGTGTTAGAAAGTAGGTGCTATTAATTTTTCTCAAGGAGTTAAATTTTATGCACCTACCAGACTAAATATTTTTATTAGGATAAACTTGTCTGATGTTGCTCTTAGTAATTATTGTACACATGACCTTTTCCTCATCTTTCCAAGTTTTATATAGGCCAATTTTTTCATGTCGAGAGACATGTTGGTTGAGAGGTAACTTTCACAGCATGGGACATAACCGACACCTTGGAAAAATGTGTGCAAGTTTGTGTATTTTTCAAAGATAATGAGGACAAAGATTTAAAATCTGTTCAAACATTTCCTGGCAAAATGTATATAAATTGTGCCAAAAAAGAACTGCACATTGCGTGCCTTCAATCTGTTTTTGAAATATTTGTAGATACAGGCAACATCTGTTCCACTGGACCAAGACACACGGTAAGTGCTAATAACTTTGAACAGCTCTGGTTTGAAAAGTTTGTATTTGAAAATTAAATATTTTTTAAAACAGATGCATGCTGAAGTTCTCTAAGTGAACTTAAAAAAATGTTAAGTTAGGGAAATTGTGAAGAAAATATTTTACAAAATAAACCAAAGTCTAAAACTTAAGGAATTTGCTGAATGATGTAATCATGTATTAAAAAATATGCCTACTTGCAAAATATAAGATTGCAGTCCAATTCTGTAAAGTATAAAAGGGGGTTAGGGAGCAAAGAACTAAGGGACCTATCTACAAATATACAAAAGAGATTCCCATATTTCCTACTAGAAATATACTGGCATACACAAAGTTTCTATTTGAAGTAGACACCAGCTTGCCTGGCTGGTGTGGCTCAGCAGTTTAGCGTCAACCCAGAAACTGAGAGGTTGCTGGTTCAAATACCAAAAGGGGGTGTGCAGGAGGCAGCCGATCGATGATGTTCCTCCTTATCAGTGTTTCTATCTCTCTAACCCCTTCCCTTTCTCTCTCTCTAAAAACCAATAAAAACATATTTAAAAAATAAAGTAAACACCAGCTCTACATAATTAGAGAATTACAGTAATAGATCTTACACATGGAAATGAGCTATATTCATGTATACTTTTGGCATATGTTATTAGAGAAACTTTAGTTTCACTTTGGAATCATGTATCTGAAATATGATCAACTTTATTTTATAAACTCTAATTAGAACTAAAAGTTGCTTAAAAATGAAAAATTATTCAAAAAAATAAAAACTCAGCCTGATTGAGGATTAGTAAATATATAACGTACCAGCAGTGACCGGATTTGTCAACTGGAGTAACTTTGTTCCAGAAAAGTGTACTAGTAAGTCTGAATTAAATTAGATGACAGTAAGATTCACTTAATAAAAAAAATCAGTTTTGCAGTAAATTACATGGAATGGTAGACATTTCTTTTTATGGTAACAGAAGGAAAGTCTTTGGCAAAGAGCTGGTTGTCATCAAGCAGTATTTCTCTAATCCTAGGGAGCCATACATTGGTGCATTGTGATAGCCAACTGAGTACTCAGTATTTCTCTAATCCTAGGGAGCCATACATTAGTGCATTGTGATATCCAATTGAGTACAATTTTTAAAAATATATTTTATTTGATTTCAGAGAGGAAGGGAAAGGGATGGAAACATCAATGATGAAAGAGAATAATTGATCAGCTGCCTCCTACACACCTCCCACTGGTGATCAAGTCCACAACCCAGGCATGTGCCCTGACTAGGAATGGAGCCATACAGCTGCCTCCTACACACCTCCCACTGGTGATCAGTCCACAACCCAGGCATGCGCCCTGACTAGGAATGGAGCCGTAATCTCCTGGTTCATAGGTTAACATTCAACCACTGAGCCACGCTGGCCAGGCAGTACAATTTTTTAAATGAAAGATAACATATTAGCAAATATGAAATTGCACAACAGATAGTAGGGGTAAGAATTGTTTTGTTAAAACTTGGTTTCAAATGTGTATGTGTGAGAAAGATATGACATGTATTTCTTATTGTAGATCATAGTCCAAAAAATGGTTTGAAGCCCACTGCCTCTATGGAAAATATTATATTCTATCCTCTTTGGAGGCTAGTGCAATTTGTTCTAAAGAGCAGATGTAAATGAGAGAAGATTCTGGGCCAGATAAAGTCTTGGGTATTACAGACTCCTTGGAGGGCCCAAGAGAGGAAACTGAGGCAATTATTAAGATGCAAATATACCTGTCAGGGTGATTCCTTCCACCTTCCCCTCTTATGCTAAGCCAAGAGAGATAAATTATTTATTCATACCTAAAGCAATTAAAGTATTCTCTCTCTCCATGCAGGGAATGATAATCAAAATTAGCTTTCATAGACAGGTCTTCTTAAATACACAGATAAGAATACTATGAAAATCACAAAACATCTGAAGTAAAACTATACAGAAAGGAAACAACAAATAATTTAAAGAATCATAAATATTTTCAGGGGCATATGAGAAGTCAACTTAACCATGAAAAATAACAGGCTGAATTATAAATCTTAAAAATATGTGATCATTAGTATTTAATTACAAAGAAATGAGGTTGAAATGATAAAGTTGGCTTTTTAAAAAAAGGAGGCAAAAAAACAATTGAACAATTCTGAAAAGTTCTAAAGGGGAAAGATGTATGAAACTAGAAGTTAATGCCAACCAAAATGTTACCGAACTCAAGGGGTTCGTTTCTTGGGGTGCTTTATTCAAGAACTAGATGTGGTTGTCATACAGTAGTTTTATTTACTTGCAGCAAGTGAAAGAGACAGTTGGATTCACATCCAAAGCTCCGTCTCCAGGAAGAGAAGCGTAGCCATCGCTTATATACACTATTTGGTCAATTTCATGTTGATTTCTTCTTTGCCGTTGGCTGCACTTATCTGGTTGAGTTCCTATCAAGCTCATTCTGTTTATAGCTGCATCTGCAAAATACTGTGCTACATGTTAACATTTAGCAAGATAACAGCCAGTAAGAACAGCAGAGACCCTGAGACACTTTTTATCTAAAAAAAGAATTCATGTAGAAGACAAATATTGAAATAATAGAAGGCAGGTAAAATGTATTACATAATAAGAAAATTTGATAAAGATAAACATATTTTTAAAATTAGGTCAAGAAAAGCTCAGATGTACAAATTACAAAACAACAGATATGTGCTACTTATTAAAAGTTAGAGATTTTCAAGTTGGGTGAAAAAATAAAATCTAAATGTATGGTGTTTACCAAAGATTTATCTGAAACAATATGAAACAAAATTATTTGAAAACTATATCAGAAAATTGTTAATAAACAGAAAGCAGATCTAAAAATGTCAATGTCGGACAAAATAGAATCAAGAGCAACATGAAAAGAAAAAGAATGATAAATAGAGATGAAAGAAACAATATAAAATGATACATACTCTTGATAGTTTAAGTTCTTAGCAGCAAAAATATATAAAACAAACATGGAGAGAAAGGCAAGTGAAATTAATAAGTATAGAGTATAGTCAGAAATTTTAATATATCTTGCTTACAAATTGACAGATCAAGTAAACTAAAAATAATTAAAGCTATTTAGAACTCAAAACCACAGACAATTATCAAAATTGGTTTTATAAATAATGAATATATGAGGAACTTTGTACCCGAGGGAACATTTATTAAAATTTAGTCCATAATCTGATCTCAAAGCAGTGAAATCATCAAGCCACTCATATTTACATGTATAAAGTGTTTACTACATGCCTGGTATTGTTTATTCTAAGCAATGATTTCATATTTAGTAAATAAAGGTACAAGATGCCCAGTTAAATAAGAATTTAAGTATACAATGAATATTTTTAGGGGGATTTTGGAAATTTTAGAAATTTGTAGAGAATACATTTTGAAAACTTGGGGAGAAACAGAGAGAAACATTCTCATATATTTGTAAGATAAATTTATCACCTGGAAGCCTAAATTAGACAAACCTGACACACAAAAAAAAATGAGACCGTAGACATACCTACTTTTATTTACAGCTGTAAAATTTCTAAATGCTAATTTAATCGATTTAATATAGCAGTGTATTAAAAGTTGTCTGACACCAGAAATGGAAGGAAGGTCCAACACCACAAAGTATTTTAATGTAATTTACATTTTTAAAATTAAAGGGTGAAAGCAATAAAATCATTGCAATTAATGAAAACTCAACTTATTAAAAGTGACAACTATTTATAATAGTTCTTATATCTGACAAATGTGTAATACAAGAACAAAGTTTTCTAACTTGATGAAGAATATCTATCTAAACATCAGGAATGACAAATTTGAAAGTGTAATGAATAAAAGTCCTAGTCATAATTGAAAATAACAGCAAATGAAAGAAAATATCTAGGTATAAAATTAATGTAAATGTATGATATCTATAATAAAAACTTTACTGTGGGATGTAAAAGAGGATATAGTTAAAAAAAAGAAAAAAACACACCGAGAACCTGGCTCTGATGATGAACTGAATGCTGCCTCATTTCCTTTCTTCTTCGCCGACTCCGTCCACACCTTTGGGAACCCCTGGACCTGTTGGGGCTGGACCCCAACAGGCGGCGTGGGAGCCACCATGGCGCACATCACTACCAACCAGTCCCTGCAGCAGGCCTATGGAGCAATTGAAACCAGAGACGGGGAATGCTTTGCAGAGCTGGTGTCTTTCAAGCATCCTCACGTTCCCAACCCGTGGCTTCAGTTGGCCTCTCCGGAGGAGAAGTGTCAACACGTTTTGGAACCTCCTTATGATGAAATGTTTGCAGCTCATTTAAGGTGCACGTACGCAGTGGGGAACCATGACTTCACAGAGGCATACACATGCCAGACTGTCATCGTCCAATCATTCCTGCGGGCGTTCAGGCCCACAAAGAAGAAATCTGGGCTCTGCCTGTCATGTATGCTGTAGCACTTGATCTTCGAGCATTTGCCAATAATGCAGATCAGCAGCTGGTTACGAAAGGAAAAAGCAAAGCTGGGGACACGTGGGAAAGAGCTGCTGAGTTGTTGAGGGGCTGTTTCCGAGTCTGTGCCAGTGACGCTGGTGCTGGGGTAGAGGATTCTAAGAAGCGGGGGATGCTGTTTCTGGTGACTCAGTTATTCAAGATTCACTTTAAGATCAATAACCTCCATCTGTGTAAACCTCCCATCAGAGCCATCGGCAGCTCAGATCTGAAAGAAGATTATAGCACAGCACAGAGAGTAACGTACAGGCACTATGTTGGACGAAAGGCCATGTTTGATCATGACTTTAAGCAAGCCAAGGAGTACCTGTCCTTTGCCATTGAACACTGTCGCCGTTTAAGTCAGAAGAACAAAAGGATGATTTTGATATATTTACTCCCAGTAAAAATGATGTTGGGTCA
>NW_006288615.1:10663097-10669407 GCF_000327345.1 Myotis davidii | reverse complement strand
AATAAACAAAATTAGTATTCGGAAAAAAAAAAAAGAAAGGAAAAAGCAAAGTTGGGGACACGTGGGAAAGAGCTGCTGAGTTGTTGATGAGCTGTTTCCGCGTCTGTGCCAGTGACGCTCGTGCTGGTATAGAGGATTCTAAGAAGTGGGGGATGCTGTTTCTGGTGAACCAGTTATTCAAGATTTACTTTAAGATCAATAAACTCCATTTGTTTACACCTCTCATCAGAGCCATCGACAGCTCAGATCTGAAAGAAGATTATAGCACAGCACAGAGAGTAACGTACAGGCACTACGTTGGACGAAAGGCCATGTTTGATCGTGACTTTAAACAAGCCGAGGAGTACCTGTCCTTTGCCTTTGAGCACTGTCACCGTTTGAGTCAGAAGAACAAAAGGATGATTTTGATATATTTACTCCCAGTAAAAATGCTGTTGGGTCATATGCTGACCATTGAGCTTTTGAAAAAGTATCTCATGCAGTTTGCTGACGTAACCAGAGCTGTAAGTGAAGGCAATCTCCTTCTATTGAACGAGGCTCTAGCGAAGCATGCGACCTTCTTTAATCGCTGGGGCATCTTCCTTATCCTTGAAAAGCTGAAGATCATCACCTACAGGAATCTTTTTAGGAAAGTGTACTTGTTACCCAAAACACCAGTTATCTCTGGATGGTTTTCTTGTTGCTTTGAAATTCATGCAAGTGGAAGACGTGGACATCGATGAAGTCCAGTGTATTCTAGAACCTGATGTACATGAATCACATCAAAGGCTATATATCACATCAGCATCAGAAGCTAGTTGTTAGCAAGCAGAATCCGTTTCCTCCGCTGTCTACAGTGTGTTGAATGTATCAACACCTGTTCCCCTGGTGTGCATCGTGCTGATGAAATCAGGACTTTGCCAGGACGTTACTTTCTGCAGCTAGAATCTCTTTGGGGCTCTTCTCTCAGGGATGTTGAGACTGAGTTCCCCGCATTCACAGCCACCTTGACATTCTCTCATCGCTCATTACTAATGTCGACCTCACGGAGACTTGGAATTTCTTTTTCAAATGTTGCAGACCCTCCTTTGACTCTGAAGCGTTGGAGAAACTGCTGTGAAGGAGGCTCCTTTGAAGGAGTCTCTTCTCCAAGGCAGCTACAGTTTACTTCTCCTAAACACACACACACACACACACACACACAAAAAACATACCCTATTCTAAATGGAAAGAAAATATAGTAAAAGTAGTTATTTTCCACCCTAAGTAAATTACAGAATGAATGCAATCCCAAATCAAAGCCTAAGATTTTTAAAAATAAAACTTGACAATACAGTTTCCAGAAAAGATGCAAAAGTACACACACACACACACACACACACACACACAAACACACACAAACACACAAAACCATCAAAAGAAGGAAGAAGGTGGAGAATTTATGCCATCAGACTTTAAAATATACTATAAAAATATAGCAATTAGCCCTAACCAGTTAGGCCCAGTGGATAGAGAGTTATCCTAAGGACTGAAGGGTCCCAGGATTGATTCCAGTCAAGGGCATGTACCTTGGTTGCGGGTACATCCCCAGTAGGGGATATGCAGAAGGCAGCTGATCAATGTTTCTCTTTCATTGATGTTTCTAACTCTCTATCCCTCTCCCTTCCTCTCTGTAAAAAATCAATAAAATATATTTTAAATATATATGTATATATATAGCTTCATCCATTGAGCCACACTGCCCACCATGGCTCCGAGGCAGCTGCCCTGCCCGCATTGCACAGATGAGAAAGAAGGCTCAGCCCTAGCCAGTGTGGCTCAGCGGATAGAGCATCGGCCTGTGGACTGAACGACGCCAAGCTTGTTTCCAGTCAAAGGCACTTGACCAGTTTGTGGGCTCCATCCCCAGTAAGGGGCATGCAGAAGGCAGCCAATCAATGATTCTCATCATTGATGTTTCTATCTCTCTCCCTTCCTCTCCGAAATCAATCCTATATAATAAGGAGGGAATATGCTAATTGACTGTCACACTCTCACCAGATGGCAGCGCCCACAGCCACAAGGTGGCGGAGCCCAGTCCCCTCAGCCTCGCCGGGGGCCTTGGGTCCTCCTGCACCCCCCTCCCCCCACTGACTAAGACTCAGGCAAGCACGCTGGCTGAGGTGCAGGCAAGCCTTGGATGGCAGCTGTCCAGCTACCCAGGGCCAGCCCGAGGCTCAGGTAACCAGGGCTGGCCAAGGCTTGCGCTACCGGCAGTGGCAGCAGCAGAGGTGTGATGGGGCCGTTGCCTTCACCTGATCGATGGGTCACCTCCAGCCCCTGAGGCAGCAGCAGAGGTGTGATGGGGGCGTTGCCTTCACCTGATCGATGGGTCACCTACTGCCCCTGAGGACTGTGAGAGAGGGCAGGCTGGGCTGAGGGATCCCCTCTCCAGTGCATGAATTTTCATGCACCAGGCCTCTAGTAAAAATATATTTTTAAAAAATAAATAAAAGTGTAGCAATTAGAATAAAATGACAGTGATGCATTAATATATAGATGGAGGAAAACCAAATCCATGATGAAGAACATTCCAAACCAATGAAACTAAGAATAAACAAATGGAGATGGAACAAATATTGTTAGTTTCCTAATTTGGAGCCAAGAGAAAAAGAACATATATTCTAGGTAGTTTAAAAACACGAATGTCTAAGATAAAACTATAAAAACCATCCAAAGATAATATATTTGTAATCTTGGATTACAGGGGACCTATGAGAGATATGAAGTGTGTATGCCACAAAAGAAACTATTGATAAATTTGACATTAATATTTAAAACATGTGCATAAAAATAATAATATCCCTACCAATATTTTTAGTTTTTACCATTAAGCTATGTAGAATCTTCAGAAGAAGTGGCTTACAGCTAAGAAAATGAAAAAGGGCAGACAGAACTACCAAATATTCAAGGCCTACTCTGTAACTGACACCAAGTGAAGGGAAATATATTTTTAATCCCAGTGGTCGGCAAACCGCGGCTCGTGAGCCACATGCATCTCTTTGGCCACTTGAGTGTGGCTCTTCCACAAAATACCATTGTACAGGCATGCACGTTCAGTGCAAAGTTGACTTAAAACTTTAAGTAAAGTTTATTAAGTTAATTGTAGGGAACGTTGTGGAGTGAAAGAAGATGTAGTGTCGAGGGTTGAGAAAGGTATGTTGAGATGGTTTGGACATATAGAGAGGATGAACGAAAGGAGATAGACGAAACAAGTATATAAGACGAGTGTGGATGGGAGAGTTGGAAGGGGTCGACCTCAGCGAATATACCTCAATCAGATTGAGGGCATTTTTAGCAAAGGCCAGCTTAGGAGTACCCTAATTAAGTTAATAACAATGTATCTACCTATATAGTTTAAGTTTAAAAAATTTGGCTTTCAAAAGAAATTTCAATCGTTGTACTGTTGATATTTGGCTCTGTTGACTAATGAGTTTGCCGACCACTGGGCTATCCCATGTAATCCCAGGGAATCCTCATCAGTCCTGAAGGATGTATTACTGTCATCATGTTGCCGAGGAAGAAGCACAGGACGAGAAGGAAACAGTAGATTCACTAAGAAATGACTCAGTGTAACACTGTTAGAGTCTGGACCAGTCTTCCCGGTTGTGAGTCTGTAAAACATTACAAGTGCTAAGTAACACTTATTTAACACAAAGTATGAAATAAGATTCAGCTGTAAGAGCAATTATGTGAATCTACTGCCTAGGTGTTGTTGTTTGTTAATTTCTTTATTGATTAACATATTACATATGTGTCCTTATCCCCCCCATTGCTCCTCCACGCCCCCACCTGTGCCCTCCAAAGGACTTGTATGCGTGCATATAAGCCTAACCAATGGACACAGTCAACAGGGGGGGTGAGGGCATGCTGCCTTAGTTTTCATGAGGCTGCTGGTGTGCTGAGACACTGATACTGTTAGTAGAGAGTCGTGGTAAACAGCTAAAAATGTGACCTAAGACTGTGTCTTGTGAAGTCGTGTAAATTGTCACTTCATATAGTACTTCCATTCTGAACTCTAGATGCAGTAATTTTGTGTTTTGGGAAGTTTGGGGACCACTAACTAGAGTCAGTAAAAGAGTTAACAACAGGGTACTCTGGGAGAAATTTCGGGTCTTCAAAGTGTCTGCTGATTTAAAAAAGACAGAATCTACTTAAAGAAGCTAAGATCCTATTACTCAAGTTAACAGATAATAGGAAGATAGCTTCAGTGTGTGTGTGTGTGTGTGTGTGTTTTCTATTGTTAGGAATAATTCTGAAGCATTTATATTATTTTAAATCCTGCCAGTCCCTGCCTTACATGGTTAGTCGAGTTGAAATACCTTCAGTCTCTAGGTTAATGCCAACCACCCCATCCTAAAGGCCTTCAATCTACTATGTGCTTTCAAAGTCCTGCAGTGGGTAAAGAACACTGGTGAACTTTGCAATGAATATGGACGCTCAAATTATAGGATTTGGGGTGCCTAGAGTAAGGTCTTGGCCCAAAATGCCAAAAAAAAATATGGAAACTTGCCTAGTGAGCTCTCCCCTCTGAGCCCCACTTAAGGGAGTTGATGTCTGCCTTATATTTAGTTTGCTTTTATCCATTGAAAATGGCACCACCTATCTGGCCTAAGCTTGACAAGTCTATGACTCTTCCCAATCTCTTAGGTGGTTTAGTTCTGCATCCGTATCCACACACAGTTGTTGGACTGGCTTTAACATGAACGAATAGCCTGGAATCCAGGTACTGCTACTCCCTGACTATTTCTATGTTTGCTGAGTTCCCGTGGTCAAGGTGACTTAGATTGATAGCCCACCTCTTTGAAAAGGAACATTCTTCATAGATGTGAACAATTCCCCACCAGCAAATTTGGGGGAGGGGAGAATATAAAACATTGGTTGAATTAAACAAAAAGGGGAAATTAAAATGTTGGCGCTCAGTTATTATGGTCCATGATCTCAACAAATAAACAGGTAAAAATGCTTATTTTGATGCATGGTTTAACATTTTTTAAAACTCATATTGTTTGCCACAGCCAATAGAATTCTTAGTTGTTTTCACTTTGAACAGTTGAGTTAGAATGTAGCATTTGTGCATAAATGCCATTTTGGCCAGAGGAAGGCTGCTGCCTTGTGTAAGCTGAAACAATGAGAGTTTTCCATTGAAACGAATTGGAAAGTAAATGTAGAGCAATGCAGTTATATATCTGTGAGATTAATGCCACCTACAACATGAGAAAAGGATGAGTCTAAGCGTTTTCCATTGAAATTAATTGGAAAGTAAATGTAGAACAATGCAGTTATATATCTGTGAGATTAATGCCACCTACATGAGAAAAGGATGAGTCTAAGCTTTTCTCTTTCGGTAAGAAACTTACAACTAGAGGATCCTTTGTTTTCCTTGTGGAGAATGCGGTCTAATGCCTTCAGTGGTTTCCTTCTCAACACATAATTGATCTCGGAATGACATTCACTTTGAGTGTGGACAGTTGTACCTTTGGGACAGAAGCAGTTGTTTCTCCCTTTGTCATCCTGCACAATAGCTATACTAGGAGAACTATTTTCTCTAAAAATTACCACTTCAGAGACCTAGAAAACTCAACAATGTCATTTTGTATGTTTATAAAAGACAAAATGGTCTTGCTACTATAAATGGAGTAGAGGAAAAAGGCAATTGACCCAACAGTACTTTATCGCTGGAAATATACCACAGGTCATTAAAAATAGAGGCATGTAAAATATTTAAGGACACAGTTAAAACGGTCTTGTGTTAAAACTTTTGAAAGGGATTTTAAAAATAGAAAAGATTTTTGCAAACTAGCAAAAAAAACATTAATGGAACTTTAAAAAAGAGTACAGATATAAAACTTTTCCAATGTATTTTTCTTATCTTTTTCCTTTTTGAGAAGAGACCTTATATATAAAAGAGAGAATAAAATGTGCCACACTTAACTAGTGAATACTGGAAAACATAGATTATGAATTTATGAGTAAGTAATTTTTTTCTCTTAGCTATAATAATAAATCACCATTGTTCTTTTATAATTTTTTATTCTAATGAGCCAAAATGTATATTTATCAAACTATAGATAAAGATTCAATATCATATAACTTGAATGAACTATATAAACATCATGACTGGAAAAAATAAAAAACTAAGGATCAGTTAAGTGTATTAAGTATAAATGTATGTCCAATGTTGTACATGTATTTTTTTTTCTTCTTCCCCAGGGTTTGTAGGTAGATTTAGGGATTATGAAATGAAGAGACTAGTGATGACCTGACTCAAATATTTTACAATATTTGAAAT
>NW_006288615.1:10646448-10662904 GCF_000327345.1 Myotis davidii | reverse complement strand
ATATAAAAATCATGACTGGAAAAAATAAAAAACTAAGGATCAGTTAAGTGTATTAAGTATAAATGTATGTCCAATGTTGTACATGTATTTTTTTCTTCTTCTTCCCCAGGGTTTGTAGGTAGATTTAGTGATTATGAAATGAAGAGACTAGTGATAACCTGACTCAAATGTTTTACAATATTTGAAATACACAGGATGTCCCCAAAAATGTAAATACACTTTGGATTATTATAAAGTCAGTGTTTATTAACATACAGTTCATTTTCAAAATTTAAAAGAATCTACAGAAATGAGTAATTCTTTTGGTCAATGTCTGTTTTCAAACTGATGACTGTTCTGGTCCAGGCACCACTGATAACGCAAAGCAACGGGATCGCAAATATCAAAAATCATTTTGTTCAGTATTTGTGTGCCCTGAACTCGTCAACTATTGCCAGTTTTGTAATGTAAACTTTATCTTTTATGTATTCCCATTAAAAAAAGTCTGGTGGCACTTTAGGATAAATTTTCTTTGTTCAAAGCTTAATCTGGCTTCACCCATTATTTCAGATCAGTTAAACGTGAAAAGGAGTGAAAATTAAGTGAGTTATCAGCTGTTGAAGTGTTTACATTTTTTGACACCCGATATTTATAAGCAATAGTTAACCTCAGTCACTAATGAGATTGTATGCCAGTTAGCTTCAAATTGACTTTTCATTAAATATAAAACTTGATAATATTTGTATTTGTTAAACAACATACAAATAGTGAACTATTATATTTGTTAATTATTAATATTTCACCAAATTTCTTGATAAGACCTTTTAACATTGCCTTCAAGTTGAAATTCTAATTTATACACTAAAATTTATTTTAAATGGTCCACTATTGTTTTTATTATATCTTTATCAGTATTCCAAAATCTCTAAAACTTTTTCAAATTTATCTTTTTAAACTTGATATTTGTTTACCTAAGTACCTGAAAAAAAAATCAAGATAAAAAGGAAAATTTTGTGTTAGCTAATATTTAATCATTTTTTATACAATTAAAAATATTATTTATGAGTCCTAGCTGATTTGGCTCAGTGGATGGAGCGTCGGCCTGCGGACTGAAGGGTCCTGGGTTCGATTCTGGCCAAGGGCACATGCCTGGGTTGCAGGCTTGATCCCCATTGGGGGGCGTGTAGGAGACAGCTGATCAATGATTTTTGCTCATCATTGATGTTTCTCTCTCTCTTTCCCCTCTCCCTTTCCTCTCTTTCACTCTCTCTAAAATTAATGAAAATAATATCCTCGGATATTATTAACAAACAAATCTAAATTTAGAGTGGCTTAAAAAGTTCCCCCCAATGACTACTATCCATAACCCAAGACACCATTTTCATTTTCCCCATCAGACACTGGAAAGAAATATTAAATATATATATATATATTATTTATGAGATTTATTGAGAATGTTGGCCTTCCTATAATTAAAAAAGATAATGTCCTAAAAATTTTATAGCTTTCTTTCAAAAAATTTTCAGGGTTTATTTTAATATGGTTAAACATATTTTTCTATTAGAGATAAATGTATTATATCTTAACCTAAAAATACAAGACATTAAGAAGGAATATCATTTATAAAAGAATTCAGTATACATTTCCTAAAAACATTTATCCTCTGCTTTCTAATTCAAACTATAAAAAGCAATTTGCACACAATTTTTAGAAGTTCAATTCTTCAATAATGTATTAAAAAGATATATTTTTCTCATATCATGAGCACAAAATCAGTATGGGCCATTATATCCCATCTCTGCAAAAGAGAAAATGAAAATCCAATGAGGTCATGCCTTTGCCTCATTATTTAGATACAGAATAGATTCGTTGTCGATGTTTCCTAGTTTACTGATATTTTCACTTCAAAGAAGCTCATGTTCACAGTTTTATACCTGAAATAACCACAGTCTAGAAAAAAATTTAATGAAAATGACCTTTAATATTGGTTTTATATATCTAGTGATCACCATCATCAACTGATTATCATTTTCATAGGGGCACATGAATATTTTATAAGCTGGCATTTATTTTTTGCAGAAAGAGAACTATTTTAAACCCACAAGCAAGGTATTATGTGCTTTACTCATAGTTTTTTGTTTTTGTTTGTTTTTTTGGTGTCTCTAGATTATTTTGAATACTAAAGTGTAGAACTGAACCGTAGATATTTGACAATGTAAAAATCTCTTCATATAAGAGTCAATTAAGAAAGATTATAGCCCGGCCAGTGTAGCTCAGTGGTTGACCGTCAACCTGTGAACCAGGAGATCACAGTTCAATTCCCAGTCAGGGCACAAGCCCAGTTTGCATGCTCGATCCCCAATGTGGGGCGTGCAGAAGGCAACCAATCACTGATTCTCTCTCATCATTGATGTTTCTATCTCTCTCTCCCTCTCCCTTGCTCTCTGAAATCAATAAAAATACATTTTAAAAAAGGATTATACTAGCATACCTCATTTTATTGCACTTGGCTTTATTGCATTTTGCAGATACTGCATTTTTTACAAATTGAAGATTGTGGCAGCCCTGCATTGACCAAGCCTATTGGTACATTATTTCAAACAGCATTTGTTCACTTTTGGTAATTCTCACAATATTTCAAACGTCTTCATTATCATGATATTTGACATAGAGATCTATCATAAATGATCTTTGATGTTGCTATTTTAATTGTTTTGGGGCACAATGAACCTCGCTCATATAAGACAGTAAACTTCATTGACAAATGAGTGTGTTCTGACTGCACCACCAACCACCATTCCTGAGTCTCTCTCCCTCTCCTTGGGTTTCCCTGTTCCCTGAGACACAACAATATTGAAACTAGCCCAGTTAACACCCCTATAGTAGCTTCTGTGTATCCAAATGAAAGGAAGAGTTGCACATCTCCCACTTACATCAAAGCTAGAAATGAGTAAGCTTAGTGAGGAAAGCCAAGATAGGCCAGAAGCTAGGCCAGTCAGCTGAGTTGTGAATGCAAAGAAAAAGTTCTTGAAGGAAATTAAAAGAAATATACTCTAGTGAACACAAAAATGACAAGAAAAAGAAACAGCTGATATGGAGACAGTTTTGGTGATCTGGATAGAACAGCAAACCAGCCATAACATTCTCTTAAGTCAGAGCCTAATCCAGAGCAAGGTCCTAACTCTCTTCAATTCTATGAAGCCTGAGAGAGGTGAGGAAGGTACAGAAGACATGTTTGGAGCTAGCAGAAATTGGCTCGTGTGATTTAAGGAAAGAAGTCGTCTCCATAACATAACAGTTCAAAGAGAAGCAGCAAGTGCTGATATAGAAGCTGCAGCACGTTATCTAGAAGATCTAGCTAAGATCATTTTAAAAGGCAGCACACGAAACAACAGATTTTCTATGTAGATGAAACAGCTCTATATTGGGAGAAAATGCCATCTGGGACTTTCAGAGTTAGAGTCAATGACTGGCTTCAAAGCTTCAAAGACTGGCTGAGTCTCTTGGTAGGGACTAATGCAGTTGAAGTCTGTGCTCATATTCCATTCTGAAAATACAAGGGCCCTTAAGAATTATGCTAAATCTACTCTGCCTGTTCTCTGTAAATGGATCAACAGAGCCTGGGTGACAGCACATCTGTTTAAAGCAGGGTGTACTGCATATGCTAAGCCCACTGCTGAGACCTAATGCTCAGGGAAAAAAAGATTCCTTTCAAAATATTACTGCTCACTGACAATGCACCTCATCACCCAAGAGCTCTGATGGAGATGTACAAGAAGATTAGTGTTGTTTTCAAGCCTGCTAACACAACATCCATTCTGCAGCCCGTGGATCAAGGAGTAATTTCAACATTCAAGTCTTATTATTTAAGAAGTAGATTTTGTAAAACTATAGCCGCCATAGATAGTCATTCCTCTAATGGATCTGGGTAAACTAAAATGAAGATCTTATGGAAAGGATTCACCATTCCAGATGCAATTAAGAGCATTTGTGATTCATGGGAAGACGTCAAAATATCAACATTGATAGGAGTTTGGAAGAAGTTGATTCCAACCTTCATGGATGACTTTAAGGTGGTATTTCAGTGGAGGGAGTAATTGCAAATGTGGAAATAGCAAGAGAACTAGAATTAGAAGTGGAGCCCGAAGATGTGACTGAATTGCTGTGAACTCATGGTAAAATTTTAACAGCTAAGGAGTTGCTTCTTATAGAGGAGGAAAGAAGGTGATTTTGTGAGATGGAATCTACTCCTGGAAGGTGCTGTTTAGATTGTTGACATGACAGCAAACACGTGGAATATTATATAAACTTAGCTGATAAAGCAGTATCAGGGTTCGAGAGGATTGACTCCAATTTTGAAAGAGGCTCTACTGTGGGTATAATGCTATCAAATAGCGTCGCATTCTACAGAGAAATTGTCCTTGAAAAGTAGAAACAATTGATGTGACCAACCTCATTGCTGTCACATTCTAAGAAATTGCCACAGCCACCCCCGCCTTCAGCAGCCACTGCCCTGACCAGTCGGCAGCCATCAGAATTGGTTATGACTCATTGAAGATTCAGATGATGGTTAGCATTTTTTTAAACAATGAAGTATTTTTTTAATTAGGCTTTTTACATTTTTAGACATATGCTATTGCATACTTAATAGACTAAAGTGTAGTATAAACATAACTTTTATGTGCACTGGGAAACTAAAAAATGTGTATGACGCACTTTATTGCAGTTGTCTGGAACCAAACTCATAATATCTCAGAAGTAGGCTTGTATTTGTGCAGCAGGGTGCCTAGTAAGCTAAGCTTTGCCTTTTTGAAGCAAAAGTCAAGTTTTGGTCAATTTTGAAGAGGTGTGTGAAGGAAAATGTTTGCGATAGCTAATAGGTATGCATATGTGAATGACAGGTTGACTCTGAGGTAGCAGGAATAGCGGGATACATAATAAAGAAAAATGAATGCACTTGAAAGCTATCAAGCACAAAAATTTCAAAGTTCTGTGCTAATCGTTGACTACTCAAACTGAACAAAGGCTCTAACCCTTGTTTAGTTGGGATTCAGAAAAACAAGTCACCTTGGAGCATGTATTCTTTGTTTTGAGAGTCCCTAGACCAGGGGTGGGCAAACTTTTTGACTCGAGGGCCACAATGGGTTCTTAAACTGGACCGGAGGGCCGGAACAAAAGCATGGATGGAGTGTTTGTGTGAACTAATATAAACTTAAAGTAAACATCATTACATAAAAGGGTACGGTCTTTTATTTCAATAGTTTTATTCATTTCAAACAGGCCGGATCCGGCCCGCGGGCCGTAGTTTGCCCACGGCTGCCCTAGACTGTCCTAGTTTACAAATACCAGTTGGGCACCAGTTACTCCTAGTGAAGAGTATAAAACATTTGTTTGTTGTGGTTGTTTGCTCCTTGATACCTTATTGAAATACAGGACATCTTAGGGGAGGGGAGAGAAAATTTTCCTACCAACAGATTTCAATCTAACTTACTCCCCATGCTCACAATTTAAGTAGTCTGATGGGGGTGTCACCGGTAGAAAAGGACAGACAAAACTACAAAGAGGATGTTGCTGTGATATGAGAGAGAATCTTGAGAAGTACCTTAGTATATGACTGAGACTAGAAGCCATGTCAAGCCTCTTTGCTTCACCATTAAAGTACAAAATAAGGATTCTACATATGAATATGAATAAAAAGTTATAACCCGGATGTCAAGTACAGAAATGTAGCCTAACAGAGATTTCGTGACTGAATGGAAAGGGATAGTCCTTGCACACAAATTACAGTAGCAGTATAGAGAAGGTAGGCGGGGGGAAGGGGGGGTGAAGTAATCAACTAAAGAAATAGAAAAGATACCATATTTATAGATCTGGCTGGAGAAGTGGGTCTTTCTGGTCACATCTAGCTCATCAAGCAATGAAAGATGTATGAATATACTTGTTCAGGTAGATAATTCGAATTCAAATTCTTGTTTAGAGCTTGTAGTAGTATGTTTCCCTTTTTAAATATTTTTTTAAACTGCCCATAGTAAAAAATAATAAAGTGTGGATATTTGTCTTCAGAATATTTTATCTATATTTAGTAAATAAAATTGAGTCTTAGAGATATGATTTTCCACTCGTTTCACACTTACCATGTTGCTTATGCTATTACATTTCAGCATCACTGCACTCTTGTAAATTAAACCAAATTACTGTTTGGGTTTTCAAGACTCGGCGAATAAATAATGTTTGAAAAGTTAGACACTCAGGTCTTTTGGACCAAGTCACTTTGCATTAAAATAACAGAGAACCACACGCACAAAAGCCAAGTATACTTTAAGGGCCTTGAACTTAAGAGTATAAAAGGAGTTGATATTTGTCTCCCTGCCCACTCTGGCCAATGTCCATTTCAACTATCTACCTCTAAATCTTTTGGAGCAGAAAAGGTGAAAGAGGAAGATGGCAATGCTACTTGTCAAAAGAAGAACCAGAAAGGAGCCCTTTGACTTTTCCCAAAATGTGGTCAGAGGGCTCTTGGCTAAGAGTTACATGGGGGCTTGTTCCGAATGAAGAGCCCTGGGCTCCCCTCCTGTGCCTGGGATCTCGTGGGTGGCCTATGGGGACCCTCCTTTCTAGAAGCTCTCTAGTGGTTAGTCTGCATACTAACGTGGAAGGACCACTGTCTGCTCTCTGCAAGGACTGCCTTACGTGTTGGTTTTTAAGTCCTAGAATTGAAGTCATTTGATTAGTAGTGTTTCCAATATCACATAATGTGTTTATCAAGCCCTAATGAGTCAGTCCGTGTTTAAATCATTATAAATTCCAGAAAATTACTCTTTGCACTTTTCCATCTCTTTCAGTTAATTAACCAGAAATGGATCAGCGTATGAATCGGCTTTTGATATAAAACGGATTTGTTTTTAAATATTTCTCTTCTGTTTTCAGCTAGTGTAATATGTTATAGCCTAAGGAAAATATATAAAACATGAAAAGAAAGGTCAATTTTGAAATTGAAATCTTGTAATAAGTTGATATGGAAAATTTGAATATGGTTAGTTTAGACTGATGCTGCCAGAGCTTCAGCTACTCCCTGTCAGTGAGTCAGACAGGACTGTTTAGATCACCCTTGCTATTTCTTGAACCGACCATGCACATCCTTGTCTCAGAGCATTTGTCTTCACCGCTCCCTCTGCCCGCAGTGCTTTCCCCCAGATTCCTGCACAGTCACTCCCTTAGGGTGCTCCCATGTCACCACAGGAGTGAATGAAGCCTTCCCTAATGGCTCTGTATGAAATAGTGCCCCTCATCCATTCCTATCACACTCACCTTACCTTACTTTTCCTCATAGCACTTTCTATCACATGGCATATTTTAAGTGTTTATTTGTGCTTGTTTCTCAGAAAACCAAAATGCGAGTTCTATGAGAGCAAGGACTTTATTTGTTTTTTTCATTTTCATTGCTTTTATCTCCTTCAGTGAAGATGCCTGGACCATGGCAGGTGCTCAAGAAAATTGGGGATAGCATTAAGTTAGGTTACCTGCCTGTAGTACCTGTGTGAAGACACTGCTCATTTACTCAATCACTAAATTACCTGCCTAGGTCTGTGCCACATCCAGAGCTCTGGCTTCTGAGAGTGACTCTCTACTCTTGTGGGGAGAAGGCCAGCTGCTTAGTCACTCGTCCATGTCAAGGCACAAAGCACTTCTGAGCACCATTTTCAGTCAAGGCAGGCCCTTCCTAAAATCTGGCTTTGTGCTAGTATTTTAACTCTAACTCTCAACAACAAACAGGCTTCAGACTGGTCTCCTTTCTCATTTAGGTGTCAAACCAATAACTCCTCTTGCTCCAACCTGCCACTCAGCCTATGTTTGGTTTGGTTTGGTTTGGTTTGGTTTGGTTTGGTTTGGTTTGATAGTGCCTAGCATTTCAGTTCAGCTACTGCTCACTCTGGCTTTGAGGTTCTTCTTTATTTCTGGCGCATGGGGATTTCTCTCTTGGGTTAATGATCAGCTATCTATTCAAAACATTTGTTAGCTTTTAGCCAGCATGTCCATGTACTGGTGACAAGAGAAACACTGGCTAAAATCTGGTCATGAGAACTGAAATTTTCTTAAATACCTGAAAAACTATGCTTATAACTCTGGTGGTATAGTATAGGTGGTGAATAATTGTGTTGATTCATTTCTGTGGCAATGTGCTCTGAGGAGTGTGGTGAAAAATAAAAACCATAGTTCTTTCTATATTGATTTTTCACCTCATTGTTTTTTAAAATATGCTTCTGAAGGGCCCATTTCTAAATCTTCCATTACCATTTCATGACTGTTTTTGTGAATCACTGGTATTTCATAGCCCTATGAGTATAAATTATTATTCCAAAGATCCTATGTCATTTTCAGCGTATCATATTGGAGTCTTAAGCATAGGTTATGTTATTTCATCTCAAGGTGCCAATAAAATATTCTCTAAAAGCTCTCACTAAAGATAACTTAGTATAGAGTCTCTTAATATGAGCAAAGATAAAAATACTCAGAGAAAGTTAAATGCACAGGAGAGTCCCAGATCAGAGAAAGAACACATTAATAATTGAGTAGTTTTTACAAAACTCAATAGAAATTGAACAGAAAAGTTGTCTTCCTGCGATACCACTGTATGAAATGCTTTCCTGAGGAGCCTAGATCTCCCCATTTCATTAAGTAGATGGCTGAATATATTCAACATATATTACCAATTATTAGATAATTTATTCATGTTTCTTTGAGAAGGAATGCCTTCCCCCCAAATTTTTTTCTTTTCTTTTTTAATTTCAGTGTTGTGTTTTCAATAGCTTTATCCCAAGAATACTAATTATAAGGGGGAAATTTTCAGGTATTTTTTTTTAACCATCACACAATAATTACTTTGGAAACAATGCTAGAAAACAGAAAGTTTGGATTTAACAATTACTAACATGTCTTCTGTCTACATAATGCCAATGTAATATGTAATAGGTTAACTAAACATGCTCTTCCCTGGACTGAGTCACATTAATGAATAAACTATTGAAATTATCTTTGCCATCTGTATGGGCAAAGGAATTGACTAATTGATTTGGTTTAATAGAAAATCTAAAGATTGTTTACATTAATTTTACCATCCATATGAAAGCCACTTTGGAGTATTCTCTCAATTTCAAGAAGAAAATCATGATTAATGTACTTGTAATTTCTTCATAATATAAATAGTAATTCAGAATGAAAAGAATACCTTTGGGCATGCTCTGTTCAAGTTAGTGAGAGAGAGAATTGAATACTTGCTAAGAGCCCAAACACCAGAGTGAGGTTGCCTGGGTTCAATCCACTTACTAGTTGAGTGACCTTGAGAAAGTTACTTCAACTGTGAAGTTTCCTTTTGATTATAATAGCATAAGTTTGTTACAGGACGAAATAATTATAACTACATAAAAAATGTAATTAAAATGGGGCCTGGAATTTACAAGTACATTGTAACTGTGAGTTCACTCTTTCTCTCTCATCCACACATTGTAGTCATAAAAAATTATGTTTCCTACAATGAGATCACATAAACATAGCAATGAGATCACATTTATCTTTACTCACATAAGAGATATGTTTAGAATTAAGTCATGTTCATCTGAGAAAAGACCCAGTTGAACCCATGCTTGTCTAGTATTGCTCTTTCTAGATTAGAGTATCAATAATTTATCTAATCCTTATAGCAGTTATCAATTTGAGACCATTATATTTTGAGGTAATAAGCAGCAGTCTAATAGAACTACTCAGAAACATTTTCCAGTTATCCTCCAACAGCTCGTTCTCACAAAAAGATCTATAAAACAACAACAAAGTCTTGACAAAACAAGGAAAATAATTAAATCTTAAACAGAAAAAATTTCTTATTAATTTTCAAAGCTTAATTTTCAATTTCTCTTTCTTCTCCCTCCAAATACACAGTATGGAATCTACATTTCTAAAAACTAGAAATGAAATTTATTACTGTTAAGTAGAATTAATTACATAATACTAGCAACATTTGAGAAGACAAGTCTTCTTTACTAATGTAGAATTCATGACACCTATATCTTTTTTATTTTTAAAGCATGAGTAAATATACATTAGATCAAGTATACTATATTACACAGAGCATATGGATACCTTCAGTTGAAAAGTAGTCCAACTTCACATAAATCCTCAACATAGATTTTCTACATTTTTATACTACTGAAAAATTTTGTATGTAAATATTTTTATTAAATCCAACTCTGAAAGCAAATGTTTTTCCTTCATAATTAGAAAAGTGTACTTTTTTCTTTCTTCCTTGGTAGGATATCTTTCTTTTGCCCCTATTGATACCTTTTCCACTCTTCTCCACCTGCTCTGTACTCTGGGAGACACTTGTGGACTATAATGGGTTCCTTTACCCACTGACGTACTGTTTGGTTTCGTTCATGGAGAACATAGGCACGAGACTGAAGAGAAGGAAGAGAGTGAAATTATGGTATTTATACCACAAACAGACTGATTTTTCAACCAAAAGTCATGGTTCCTGAGAGCAAGCCTCTTCCATGTCCCTGGTTTTCAGGTCCTATTGTAGTCCCATTCGTTCTTACCTGTCCCTTGTTACCACCCCTGATTATTGCAGTATCCCTTGTAGTTGCCCCATACCTGGCCCACAATAAACACCCTCTTTATTGAACTACTAGAGGCCCAGTAAACGAATTGGTGCACGGGTGGGATCTGGCTGGGCCACTTCAATGGGGGCCATTGGGGCTGAGCAGGCAGGGGTGAGAGGGTGTGAGAGGTTGGCTAGCCAGCCCCCTCCCCAATCAGGGTGAGAGGGCCAATCAGGGGCAGGGATGGCTGGGGAGGGACCACAGGAGGTTGGCCAGTCGGCCCCGATTGACCCAGTTGGCCGCTGCAGTGCGCATCATAGTGAACAGTCGTTCTGGTTGTCGTTCTGTCGTCGTTCTGTCGTACCAGTCACTTGGCTTTTATATATATATAGATTGTCAAATTGCAATGTGAATATGCCATTTCGGCACACTCAAAATACTCAGTTAAAGTTTCCTGCCAAGACCATGACTAATAGCTTACCTAAAAATCTTGTGACTTAACTCAAAATATATGCTTTACTTCATTCTAGAAAACAGGTCTCACAGAATACTTGGGTTTTGTTCACTTTTAGTGCCCCTTAATATTTCATTCTGCCACTTTCTTTCCCAGAGTTCTCTCAAGGTATTTAATGCCAGGCCTCTCTACTGCCCCACACTCTTCCCTGAATCAACCATCTAGTTGTACTTCCCACCTAATGGTCTTCTGTTTCCCCAACATCAACTTTTACCTGTCTTAGTTCCATTTCCTTAAACACCTGGTAATTGTGTTAACATGATTGTTGGTTAGTATATTTCCAAGTTGATAGATCTTTCCTGGAACCAAAGTCTTAATGCAAAGAATTGTGGTAGGTTTCTAGAATAAAACATACTTTAGGATGGGCAGGCTTTGCACTGCTTCAGAATTATTTTCTAGAGGTGATTGTTTACTCTGCCTGAAAATAGAGTCAGATGTTATAGTCAGTAGAGATATGTTTTTAGCAAAAATCTGAAGGTTATAAAAGTGAATACAACAATATTATTAAACATGTTATAATAGATTAGGAGGATTTTGTCTTTGCAAATAAATTAAGGCGCACATTGTCTAACAACACTACTCTGCTAGTAATTGTTGAAAACCCATTGTCTGTAATAATGATGAACAAATTTTAGTATTCTTTCTTTTCATAATTTTAAAAGATTAAAAAGGATTTAATTTTTAAAGATATATAGAATTTATAGCTTACTTATATATAGCTGGATTCTGTTGGTGTCCATTTTGTAGAGATACTTTTTTAAATACGCAATTTTAAAAATTTTAAATGTTATTTTCTCATACTTAAAGATATTCCAAAAAAGGAATTTGGTAGCATTGTCTCCTCACAAGTAGTAGAAAATCACAAGCTATTTAAGTCACATTGAAAGTAAAGTAACCCTTTCTTTACATAAAGTTGCCTTCAATTTTTCATCGGAATTATAAAATGATAGAGTTCTTATATTGGCTTAACAGATGAGCTGCATCTAAGTGTATAGTTTTAAGTCATTGTAATTCAATTCCCAGCTCTATTTATCAAGATAGATATTTAGGTAATGGTGAGTAATGAGAGTCCAGACTGAGTGATGAGAAGTGGTTTTGATAAAATGTCACAAATACCATTATTGGTAAAAATACATATATTCTTTAATAATTAAATATATATAGTAGTTATGTGATGCCAAGACTTTTGAAATTATTTTGAAAATGTGAAGTGATTGCATTAATGAAGCCATTTTTTCTTAAAAATTGATAATGATATTATATTTCTCTCAATCATTTTCTCATCAAGCTCCAAATCATACTAAAATCTATAAAAGCAAAATCTATGTCTTGGTAAGTGGAAATAAATCATACTTACAGTGAAAACAGTATAGAGAAATTTAAAAATAAAGAGAAAGTAGATTTTAAACAAGAAAAATAATGCACAGTTGTAGGTTCAGAAGGAGGAGAAATTTTATGTTAATGATCACCAGGTGGAACTATTTTTGGCTTGATTGTCCTGGGACAGATTTGGGATCACCTCTCCAGCATGAGGGGCCCAAACATGAGTTCACATGCTACAGTCCACTCTCATGGATGTGCTGATCCCTGTGATCCCTGAGAAAAGAGGAACTCATGAGGTGAGGCTCACAATTCACCTGACTCTGCCTGGGCACCATTTCCTGACCATGGCAGAGAACATTAGAGTCCAAACAGCATGGAATTGCTGTTGAGCTGAGGTACAAAAGATGGAGCATGGGGTAGCTTCAATGACTGGAATTTGAGCAAGTTACTGAAGAAGAGGAGATAGCCTACAGAAGAGGGCCAGAGTTGTACAAGGGTCCTCTACAAATATTTTTTCTGAAGGCTAGATTGCAGATTGACAGTGCAAGACTATCCAGGGCCTTCAAGAGAATGGCTGCTTAGGAATTTAGAACAGAGAAGATGTTCTAGAGGTCAGAGGTTGGAGATGGTGGAGATCTAGCCCGGCCAGAGGAGAGAAATTTCTTTAAGACCTTGTGGTATCCAGCAAGACAACAGGAAGAACAAGCCTTAGATATAAGAACCAAGCCTTAGATTAGGGCTTACTTTAGAACTGTCATAACAAACCCTAAAACTATGCACTGAAAAAAAATCCCTAGGATAAATACTGTTTAGATTTTTTGAATCTTACAAAGCTAAAGGGCTTGGGAAGTATTTGGGATTCCCATAGATTTGTCCTAACATAGTAAAAACACCCGACAGTAGTTCAAACTGACCAGCCAGTGATGGCAACAACTATGGAAACAAAAATCAACACTCCTCAAAGTAAGATAATAGAATCCAGAATCTCTACAAAGTGTCATTGATGATGTCCAGCGTCCAGGGATCTTGGTGTGACAGAAACAGAATCTTATGCCTTGGCAAAACCCATCAACATTATCCTTATAACTTCTACAATGGGGAACTACTTTGGCGATATCTTAGGGTAGATTTCATCTTAGAAAAAAATTATAAGGAGTTTTTAAAATAAAAGTATTTTGATAAAAAATATTTCATGAGGATACTAGTACCTAAAAGTAAGTGGTCTCCAATATGATTGTGGGTACCCTTCAGACACTGAAGGAATGATACACTTGGAAGCTTGGCTTACTAATGAGAAAGCAGACCAGTAGACCAAAGCTGCAAATGTCTGGTGAATTAAGGGGGATGGTGAAAGGAACTTGTAACAACACAAGGAATGTGAAGCTGTTTGAGGCCAGTGCTAGTTGATGGGAATTTAAAACGTAGCATCAACTTCCTTGCATCATTGAAAGCAGAGGGGAGATTGCACAATTTAAGCAGATCTTCACACTGATCTGAATAGAGAGAGCACTGCAGATTATATATATCTGCCCATTCAGAGAGAAAAAATAGCATGAGGTTATATATCTTTGGTTTCCCTGCTGTGTTAAAGCCTCTTCAAACATGAAGAGAGCTGCTCCCAGAACACCCTCCTTCTCTTCCCACAGCCTGACATTGTTTCAGTTCTTCCTTGGGAATCCATCCAAGGCCCAGAGCACAAGGATGTTCTGTCCACGATTTTAAATAAAACAATTTTATTATAAAAATTAAAAAATGGCCAAAGGAGAAAAACTTTTCTTCCTCATGGGCACTTCCATAAATGCACAAAAGACAGCATTGTGCTATACCCAGCAATTATTATTAAACATCTGTATAGAACTTTATATTTACAAAGTGCTTTGTAGTCCTTTATATTATTATTCCTCACAGCAGTCTTATGAGGTAGGTTGGTATTGTTAAATCTATTTTACCCCATGTCAGGAGGTCCCTCTTTAAAGTACTTTGAAATGAACCTTGAAGAATCAAAACCTTTTAGTTATCTGGAAGAACAAGGTGAAAAAAAGACCCATGGGGAAAGCTTGTGTTATAAAGGAAATCCCAAAGGGGGGCTGTGTGCTGAAGAAGGAGATCAGAGACCAAAACAGAAGCTAGAAATTGCATCAGTTTGATTTGCGGGGGAAATGGGCAGTCTGAATGTAGTGAGATTCATGAAGTAGGCTAGTTATAGGGCCTGTTTTCTTCATCATTTCTCTAGGAAACCTGGTCTCGGGTATTGATAAATTGTTGATAAAACCAATATTTTTGTGTGTTATCCAAATAAGATTGCTAAATCCCCTTCATCTTAATTTTCTGGTTTTTATATCAGACCAAATATAATCATACATGATGAAATGCAGTGCAGTTACTCACTGGTTCTGTTACATATCCAAGCATTAACTAATTAGCATATAGGAAGGAATTTTGATTTTCTAACCTTGGAAGATAAACTATCATTTTTTCCATTTTAAAAATATTCTTGTTTGGGGAAATAAATAAAAGTTGGAAAATTTCATCCATACTCCCAAATAACCAAGACAATCAATATTATATTTCCTTCACATTTTTGTCTAAGCATATTTTACATTATTCTGATTATATAATGCATACAATTTTATTTAACATTTTAATGTGAGCATTATTCTCTGTTTTGTATAACACTAAGACTTACAGCTTTCTTAAGTAATTTACTGAGTCCTAAAAAGCACAGAAATTTTAGCATTACCCTAAAATAGTATTACCTTAAAAATAGCATTACTTTTAAACTCTAAAATAATGAATTTCTCTAGAAGTGGCAGAAAACTGTCTGAACTTATATGAAGTAGATCATCAGCTCATGGGTATAAATACTATCTATATGCTGATAACTGCCAACTTAGGCACTCATATTTCTCTTCAGAATTCCAGACTTGTATATCCAACTGCCCACTCGGTCTTTTCATTTGAATGTTTAATGGGCATCTAAAGCCTCAAAAGACCCAAACAAAACTCTTGATCTCAGTCTATTCTCACACTGCCACTAAGCCTGCCCCACTGGGTCCTCCTGCCCCAGCTAACGGAAACCTTGCGATGCTTGCAGATGCTCAGGCAAAACTAGGAATCAGTCTTCATTTCTGTTGCATGCAACACCCTACTTATTAGCCAATTCTCTCAACTAGACCTTCAAAATATAACCTCTGCCCGTAATCTCTACTGAAATCCCCAAGTTCAAGTCACTGAATTCTGAATTACTGCATTAGACTCCTATTTGGTCTCCGCTTCTGTCCTTACTCCTTTTAACACTACTGACAATCTAGCAGCTAATGCTATCCTGTTCACACCTACAGAATACGTCCCTTCTTCGCTGGAAACCTTGTAAATGCTTTCTGTTATACCTAGAGCATAAGTTTTCCTTGGGTTTAAACCCACACAATCTTTCCCTCCACCCCCAACATACACATTCTTTAGCTCTTGAACCTCATTATCTCATCTCCAACTGCTGCTCAGGGTATCCACTGGGTTCCAGCGTGCTGGACTCCTCCTATGAACATCAGGCATCCTCCTACCTTGGGACTTTTTCACTTCTTGTCCCCCTACCTGAAATGCTGTTTCTCCACATAGTCACACAGCTCCCTCCCACAACTATTCCCTTTACTCCACCTGACTTGCATCAGCTAGTCCCACCACTGAAGCATCCATCTCCCTTCCTTCCCTACATTCTTTCTCTTATTGTTTACTTTGAGGTAACATACTGTGTTTCCTATTTATCCTGCTTAATATATTCTTTCCCCATTTCTAGGATGTGAACGAGAATGTAACAAGAATATGAGGCTGAGGATTTTGGTCTGTTTTGTCTGTTGCTCTATTTCCAGTTCCTAAAGCAATATTCAGTGCACAGCATGTGCCAAATAAATATTTGTTGGATAAATGGACCTTTTCGGGCAGAACATGTGGAAATCTCTTTTAACAGACATAGTTAATTTTAAAATTAGGGCACAAGGGAAAGTTCGAAGCAAAATGTATCTAGAGACAAGGCAAGGTAAAGTAATGAAAT
>NW_006288615.1:10644951-10645631 GCF_000327345.1 Myotis davidii | reverse complement strand
TCACATATAGAAATTTTTTGATATTTGCAACCATAGTAAAACAAAGACTTATATTTTTGATATTTATTTTATATGTTTAAATGCCATTTGACAAAGAAAAATCAACCAAAAAAAATGAGTTCACGTGTCACCTCTGACACACGTGTCATAGGTTCGCCATCGCTGATCTAGATCTATATATATGAGCCAAACAGCTTATTCGGGTCATTTTTTAAACCTTAAAAAATAGGCTTAAATATAGGCAAAGGCTTGCAGCGGTTCTCAACCTGTGGGTCGCGACCCCTTTGGCGGTCGAACAACCCTTTCACAGGGGTCGCCTAAGACCATCCTGCATATCAGATATTTACATTACGATTCATAACAGTAGCAACATTACAGTTATGAAGTAGCAACAAAAATAATTCTATGGTTGGGTCACAACATGAGGACTGGTATTTCAAGGGCCAGAAGGTTGAGAACCACTGTTAGAGGATCAAAGCCATTTGTCCTCCCCAGAAATTGGAGGTTCCAGAGAAAACCATTATTTCCAGTTCAAACCATAGAGGGAGATAAAGCAGGGGGAGGAGGTAATGAAGGGGAGGGAGGCTTCACACACACACACACAAACGGACATATACATAGGAACACACATATAAACACGAATACGGGCACACAAACACACGTTCACACACAGAAAAGCA
>NW_006288615.1:10638500-10643747 GCF_000327345.1 Myotis davidii | reverse complement strand
GGTTGTTGAGAAAATGTAAATGAGTTTGTAAACGTGAGGGTCTCAGCACAACATCTGGCAAACAATCTGTATTCTCTTCCTGTTAGCTTTTATTTCTGCTGTTGCTGCTGCTGCTATCGTGTTTATTATTATTATTTGCCAGAATTTACATGCCTACTTGATTATTGCAGGGCCTATTTGAATAATTTCATTTGCATTCCCAGCAATGGAAATATTGGGGATGGCCTTTTGTGAGAAAATGGAACTGAATCTAACTTCCCTGAGGATTGTTGAAGGATATGACTCAATATATGTGCTAGATACACTGTCAGGGGCAACCAGAGAAGAGGCTGATAAAGGATCATGAGGAACAGAACCTCAGAGTAAGCTCGGTGTAACTACTGATGCAAATTGGTTATCTGCTGACTGTTTACTAAAAGTAGGATGATGTGTAACAACTGCAGCTTTAATTCCATATCAACAGAGCTGAAAATCACTACAATTTTGTGGCCACTTGCTAGCTACCTGCACGCATTCAAGATATTTGCGTTGCTCAAAAATAACATGAGTTAATTCTAAATTTATGCATTAGCATGTTTCTTTGGGTCTCAATTTCTTCTGTTTCCCTCCCCCCAATACTGTTTATGTATAGGCAAAACTGAACAATAAGAAAAGTGCACTCTTTTTCAAAATAGCCCTATCATTCAAAGACTTGTCATGAATATTTAACTAGAAAATTCATTCTACAACCTTTAGAACTCTTTCAAGCAATACGATTTCATAATGGATTCATTTCTTAGCAAAATGCCATTTACAAAGTATTTTAAGTAAAATAATAAAACATGAGTTTGAGCCATCTTAGAATCAAAGGGCATTTCAGTGCAAGAATAAGTGTCCTTGCCCTTTCTGTCCGTCTGACTATGGCAGACAAGATTGAATGGGGGAATATGAGGGGGGGGGGGCATTTTAATATATCCAAAAAATGTATCACCTTGTCCTGAGTATGTTATTTCAACTAATTAGATCGTAAACATACTTAACATGTGTTTTATGTTGAGTGGTCCAAAATACTCAACATGCCTAACTTCATGGCAGCTCTAGGGTTAACAGTGTTTCATGGTAGTCAAGTTTCCTTATTCCAGTCCTAGTTTGGTCTGTTTGCATAATCAGTTACCAATACTTTGCCCTTGCCACATTTTTCTCCCATTGTTATTATGTTTTGTGATGGGTTTATTATTGTAATTTCATTTTGGTAACAAACCAGGAGTAATTCACTTTTTATTTTCATTTAATTTGTGCTATTTATAAAGTGCCACATCAACTATTACCAAAGTTCAGCTTTTGAATTCCAACAGCTCTAGTAAATAAAACACTGTCTGCAGCAGAGGACTTGCTGAGCTCTATTTGGAAGAATTCTCTTCTAACTTCTTTGTCCAAATCCAATCAGCAATGGCTTTACATAAACTCAAATGGTAAGAAACTCATCTTACCATGAAAACAAATTCCATGTGTTCACACTTTGGCATTTCAATGTGTAACAGTGCACAAATGTTTCTATTTGCTTTACGTATCTTATGTGTGACTCAAATGCGTCTGCAAATGTTATGCTCCAAAAACACATCTTTCTCTAACAAGTGCTGGAAAAAAACACATGTGTAACGTGTGTTTATAGAATCATATTCACGTCAGGTAGGAAAACGCATACCCATGTTGGTGTCAAATAGGTTATGTCAAGAGGAGCTTGTGTTTTGTTCTCCAGTAAGAGGCAGGTGGTCTAGCCACCCCCTTGAACAACTGGCAGCTTAGTTGACATTCTGCAGAGCAGCTGCCTTCTATTTTAGCTGGCATTGCATCACAGAGCACACGTCACTTGTGTAACTTGTAACACACTGGCAGCAACCGACCCTACTCCCACACTATTGGGTAGTTTTTGAGCCGGTTATCCAGTTTGTTCACATTGAATCGCTCATAGAGGTAATTATTTGTCTTTACCAATGGCTAGTGTTATTAATAATCCTTTAACTTTTCTGAGTGTCGTTAATACCAGAATACTATAACTTCTTTAGGAATTGTTAAAGAAGACTTGAAATTCTCTAACATCAGAATGAATCAACCAAACATTATATATTATATATTAAGAACTATATACTGTTGCCTAGTTAGCATGGCTCAGTGGTTGAACGTTGACCTAAGAACCTGGAGGCACATGCCTGGATTGCAGGCTCAATCCCCAGTGTGGGTCATGCACGAGGCAGCCAATCAATGATTCTCTCTCATCATTGATGTTTCTATCTCTCTCTCCCTCTCCCGTCCTCTCTGAAATCAATAAAAATATGTTTAACTTGAGAGGTAACTATAATGCAATAAGCTTCAGTGCCCTAACACTATTGTTCGGTTTTAACTGATTGATTAATCCCTCTTCATCAGGACGTGGTGAAACCCTTAGCCTCTTGAGAAATGCCTGGGTCTAGGACAGGCTCTCACGGACTTATTCTTTCATGGCCCGCGTACCCTCTTTACTGACCCTTTCTGCTCAACTTCAATACAATCAGCTCCTTGTCATCAGAGCTTCTGATATTAAATGAGGAAATTGTCTAATTCTCTGTCCAATCTGCTCCACGTCCATTCTTTCAGCACAGGTTCTTTACCGGGTGGTCTAAGACGACCAGAACTGTGGTGATTTGTCTGAAGTTGTTTTCATAAGCATAGCGCTGTCCTTCTTCAAAAAGTACACTCTCCTCATTTCTTTCTGAATCTTGACCTACATGGATGGAAACTGAGTAAAATGGCTACTGCAGTTGCCAATTCCTAACCCTAAACCCTCTCTGTTTACAGTTTTGTACAGTATTTTTTTCTAAAACTTAATGCAGCAGCTAGAGGAGTTTTATATCTCACTCTAGATCCTGGCAAGAGGAAAACAGAACAGCTTCCAGGCTTGACGTAACATGAAAAACCTCCCTTTGGGATCCTCCTGTTTAGACTTACACATTCGGCTGCCCACTGCCTCCCAGCTCAAGTGCCTGGAGCCTGGCTGTTTAACCATTCAGGGATCACTTTCCCAAGGGCTGCCTATGCAGAAACAGAACGGATACAAAATTATGTAGACCACGAGGTCAATCCAACCAATTAATCTTTCATAGACACTTTAGTCATGTTGACTGCCACACATAAAAAATCCCAGTGGACCAAAATTTGACCATTTGGCCAAAAATTACTGTTCAATCAGAAGCTAGCTCAGTTGCCAATGTTTGCTCCTTAAAGCGGCAAGGCACAAACTTATAATTTGTCTCATTGTCTCCTCTCTTCCCTTATATAAAAAGCAACCAGTTGCTAATCAAGCCAAAGCTTAGAAACTTTCAAAGGAAAAATAAGCCTTTGTAAACTGAAATGAAACACAAATCACTTCAATAGCTTAGATTTGCGCTTCCACAAGTGTCAAACTGAACTAATCACAGTGGGAGCTGATGGAGTATTAGCGATGGATTTCAAGTTATTGTGATTTTTCAATGTCTGTCTCACATTTTTGGCTGTCTGTCAGATTGCTTTGGAAATCTAATTGCTTTGGAAATTCCATCTTCAGTGCTAGTTCTCTGTTTAGGGCCTCAGGGAACAACTATAAAAATGAATTAGTCCCATGAAAAGAGACTATGTATGGGTGTTTTGTGCATGGCATTTGGACTATAGAATAAGCACTCTGTAACCTTGACTTGACAGGAGTTCAAGGTGGTAGAAGCACAACATTGGAGAAGGCAATGAATACAAACCCCTACAGACAATTCTGTGTGGCTCCACCCGATCCAACCCCCATTCAATGTCTAGAGGGACATATCATAAACCAATTTACTGTTTTCTTCATTGGGAGATCTGCTAAGACAACTACCAAAAAGTAAAACAACAATTCTCTTTCCTGATTCATTTAGTGCCATTTTCCTATTATAGCTACTAAAATGTCTCACTTTCATAAGCAGTAGTACCAGGAAGTGATGATTTGAATAAGCCTCTGGAGGAGTAGGGCAAAGTGGTTAAGATCAATGGTTCTTTCACAAGTGTGCTGCTTCCTAGTTGTATGACCTTGGGCAAGTTATTTAACCACAGATCCCAATCCTCTCATCTATAAATTGAAAACATGATAATATGAACTCGTAGAATGGAGATTAAATGGGATAAGGCATACAGAGACCTAGCATAGTTCACTAGTATTATTTTGTACAAATTATGAAACATGTGCTTTCTAGTACAAGTTGTGGGGTGCACTATATAATTTTTTAAAGATTTCATTGAACTTATAAATACTTCCAACATATGCCAGGAGGTTTTTGCATTGTGTATTCACATTTTGTCACTTATCTATGTAAACTGTAGATTCTATTTTCTATATATATGGCATATTACTTAAAACAGATACCATGAATATGTGATGATGCCTCATTATCAAATTTCTGTGGCCACATTTTAAGAAAGACAGTAAATATTATCATAAGTAAGAAGAGTTATGAATGCTGACAGCTAAATAGTCCCAGCTTTGTCCTGGGCTTCTAATCAAGAAAGTATCCATTAACAAACCATTACATATAAGAATACCTGGGGTATCTGGCACCAGTCTTTAGAAAATATAAGCCCATATCTAAATAAGCACCAATTTAGGTAAACTCATCATGTGTATATTGAATACTAGTAGTTATATAAGTGGACAACATGCCAGGATGCACGCAGATCCACTTACTTATTGGATGTCTGCTCAGACTGGGTATAGAAAACAGATATGTTGGAAATTACAGTCCGGTGTCCAGTGGATGATAAAAATAATAAACAACATCTATTATGAACTGTGAAGGAAATAATCAACTGGCTGCTAATCAAGTCAAAGCTTAGTGAATTTGTATAAAGAGTAATTACCCTTCATAAATGGCCCAAAAAAGGTCCTCTGGCCCCACCTGGTTTGGCTCAATGGATACAGCATGGGCCTGTGGACTAAAGGGTCCTGGGTTCAATTCTGGTCAAGGACACATACCTCGGTTGCAGGCTCGATCAATGCCAGCCTGTGGAGGCAACCAATCAATGTGTCTCTCTCAAACTGATGTTTTTCTTTCTCTCCCCCTCCCTTCCATTCTCTCTAAAAATCATTTGAAAAATATCCTCAGGTGAGAATTAACAAAACAAAACAAAAATTTAAAAATGTTTTTAAGAAATAAGAAAGAGAGAAAGAGAAAGAGAGAGAGAGAGAGAGAGAGAGAGAGAGAGAGAGAGAGAAGGAAAGAAAAAGAAAGA
>NW_006288615.1:10626672-10638443 GCF_000327345.1 Myotis davidii | reverse complement strand
GGAAGGAAGAAAGAAAGAAAGAAAGGAAGAAAAAAAGGAAGAAAGAAAGATCCTCTGGAGAATTAACACTTGGTAAGGTTTGGGGGATGGCCTGGCCAATGTGGCTCAGTGGTTGAGAATCGACCTCTGAGCCAGGAGATCGTGGTTCGATTCACAGTCAGGGCACATTCTTGGGTTGTGAGCTTGATCTCCAAAAAGAAATATTTGGATGATGGAGTTATCAATAATGTGACTAATAGGGAATGAGAGTGTTATGGGCTGATTATTAATATCCCCTCAAAATTCCTATGTTGAAACCTTATCCCTCAATGTGATGGTGTTATGAGGTGGGACCTTTAGGAGGTCATTAGGATTGGGTGAGGTCAGGAAGGTGGAACCTCCATTGATGGTCTTAGTATCCACGAGGGAGCTCGCTTCCCCTCTCTGCCATCTGCCACCTGAGGATACAATGAGAAGCTGTCAGTCTGCAACCCAGAAGAGGGTCCCTACCACACTCAGCCATGCTGGCACCCTGCTATCAGATGTACAGTCTCCAGAACCATGAGACATGAATTTCCGTTGTTTATACGCCGTCATGCCTATGGTACTTTGTTATAGCAACCTGAACTGAGTAACATACAAGGATTTTGTGTAGAGTAGTTAGGGATATCGGTCAGCAGCCGGACAGGAAATGGTTAAACAGTGACACTCCGAGTTCTGCTTGCACAGAGAAGAGGCTCGCGTGCTGCCCAGGAAGCATCACAGTGTCATTGCAGCTCCCATTCAGACAGGGACTTTCTCACTGAAGAGGACAATTACAAAGTGTAACCTTCCCCAGGGACCCGGAGACAAGGCTGGGGATGGAGCTGATCCGGTTAGAAGGAGCTGCAGGGCAGAGCCAGCCGCCTGCATTTTGCAGAGTGTGTCAAAGGCAAGATAAGCCTCGGGTTTGTTTAAAGGCTGTAGGTTATTTAAGTTCACAGAGCTGGGGAGTGGGCTAAAGCAGCAGAACAGCAATCCAGGCAGCCGGGAAAAGTAAGATCCGATGGAGTGCACGTAAGAGAAGCTGCAGAGCTTGGCCCATTAGGAAGAAAGGAAAATTCAAGCTAACCAGGACAATGATTATAAGCTTGTCTGTGATAATGATCACCAGCTTGTGAGAAGAAACTGAAAGTGAATGTCATTATTTCAGCAAATATTTCTTGTGTTACATCAGAGTCCAAAGAAAACCAAGAGACAAAGAGACCCGCCCTCAAGGACCTTAACACTGAAGGATCTGTGTGGGTGAGAGGAGAAAAGATTGGCATGAAGCCTTAAACACAATAAATTAGCAAATGATTCGGTCTCTTTGAAAACATTAAAGGCTGTGGAAAAAGAAGCAGTAGAGTAGAAATGGGCAGATGAGTTTGGGAGGAGGGACCATTTGCAAAATGTCAAATAGTAGGTCAAGCCAGGCCTCCCTGAGAAGGTGACATTTGAGCAAGAACTTGAAAGAGGTGAAGAAATTAATCAGGTATCAGGGAAGAGAACTCTAGCGTACACAGTTCATGCATTTGTAGCAGGGACTTACGCTTAAATTTTTGCGTCATAAAATGAGTATTTCACTCACACATATGATATTTATACGTGTATTTTAAGCGTATATTATCATTTTCAGACAAACCCTTTTCCTGCTCCTTAAACACGAAGTTAAAGAACCCGTCCACGCATCTTTAGAGAGAGATTCCGTGGCTTCTTAGACCTTAAACTAACAACCACAGTCAGGATTCTGGACCCCAGAGTAAGCAGAAGGAAGGAAGCAGACCCCATTTATAAAACACTGCTTTGTAAAGGAGCACTTCTGTCTCAACATGTTTCATGTCAGGTCACAGAGAGGAAATGAGAATGTCAGGAACCCTCCCTGAAGAGTAATTAAAAATAATTTAGGTCCATATCAAACTTTCACTTTTGACATCATAGTCATAGGTAAACTCTGTTTTTCCTATTTCTAAGGCCAATGTTGAACGCTTATGAGGAGGCGTAGAGCAGTCAAGGAATGTTTTCACACCATCCCTTTCTGCTACCCCAGCCGGGAGGGCTATCTTTGGGAAAATGAAGAATGATTTAGTATGTAAATGTATATTATTCTTGGAACAAGATGTGCTACATATTTTTTCTATATAAAAACAATTCAATGAACCCCTGATCTTCATCCCTAGGTTTTAGTAATGATGGGAGTAGCTGGAGAAGGGTGGTAACTCAAGCCAAAATGTGATGTAATTGTTGAAAGAGCCCTTCAAATCTTAAGGCAACATTCATGTGTATATAGTATCCAGACCCTAAAAGTGATATCTCTGCTTTATTTTGCATCGGTTTTGTCATATTTAACTACTAAAGTCATTTCTGAGCATCACATTTTGGGAGGTGTCAGGAAGCAATAGTGATGTGGGGCTACAGAAACTGCCATGGGAGGGATGGTTAGCTACCACAGCCAGGGACAAGCTAAGACAGAATCTCAACTGTTTGGAGGGCTGGCATAGTGGTTATCACAGAAGTTTTTAGTACATTATGTACAATGAAGTGAGGCACGGTGCCAGACAGTTAAAAAGAAGCAGATTTTGGCACAGGATAAGAAGAAACTCTCAGAAAATTAGAACTTTCTAGACAAAAAAAAGTGGCTTATCAGCTTGTGAACTAACCCCTGGTTGCTAAAAGTAGTAAAAAAAGAATTTAGATGGTGAACTATAGTCAGAATTCCCACATGTAATGGAAGCTGAGTATCTAGGCTTGGCCTCTAAAGAATTTTCCCATATTCCTTGATTTTATGGCGTTTCTGAATGAACAACAGCTAATCAGAAACCCCTTCTCTTGTAAATTATACATGTTCCATAAAACTTAGTGTACATTTAGGAAACTTGATTTATACTTTTGTTGATGCCATTATAATCATCCAAGCTATCATGCCCCAAATTAAAAAGTGCTAGAAGGTAGATAATACTGCTTAGTGAGTTAATTTTCTTTAATGACAATGATGAATTGGGTCACTCTACCTCTTAATTTATTACCTTCTATCTCCACACACATCATTTTGGCTGCTTCATGATACCAGAATCGGGCTCTGCAGCCTTCATTTCTCCTTTGCCAGGGGGCTCTGTGTTAGGTTCTGCCCACAGAGGGGGCTGGAGAGAGACTGCAAGACTGGAAGAGGGAGGAGTGAGGGTTTCCTCTTCTAGTTTTTTGTTTTCCCCTGTGGTGGGAAAACCCGCGTTCCTGGGGTTCTGAAAGCCTTCTCCTCGGTAGTGGAAGCTCTCAAAGTTCTGCAACAGCAGATAGCCTCCATCCACTTTTCCCACCAGGTACCATGTTCCGGAGGCAGCCACTGCCTCTCATCCGGGCTCTAACCCTCAGCTGGTGAGAGACCCTTTCTTCTAGAATCTTCTAGAAGTTTCTTCCTTTTTCACTTTTCCCTAAGTGCTAGGAGTAGCTTCTTTCTACCTTTGCTACCTCTGAATGCCTTACCTTAGGGATCTTGTGCCTCTTTTAGTAGTTAACCATCCCATACCTAGTTGTTAAGTCTTTATATTTAAGTTTTCCTGTTCATATGATTGCTTTGGTTGTTATCCCCTGACTGAACCCTGACTCATACAAGACTTGACAGCAAGAATAAGAGCAAATAAAAATGAGTAAATAAACAATTGAAAGCCTCTCATTCTTGGTTTTTCCTAAAACTCTCATACAATAAGTAAGAATGTTATTCTCTTTCCCCGGGTTTGGTGATTAGTTCTGGGGGCGTGGTTGGATGGAAATGGTTTTAAATATGTTTCCCGGGACACCAGTCCTGTTCTGATAAGTGCTTGACAAGTAGAATATATATATATTCATAGTCTTCCTACAACTCCCCTGACCATAGCCCCAAAGGCTGCTTAGAAATATTTGAAGCCAGAAGCTTGACATGATAATCAGTCACGTAAAGTCTCATGACAAAAAGAAATGAACGCATGTCACACTCGCTTCTTTGGTGTCAGATTTAACTGAATCCAGTGATTACGAAAAGGATGCTAAAAACTCAGGTCCCACTTTAAGTCTACTTTTCAAATAATACATAACATTATATGTACTCAGAATAAATTCTCTACAGAGCTCAATAGACTCTAGATACCTGAAACTGACCCAAATGATAAGAAACAAGATAATAATCACCAGAAGCAAATGATGGGCTAGAAGGGGCCCAGCCCTAAACGTCAGATGTTCACCATCTCCCTCTTCTTTAGCCTGTGAGAGACTTTCAGTTGCTCAACTGCACTTTTTGGTTATGCTGATTTACAGAGGTGGTTGTGCTGAAGGTTACAGGTAGAGATTACTATAGAATTAAAGAAGCCAAACTGTGGTTTCACTCTGCAACAGAATGAAGCATGGATGGCAAAGAAGGAAGCAAATTAAAGGCCATTTAAGAACAAAAAAATATAGGGGACGGGAAAAAGTGGGGATTGTGTCAGAGAAGATCTAGAAAGAATCTGAGCGATAGAGTTTAGAGAGGAAACAAAATGTGTGATTACAGTAAAGGCAGGAATTTGGAGGAAAGATGTAATGGAAAAATAAATGTTTCCCTGTGTGATGCCTGTCTAGTTCTCTCCGTAATGCCCTCAACAAAATTCAATAAGTTTTGCATTTCTTTTCAAGGGTTTTTTTGCTTTAATTGGTGTGGCCTATGTGAGGGTTTTCTTTTTTCTCTTTTGGATATGATGGGAGAAAAGAGTCAAGTCTCAAGATGGCCCAGTTGTATTCAGGACCCAGTTGAAAAGAGGAGAAAGCATTTCCAGACTATGGTATGCCTTTCTATTACATGCTTTGATTACTTATCAGTTTTCCATTTTTTAAAAAGTATGCAACTTGAAAAAGTAGTAAATCCCTACATCTCTTTCTAGTTATGTATGTGTTGCCTTCTTTCTACTCTAGACTTCATGACGTAATTCAAGTGTATCCTCTATTGTCCACTTAAAAATGTCAAAATAATCCTATCTAATAAAAGGGTAATATGAAAATCAACCCAATGGTGGAACAACTGGGTGCTATGAGGCGAACTGACCACCAGGGAGCAGATGCTCAATGCAGTGAGCGCCACTAGCTACAAGCTGGGCTCACGGCTGGCAAGTGCAGTGGTGGTGGCAGAAGCCTCTCCCACCTCTGAGGCAGCACTAAGGATGTCCCACTGTGGCTTAGTCCCCCTCCCCCTAAGTCAGACATCTCCCGAGGGCTCCTGGACTGCTAAAGGGCGCAGGCCGAGCTGAGGAACCCCACCCGCCCCACCCCCCAGTGCATGAATGTAATGCACCGGGGCTTTAGTCTATATAATAAAAACCTAAGCAACCATTACAGCAGAGCAACCAGAACGACCGGTCCTATGATGCACACTGACCACCAGGGGGCAGACTCTCAATGCAGGAGCTGCCCCCTGGTGGTCAGTGCACTCCCACAGCAGGAGCGCCACTCAGCCATAAGCCAGGCTCATGGCTGGCTAGTGCAGAGGCGATGGCAGGAGCCTCTCCCACCTCTGCAACAGTGCTAAGGAGCAGCAAGCCGAGCAGTAAGGAGAAGCGAGCAGGAGTGCACTCCCACAGCAGGAGCGCCACTCAGCCATAAGCCAGGCTCATGGCTGGCTAGTGCAGAGGCGATGGCAGGAGCCTCTCCCACCTCTGCAACAGTGCTAAGGAGCAGCAAGCCGAGCAGTAAGGAGAAGCGAGCAGGAGGGCGGTAAGGAGGAAGGGGTCCTGGACTGTGAGAGGGATGTCCGACTGCAGGGAGTGGGTCTAAGCCTGTAGGCAGACATCCCCTGAGGGGTCCTGGGCTGCGAGAAGGCACAGGCCGGGCTGAGTTACCCCCTCTCCCCCTGTGCATGAATTTCGTGTACCGGGCCTCTAGTCTATACATAATAGCTGGACCTACTTAGGATATTGTTTGGGTTACAGCATGTACTATTAAATATGATTCTGTTATGGAAAATTATAGTGTTTGCTGACATTATTTACATGGTTAAGATTATACTCTTTAACACAATAATGAATGCTAAAGTTAAAAAGAAACATGCCAAGCCCAGCCAGCATAGCTCAGTGGTTGAGTATTGATCTATGAGCCAGGAGGTCATGGTTGGATTCCTGGTCAGGGCACATGCCCAGGTTATAGGCTAAATCCCCAGGGTGGGGTGTGCAGGAGGCAGACAATCAATGATTCCCTCTAATCACTGATGTTTCTATCTCTCTTTTTTTATTTTTTTTTATTTTATTTTTTTTTTAAGAAAGTACTTACTACCCAGCTCTTGGGAATGCAGTCTGCAGGCAGCCCAGCTATCAGTTCCTCCAGGTTCGCCTCAGCTATAGAGTCGCCTCCCCGGAGAGCATGCCCTTCTCGGGGCAGCCCGTATGGATGAGCAAGGCAAGAGTGGGAGGGTCCTCAGCATTGTGGCCGGGGGAACTGTGGAGGCCGCTCTTCTCTTCACAGCCCCGCTGGATTGGCCAAGGCTGTCGGCCTGCATCGGCTCCGTCTCTTCCTGCGCCCGCATCCCTCTGCGTCTTCCCTTCCCTCTCATATCTTCACTCTAAAAACCACCTCCACATTTGCTTCCAGAAAACACCACCTGAGACAGAGAAGTAAACTAGAGGGTATTTCTCTTGATTAGCTTAAACAGCAACCAAAAACAGTATGCGAATAAATAAATTAATAAATATTTGCAGCATATATTATTGAGCTCTCTCAATTTAAATCTGAAATATACATGGGCTTAACACGTGCATATGGTTTTGGATACAGATATTTTTATTAATATTATTTAACACACAATACTATATAGCAAATCTGCCCACGTATTGGTCTTTTGCAGTGCCCTTGGGCTATTCCATAGTGGATTTCTTAACTGTCTCCAAATGTATGGCTTTCGATAGTTTCCTGTTTTTGCACTGCTTAAAATAGTGCTGTTATAAATATTGTTGCACAAATTGCTGTCTTTCTTTTTTGATTAATTCCTTTGATAAATGCTTTTCAAGAGGTGGATTAGAGTCCTCTGAATACCAGCACAGGGACCAGTTAGGAGAGGAGAAGGGAGAATAAAAGAGGAAAGAACGAAGATGCACGTAACCCCCGAGCTTTTCCTTTCCCACTGATGGAAGACGTATGTTAGGGGAGTGTACATAAATCTGCAGCACCCTGAGATTTCATCAAGTCCTGGCTAACCTCTTTTTTCCTCTGAATCTTCTTGAATAACCCTACTTTACAGAACTTCGTACTTTGAATATGAATATTGAATTATATTAATTTGCAGCACCATTATCAAAATCCAGTGTGGGGGGGAGGTTCAGAGGATAAGCAAGTTCAGGCAATGCTGCACATTGAATAATCTTCTTAAAGCTTAATAATGTAGAGAGGGATGTTAAAGGCAGAATTCCTGCAGCAAAGAAATTGTTAAATTAATGCATCCCAACAGTACATTAATATTATAAGGAAAAGTTTGTGAAACAATGGTGTATATGGCATCATAAAAAAACTTTTAGAAAGTAATTATTATGAATACACATATAATATATACATATGGCTTACTGGTTAAGATGTAGCTATCTTCCTAGAAAATCCCATTTATGCTATTACATTAGTATCCCCTCTAGCACCCACCACCCATCCTGGCAAATTTTAGGTGTTTTACAAAGGTTTATGAAATTGCATTAAACATCTGTTAAAAATCATTCATTCATCGCTAGACATTTGTATAATATAGTTTTAAAGAAAAATAACAGCTGAGGGGAGCTACAGAAAAGAAGCATAGAAATTACGTTGAGTTATTTTTCTTATGCATATAAAGTTGCTCTGTGAGAAAAGAGCACTCAGCAGATGTACAGATCCATTATCTTCTCACATGGCAATAGGGTCCTCCTTCCAGAAAATGTGAGCAGGTTTGGAACATTAATACACATAGACTGAGGTGCAAAGCAGAGAACATGAAAATGATTGGCCAAAAATAATGGAACACAGGTGAGCTTAAATCTGGACATTAAACACTGAGGTTCACCATGTAACGAAGCATCCAAATGTATAATAATCCTGCTAAATACTGGGAGTAGCACATTTCCAGCAGAAGTATCGACATGCCCCTCCTACATTGAAACTCAAGGATAATGATACCACATATTGTCATTTCAGCCTTGACTCTCTCCAAAGGCTCATGGGATCCTACTTCCTGACTGACATAACCTGTGTTTTCAGAAACAGGTGTCTGTAAGTCTATATCAGATGATAAGTATTAAAGACAGAGGATAAGAATTCTGGAGCAGCCTACTTAATTCATTCTCACTTGTCATTGCCACTATTCGCTACACTATTATAGACGGAGATCCATACACTAAGAAGTCCCCTCTTGACTTGAAATTTTAAATTGTATTTCTCTCTGTATTTTTAAACATTAATAAAATTTTAGAAATCATAATTAACCCCTCATTTTAAAGTTGAAAAAACTAAGAAGTATAAAGTTGAAAGCACTTGCCTAGATTCAGGTAATGAATTTTCTGTAAATTTGTACAAAAATACAGTGTCTCTTGGCTCTTGACACAACTTTTTTTCACCACATTATTCTTTTTTTAAAAATATATTTTATTGATTTTTTACAGAGAAGAAGGGAGAGAGATAGAGAGCTAGAAACATTGATGAGAGAGATAGATCAGCTTCCTCCTGCACAACCCCCACTGGGGTGTGCCCGCAACCAAGGTACATACTCTTGACAGGAACCGAACCCAGGACCCTTCAGTCCGCAGGCCGATGCCCTATCCACTGAGCCAAACCAGTTCAGCCACCACATTATTCTAAGAAACTTTGGAAGTATTTTTAAAACAATATTGCATTATGGTTAAAGAATACAAGTTCTGAAGTTAGGGAGACCAAAGTAACAAAAGGAATATTTAACTCCTCTAAGCTTAGTTTATTCGTTAGTGAAAGTATTATTACTCTTTATGACAGTATTGTTGAAAGCTTCAAATGACATAGAACATGGTTAAGTACCAAAAACAATTCATTATAATTACTATTGCATATGTAAGTAAAATTTGTTCACTATATATTACCATAGTCTTCAAAAACTGCACATAGATTTTTATCAAGTTTGGAGATTAGTCTCATTGAAATTGTAAGTCAGATGTCATATTCAAATTCATGCTGACTTCTGATTCTGGGGAAATGCGTAAGGTGTAGTATCTCATCCTCCCTATTCTGCCTACTAGAATCCTGGATGTTATATATAAAATAAACAGAAGAAGATGTTGAAAGGTGAAAAGAAAAAAGTCAGGCAAGCCAGGGAACTCAGAACCCAAACAACTACAAAGCAGTGAATTTCTTGCATATTCTTCTTGCCTCATACATTCCAGAGTGGGTACTGAAGAAGCCAGCAACCCGAAAACACTAATGACACAGACCAACAAAACCCCCCAAAAAATCTACTCTCTCTTGACAATGGGCCAGGAAAGGGGCAGCTCAACAAGACAGAACACATTTAGACAATAACCACAGAAAATCTTGCAGTCCCATCAGTACAAACAAGGGCCTAGGGGAGACTTTAGACTCCACCCTTGCCAGGTGGGAAGGAGGTGCCACAACCTCCCCCCACCTCCCGGGTGGTATCAAAACAGGCCTGTGGGAAGCCAGGACTTTCATCTCTACCTGTCGGTAAGGAGGACCTCCTCTGTAGTGTCATGAGAGAAAATGGGGGAGTGAGGGAAGACTCGGATTTCTATCCCACACAACTCCCTGCAACCTAAACCTCAAACCTTTTACAAACATTAACTCAAAATAAATCATAGACTTAAATATACAATGTAAACCTGTAAGACTTCTAAAAAATAACATGAGACAATTTTCCAGCCCTAGGGCTCGATGAAGGGTTCTTAGACATGACACCAAAACCACAATCCATAAAAGTGAAATACCAATAAATTGGACCTCACCAAAATTAAAAACTTTTGCTCTGTGAAAGATCTCGTTAAGAGGTTGAAAAGACAAGCTACGAAGTAGGAAAAATTGTTTGCAAACATTTGACAAAGTACTTACCTAGAATTTTTTTAAAAACTGAACAGTAAAAACAAATAATCTAATTAGAACATACGCAAAAGACATGAAGAGACATTTTTACCAAAGATGGCAAGTAAACATGTGGGAAAAAAATGTTCAGCATCACTAGCTGTTAGAGAAATGCAAATTCAAGCCATGATGAGATATCACTGTACACCTCTCAGCATGATGAAATAAAACTATTTTATATCTAATTTTATATCTTGCTAGCAAGTGCTAGCAAGAATACAGAGACACGATCTGTTATACATTGCTGGTAGGAATATAAAATGGTGCAGCCACTCTGGAAAACAGGTTGGCAATTTCTTAAAACAATTAAACATACACTTACCATACAACCCAGCAACTGCACTCCTAGGCATTTATCTCAGAGAAATGAAACAGCTTTTGTTGCAGCTTTATTGTAATAGCTCAAAACTGGAAACAACCAAGATATAATACTTCTCAGCAACAGAAAGAAAGGAACTATTGATACACACAACTTGGATGGATCTCAAGGACATTGGGCTACGTGAAAAAAAACAAAATTGTTCAAAAGGCTACAAAGGCTGTGAGTCTATTTATATTAACATTCTTGAGAAATGATAAAATTGTAGAAAAGGGAACCAGATTAAAGGTTTGCCAGAGGTTAGGGATGGTGTGGGGGAGAGAATCGGCCTTGGCTATAACAGGTAGCACTTAATGTAACATCAGTTCAGTGTCTGACATCGGAGGAAGGTCTTTGTGGTGATGGAATAGTTCTCTTTCTTGATTGCACTGATGGTTGTAGGAGCTTATGCATGAGGTATAATAACAGAATCATACACTTACATCAAGTCAGTGTCGGATTCCTGTCTTTGATGTTGTATTATAATTATGTTAGATAAACTCCTTAGAGGAAGCTGACTGAAGGGTACATGGGTTCTCTGTGTACTATCTTTGCAAGTTTCTGTGAATCTTTGTTTCAAAATAAAAAGTTTGTTTTGGGAGAATTCTGAGAAGCAACTGAGGCTTACTGGTATATGACTTCTGGTCAGAAGAACCACATTCTGCTAAGCAAAGTGTGACACAAAGGAAAGCTGCCTCCCAATTAGGGAGAAATGCCATATGCAGAGCTTTTTGTGGCTGAGAAAACAATCATTCCTTTCCATCATGAGTCCCAAGTAGATCTGATGTGTTGTTTTTAATCCTCATCTGAAGATATTTTTCCATTGATTTTTAGAGAGAGTGGAAGGGAGAGGGAAAGACAGGGAGAGAGAAACTTCGATGTGAGAGAGACACCTTGATTGGTTTCCTCCTGCACACACCTCAACCAGGATCAAGCCTGCAACCAAGGTAGGTATCTTTGACCAGAATTGAACTTGGGATCCTTCAGTCCACAGGCCGAAGCCCCACCTACTGAGCTTACCAGCCCGAGCAGGATTTGATGGCTTTTAAGACCGACTACAGATTAGAATGAAGTGGGAGCTTTAAAAATGTTCTGTGACCAGTGATTCTGACTCCTTTGGGTTAGGGTGATCATAATTATCTAGATCAGTGATGGCCTTTTGAGCTCAGCGTGTCAGCATTTTGAAAAACCCTATCTTAACTCTGGTGCCGTGTCACATGTAGAAATTTTTTGATATTTGCAACCATAGTAAGACAAAGATGTATATTTTTTCATATTTATGTTATATATTTAAATGCCATTTAACAAAGAAAAATCAACCAAAAAAATGAGTTCACTTGTCACCTCT
>NW_006288615.1:10622813-10626600 GCF_000327345.1 Myotis davidii | reverse complement strand
CACGCATGTCAGAGGTTCGCCATCACCAATCTAGCTGATTCTAAAGTGCAATCTAGACTGACATACACCAACCATAGTACACTAAGGAATGTAACATCAGTCCAGTGTCTGAAATCGGACACTATTTCGAGCCCTGTAAGGGAAAAGTAAACCCAAAGTTTTATTTTATTCTAATATTGAAGTTATTTTAAGGCCAGTTACTGAACCCTCTTAACTTTCTAAATTTTAATTAATGGAGTAATATCCAGAACACAGGGGGTTAAAAATAGCATAGGTGATTATTCACATGCTATGTTTGAAAAAGAAATCAATATTTTACTCTTTGGGTATCACTGATTCTTTTAAATAATCCTTTTACTTCCTCATTGCTATTAATAAGATGCAAGAAAAAAGGTGCTCTAAATTGCAGGCATTCTCTGTGATGAACCACTTCTGGAAGGGGCAATTCTATACGGTGTAAGCCAAGCTGAACGGAAGCAGGGGTCCTTTCCCATTGCCCAGCACAGCAGGGTGACAAAAATGCTCTATAAAAAGGAATCAATAAAGATTTAAACATTAAAAATTAGGAAGCTTTATAGTAATTGCTACAATGATGAAAGGTTATCAACATTCCACATTAATATATACAGTTTCCTATTAGACTTTACTTAACAGTTAATGATGCCCTGAGCAATGCTGGTTATCGCAGTTAATACATAACTGAGGTACAAGCGGAACCCGGGAACCGGTGTGGGCGCTGAGGCAGAGGGCTCTGTTCCCGTCCCTGCCATTGGACCCTGGAGGAGTTCTTTATCAGACTCCTCCTGTGTAAATTTTAAATAACAATATTTTGAGGAATGAAAGAAATATTATAAAAAAGCATTTTAAACTGCAACATGTTGAACATCTTGTCATTGTCACAATTGTTACCATTTTAAAAATGCAACTCTTAATTGGCAGCTGCCTACTTATTAGTCTATGGAACTATATTTTTTAGATGTTACAGTTTATATAAATAGAGCAAGTTTTTCATGATCAAAACTACTATATGCTGAAACAATTGTTAATTGAAGGGTGGTGGTTTTCAAATTACAAATTACAGTCATTATTTGTTGACATTGATGAATCCTATGAACTAACTATAACTCGTGGAAGTGACCAGCTCCCTTAGCATATTGAGCGTGTGGCATGCAAATTTTACTAGTATATGCCATTTAAAGCTTTCCTTTTAGAAATCTAACATATATTTTATTTCTCTATCTAGTTTTTCCATTAAAAGGACACTTTAGCTGTGGTGTCACTACATTTTAAGCTTTCAATTTGGGAGCAGAAAATTTCTAATAGTGTCCATCTAGCTGTTAGTATTCCATGCCCTGAACAGTGCAGAGAGCCACAAGGGTATCAGGAAGAATCTAAGCTGTCTGTAGCATTCAATACTAATTGGAAAGTATAAACATGATATTGAATAGTATAAGAATGAATGACTCATGTTGATACCTTTTTACACTTCACAAATATAAAATTATACAACAGTCCTAAGTAATAAATTATTTAAATAAGCTGAGATAAATAAGCAATGAGAACAATTGAATAATAATTTTTAAAGTAGCTATGACTTAATGAAAATCACAAATCATTTTTTGGGACAATTTTACCCATAAGTTATATTATCCATATAATGTTGCCTATAAATTTTAACTTTGTAATTAACAAAAATAGTTTAATATAAAAGTATGGGGGCTGTCCTTCTTTTACATGTTTATATATGTAACTAATTTCCTATTTCTATTTTAAACATACTAATTCCACATCTTTAAGAAAATTACTGTTAAACTTGATATTTAAAGTAATATAAACTTGGTGAATCCTCAATATTTATCGTTTTCTATACTGCAGGGGTTTTTTTTCTCAAAAATGGTTTTAAATATGTTTAAATATATTTAATATAAATTGAGAAATCTATTTCAAAGTATACCTGTGGGTTGTCCTTATTTATACAAGTAAAAGACAATGTGATTTTATTAGCTTATGTGTATACCCCTCTTTATCCCAAACAGGATTACAGTGTCCTATTATAAATAGCTACACCATCACATAGAAATATTAGAGAAAATAAGATAAGTATTAAAGTAAGTAAAGAAAAAATAAGTTGAAGCTCAAAGTAAGATTAGAATGCATATGGCTTGGTGCATTTGCCAGAGAAAGGCTACAAATTTAGCTCAAAAGAGAAAAATCTGACTGACCAATGACACAAAGTGTCCAGATGTTCAGAGGATGTGGTCAATTCTGGTGCTGAAAGAGATAAAGTCCCAAATAAAATGGAAAAGGCACACATTTCTTTTAATTGGACATTCAAGACAAAAAGCCAAATGATCTAAAAAGCAGAAATGGATATCCATAAGACACTAAGATATCTATACCTAGACCTTCTTATGCTAAACACCACACTTGCTCCCTTGTCTTGGTCTAGTTCTGTTTTCAGAACCTTGAGAGTAGATTGGGTAGTGGAGGGAAGAAAACCTTAGGTCAGTTGACATAATCTTCTTGTCCAGCGGTTCTCAGCCTGTGGGTCGCGACCCCTTTGGCGGTTGAACGACCCTTTCACAGGGGTCGCCTAAGACCATCCTGCATATCAGGTATTTACATTATGATTCATAACAGTAGCAACATTATAGTTATGAAGTAGCAACGAAAATAATTTTATGGTTGGGCCACAACATGAGGAACTGTATTGAAAGGGCCAGAAGATTGAGAACCACTGTATCTTGTCTAATGTTGTGAACAGACTCCAGGAGGTCTTGATGTACTGCCCTAGTAACTAGGTATTTCCTTACAGAAACTTACTGCCAAGAAAATCAAGATTTGAGCTCTAGCCAAACAAACTTACCAAGGAGGGCACAGGTAAATCCCAAGATTAATTAATGTCAAAATAATTAAATCAGATGCCCATAGTATCCAAGAAAAATCACTGGATTTGACTCAAATGTACAAAGTGGATGTAGAAAAAATCTCCGTGCTTTGGCTGAGAAAGGAAGTTTAAGGTTTAGAAAAAATGGGGCCAAGAGGAGTAAGGGTAGTGGGACCGAGTGGAGGAGAAAGGTGGCTTCGTACCAGCTTTCCATGCACAGGCCAGCTCCCAGTTACCCTTTACCTTGTGTAGATACCTGTAAGCCTCAACCAGCTACTGTGCCAAGCCTTTGCAGCGCAAGATGGGAAAGAAAGGCACATTTGCTGACTTAGAGAAGGAATTAGCACACTACACAAAGAGAAGATTTTCAGTATCATTCAGGAATAGAGACAAAAATACACCTTAAGATGTAAAAACACGTAGTTTCCAAATTTAGAAATCCCTGAAATAATGACTAAAAACACTATAGAGGGTGTTCCCTAACAGGAAGAGGAACTCAGAGACCACAGAGAGAAAAGAACTCAAGAAAGAGAAAATGAAAATGAGGTGGAGAAGGCTGTGGGGTAGGAAGGAGCAAAGGACCAGAAAGAGGAAACCGGCCAAGAATTTACCTTACTGCAGTTTGGCACGGTGGGGCCTAACCTAACAGGCTATTTGAGATACCGAGTCTCTGGCAAGGTCCCCTTCTTTGCCAGCCTTTACCTGAGCAGAAACAGGGTAGAGCTCCACATGGAAAATTTAAATACAGTGGGGGTGAGACGAGTGGCTTCTATAGTCTTGCTATAATAGTATTTTTAAAAATCCTCACCCAAGGATATGTTTTGATTTAAGAGAGAGAGAGAGAGAGGGGAAAATGGCGGAGGTATAAAGGGACGTGTCCTGTGCCTTCTCCTGGAGCAG
>NW_006288615.1:10614998-10616306 GCF_000327345.1 Myotis davidii | reverse complement strand
GAAGATAAGAAAAGTCATATGTGTCTCAGCCTCTCTCTGTAATGACTTAAAAACAATTTTTGGACATGGACAACAGGGGGATGGGAGCTAGAGTGTGTGTGAGGGGGGAGGTTGAGGGTTTGTGGGGGGGTGGGGGATAAGGACACATTTGTAATACCTTAACTAATAATAATAATTAAAAAAAAGAAATTAACTTTAATAAGTAAAAAAAAAGAGAGAGAGAGAGAGAGAGAGAGAGAGAGAGAGAGAGAGAGAGAGAGAGAGAGAATGTGAAAGAGAAACATTATTTGCCTACTATATGCTCCCCGACCTGGGATCAAACCCACAACCTAGGTATGTGCCCTGACCAGGAATCAAAGCCAAAACTTTTCAGTGCATGGGAAGACACACCAACCAACTAAGCCACCCGGCCAGGGCAACTATTGATTTTAGTTATTATAGGGAGGAATCATCTTGGACCCTCCTCTGGAACATTTACTTAATGAGATACAGAAAAACCTTCTCTGTAGCATTCTCATTTGTAAGGCAATCTCAAGAATGGGTCCTGAAGATATTATCATAATTAAGTTCTAGGGTATACAGGAATGCAAAATCCTGGTAAACTGGACTCTTCTCATAGGAGAAGCATGTTTATAGATATACTCCAAAGTCACTGAATGCTTTCTCTATATGGGAATATGCAAGGATGGGGAGCTACTAAGAAGAATTTGTCTTTTCTTTAGAGATCATAAAACTTGATTGAAATGACAACTAGAGAAAACCACACATAACAAGTGCAATATGATGAGATGCTAGGAATGAAAAATGGAAAAAGGTAAGTAATGGCTTACAACTGCTTCTGTTTAAAGACTAGAAATATATTCAAGAAATAGACTAAAATGGTAAGGGTGAGGTGAATCATTGGCTAGCATTAAATTTGAACTGGGTCTTGAACTGTTGGTCTGTTGGAAAAGTGATGACAGGCAATTAGAGAGGAGCTCAATGAGCAAAGGTACAAAGTGAAGAATATAAAAGAAGATATAAGGGACAAGAATCAAGAGATAATAGAAAAGATTTCAGGAGGAATAAAAAGATGACCCTGGACAGCAATGAAATAAACAGTTGAAGGAAAGAGCTTTAAAAATCAACTTCTAGGCCCGGCCAGCGTGGCTCAGTGGTTGAGTGTTGACCTAGGAACCAGGAGGTCATGGTTCTATTCCTGGTTAGGGCACATGCTCGGGTTGCTGGCTTGATCCCCCATGTGGGGCATGCAGGAGGCAACCAATCAATGATTCTCTCTCATCATTGATGTTTCTCTCTCTCTCTCTC
>NW_006288615.1:10600793-10614954 GCF_000327345.1 Myotis davidii | reverse complement strand
CCTCTTTCTCTCTATCCCCCCCCCCCCTGCTTCCTCTCTGACATCAATAAAAATATATATATTTTTTAAAACCAACTTCCAGGAGGCGAAGGAAGTGCCATGATGAAAGCAGTATTTAATTTTTTTTATTTTTTTTTTTACTTTTGGCAGGTGAAACAACAGGATTATTAGAGACAGGTGGTTGCTAACTAACGGAGAGGCACCATTTAGGAGATGTTGGAGACTCCTAAACTGCAGACTTCATGCTATGGAACAGCAGCTGTCAAACAGGTATCTGAAATGTGTGCATGTATGTGTGCTGTTGTTTTTGTTGTCCTCGTGGTTGTCATTTGGAGGAAATGTTTTACAGTGATTAAGTTACCTCTGGAAAAATAAATCACCTCTTCTGTCATAGGCGATGTGGAATGGAATCTGTTTTCTCGTGGCTTTTTATTGAGACTTTTATTTCATATGTATTAAGGCAGAATTTTGAGACAAGGGATGTTATTAAAATACTGAGGCCCAGTGCACAGAATCATGCACCGTGGGGTCCCTAGACCTGGCCTGTACCCTCTCACAATCCAGGACCCCTCGGGGGATGTTGGAGAGCTGGTTTCGGCCCGATCCCCACAGGCCAGGTACAAGTCCATGCACTGGGCCTCTAGTATGCAGATAAGATCTTTGGTTAATTCTTCCCACTCTCTCCCCTCCCTGCTTCCCTCTGATATTCATCAGTCTTCCATGTTTCCATGCCGGTGGTTTCAGCTCCTGCATTGAGCATCTGCCCCCCTCATGATCAGTGCATGTCATAGCTACCAGCCGGTCAGCTGGTCGCTTAAGCTTTTATATATATAGTTTGTTTTAGATGACTGGAGGAACACTCTAGAGCAGCGCCTCTCGACCTGTGGGTCGTGACCCCTTTGGGGGTCGAACGACCCTTTCACGGGGGTCACCTAAGACCATCCTGCATATCAGATATTTACATTACAATTCATAACAGTAGCAACATTACAGTTATGAAGTAGCAACGAAAATAATTTTATGGTTGGGTCACAACATGAGGAACTGTATGTGAAGGGCCAGAAGGTTGAGAACCACTGCTCTAGAGCTATTGTGATAACTCCAACTGCTGATTGGTTTTATTTCATCATATTTCTAAGATCTAAAATCTGGAAAGAATTTGTCAAGATAATTTACCTTGAAGTTGGATCAGAGAAAAATACTATTGTCCTTAAATTAAATTACAGAAATCTTATAAAAGGATGAGCTTAACACTCCATTCAACTTTTTTTCTTACTGTCATGCTATCAAAGTAATAATAATTGCATGTTTAGCATTCACAGTGTGAAAGGTGCTGAATAACATTCTTTACAAAATAGCAAATGATAGTGTCCTCAGACGCAGAAGTCTGTGGAAATGCTATGTAAATATTTGAGGTAAGAATTTGGTTTGAAGTGTTTAGAAAAAGGAATGAGATATTTAAATGAGACAAATGGCTTAGAGGCTTAATGGAAACAGATGGGTAGCAATTAGAGGGAAAGCTAAGCCGGGAGCACCAAGCAAAGAGTTCCCGGCTGGAGAAAAGCAGATGCTCCGAGCCCAGGAATGGGAGGACTGAGAAAGCACGAGTAGAAATTGCTTACTCCAGCCCTTGTTTAATCTTTACTTATAAGTAAAAAATAATAAAATAGGAATTTAAGATAGGAACATAGCTTAAGCAATGCTACCAGGAGAAAGTCATCTGTAAGCCATAGCAGCTGTATCATGTTTTTCTCTCTCTTGCTTCCCATTTTCCTCCCCTGCTTTCTAGTCCAGCCGTGGGCAAACTACAGCCCGCGGGCCAGATCTGGCCCGTTTGAAATGAATAAACCTAAAAAAAAAAGGACCGTACCCTTTTATGTAATGATGTTTACTTTGAATTTATATTAGTTCACACAAACACTCCATCCATGCTTTTGTTCCGGCCCTCCAGACCAGTTTAAGAACCCACTGTGGCCCTCGAGTCAAAAAGTTTGCCCACCCCTGTTCTAGTCACTTCCCACCAAAAGTCAGGATTTGTTTTATAGCTTGGTCCTTTTCTTCATTTTGTCAGAAAGGACCACAGACTTCCACACAACTCCAATCTTGAGTTCATAGAGTAAAGGAGAGAGGAAAAATAAAAAAAAAATTTAAAATACCTATTCTTAAAAGAATGGAGCAGAAGGGTTTTGGCTACTATTTTTTTTTCCCCCCCACGTTCAGGAAGCCTAGAAATCCTGAATGAAACAGGAAGGAGGAGGGACTAATATAACTTACCGATTTCCCAGGTACACTTGTAAGAGCAACTGGTTGTATTCCCAGTTTGGGAGGATTCATTTTTAACTAGGATAAGGGGTCAAGTGGAGAAAGGTGTGGAACTGTGGCATTATTATATTCTTGGTTTATTCTGATTATATTTAATAATTCCACAGTATATTTAAAATATACCATGCTTAAAATTTTTATTGATGTTTCCTTTTTAAAAACATGTTTTTTATCGATTTTAGAGACAGAGGGAGAGGGAGAGAGAGATTGAAACACCAATGATGAGAGAGAATCATCGATTGGGGGCCTCCTGCACCCCCCCACACACACTGGGGATCAAGCCCTAAACCTGGGCCTGTGCCCTGATCAGAAATCAAACAGGCGACCTCCTGGTGTCTGGGAGGATGCTCAACCAACTGATGTTTCCTTTTTGAGGCTATCATCCAAATAACCTGAGGCATTAGTATTTTGACAGGAAGTGCTGGGCCTACTTGTAACTACTAACCTTTAAAATCTTCAGACATGTATTTTGACCACTAAAACCCTAATTGAAATCATGTTATGTCAAAGAAGATGGATAGTACAAGAAACAGGATACAAGGAGAATGAAAATATTTGGGAGGAAAATAAATCTTTATAATTACTGGCTGGTGTTTGGGGAAAAGCAGATGCTTGCTCTTAAGGAGAGCAACTCACTTTAATTATGGAGATTCCTTGCTTTTATTGGTAATGGAAAGACACTGAAGTTTGCAAATCAAGTTACAATAAATATGTATGTCTACTGAAGTGGAATAAGAAGTAAATCTTAAATATAATTCGTAACAGAAAAATAAATATTAGAAATTACCTAAACTTGGTAATTAGCACCAAGTATCTTCACAGAAAATTTAGCCACTTTCAAATTTATATCAGAGAGAGTGAGAAGTATTCAAAGAAATACCCATGTCTGGCTGCTGTGGCTCAGTGGATGAATGTTGAACTATGAAGCAGGAGGTCACGGTTCAATTCCCTGTCAGGGCACATGCCCGGCTTGCAGGCTCGATTTCTAGGGGGGGGCATATAGGAGGCAGCTGATCAATGATTCTCTCATCATAGATGTTTCTATCTCTCCCTCTCCCTTCCTCTCTGAAATTAATAAAAAATATATTTCTAAAAGAGAAATAGAACAAAATAAGTGACCAAAATTTTTGAAGAAGCTTGAATTCTCCATTTCAAAAAGCTTGGGTTAACGTACTATGTAGGAGCCATTATATGTCAGAAAAAAAAATCTAGCTGACAGAAAGCCAAACTAAATATTATCTCTGCCCTCAGGGAAATTTCAATCTAGCTGAGAAAATTAAACAAATAATAACCCAAAGTGTGGTACTAACTGAACTTAATCCAAATTATGTAGGGTTGTATACTACAAAGTTTAGCATAAACTTCACATTCATTTAAATATATGAATATAAAGATGCTGTGGCTTCAACAATCCAGACCCCATTAATCACCTGTATTGGTTCCGTTGATTTGGATGACTTGGGGAGCAGACTTGTTTCCCCTCTCATCTCAGCCCAGCATAGGGTGCCTGTTGTCAAATGTCCTAACTGCTCTCTCCTCTGAACAGTGATGATCAATATTATTATGTACATTTTACAAATGAAGAAATTAGGACTCAGAGAAGTTAAGTTCTTTTTAAAAAATATGTATTTATTGATTTCAGAGAAGAAGGGAATGGGAAGAGGGATAGAGAGACGAAACATCAATGATGAGAGAGAATCATTGATCAGCTGCCTCCTGTACACCCCACACTGGGGATTGAGCCTGCAACCCAGGCACGTGCCCTGACCAGGAATCGAACCGTGACCTCCTGGTTCATAGGTTGATGCTCAACCACTGAACCACACCAGCCAGACAAAGTTAAGTTTTTAGCCAAATGCCACAGCGAGGACTCCTTTTGAGTCTAAGTCCTAATTCTTTTCAATAAAACATAGTCATCTTCACATGGTATCACTAATGTTAGAATCGTTGGTCTTTTTTGTTGTTGTTAATCCTCACCCAAGGATATTTTTCCATTGATTTTTAGAGAGAGTAGAAAAAAGGGGGAAAGACAGAGAGAGAGAAACATCAATATGAGAGAGACATATTGATTGATTGCCTCCTGCACATATCCTGCTGGGGACCAGGGATTGAGTCTGCAACTGAAGGTACATGCACTTGACTGGAATCAAACCCAGGACCTTTCAGTCCTCAGGCCAAAGCTCTATCCACTGAGCCAAAGCAGCTAGGGTGAATCATTGGTCTTTTAGTAAATCCTCCAGCCAGCCTCCCAGATCCATAGTAGGAACAGTAGAAACTGATCTGTGCCAAATTTATGGAGACTATTGCCTTTTCTACATTCATAATTAAGGTATTTCTAGACAAAATGATAATTGATATCAACTAATAGTCACTGTCTATAGTATAGTGTGAAGGATTCTGAACACTTGCTTTTGATCAATGGAAAAGGGGCCATGATTAGTCGTTGATGTACCATGAGCATAGAAAGGGGAAGTAGTTGCATACAGCTCATGGGGTTTTTTTTTATGCCTACCTGCTATAGCGTAGCACAGTTTATACATTTTATCTACAATATAATTTTGCTGACTTATTGTTACTTTATTTTTCTCTACAATCCATGCTATAATCTACCATGACTCTCTGTTTTGCCCTCCCTTATCACACAATACACTAATTTTCTATTCTTGCTTCTAACTATCTACTTCAAACAGTTCTTTTTATAATCACCAGGGGAAAGACCCTTAACCTGTTTATTATCTTTATGTAGAGACTATAGTTTGTCACTTTGAATAGGTAGGTATAATATGGACATAAAGAATCAAAGTTAACATGTAAGTATAAAAAGTAAATTATAGTCACAAAGAATCGAATTACGGTTACCATAGTAACCTTAACTATGAATGTTAAGGCTTTCTAAGGTAGAAAACTTAACTATAATAATGCAGAAAAAGGGATTTTTTTTATGCTTAATAAGTCAGAGATATTATATATCATGATTGCGTGCAATAAATTACTTCTGCGGAGTAAAGAAACTTCTAAGATGGTAAATCAGCAATATTTAAAGGGTTGACTAGCTTCTTTAAAATGCCCTATGGGCAGAAAATAATATACCATCTACTGCAAAGTGTCTATTGAAATATGTGTAATAAGAGAAGTAAAAATAAACTTTTGGACATATAATAGTCTTGAAAATAAAGACAAATTTCAAATAAAATCATAGAACGCAAGAATTGGTAAAGACCTTAGAGATCAGCCCAAAGCATAAATGTATTGTATAGATTCCCTAACAGATTGCAGTAGCCTTGGCTTAAACCTCCAATAGAGATTGTATTTTCTCACCAAGAGGAAAAAAAATCTGTTGTTGTACAGATTGAGGTGTTATTATAAAGTTGTTTCCGTGAGCCAACAATCTGCTATCATTTTGCTTTCACCCACAGATTCCTGCTCTGCTCTCTAGAATGACACAGTGAAAATAATCCTTATAACAACATCTGACAGGCCGTTAGATACTGGAAGACAGCTATTAAGGTTTTTCACTAGTCTGCTTCCTAAGGTTAACCTGTTTTACTCAGTTCTTTCAACTCTTCCGGTAGATCATAATTTCCTGACATTTCCAGTATCTACTGGTCACATTACAGGCTGTAGATGTCTTTCTTGAATTAAGGGGGTGTGGGTGCTGAATTGAGCAAAATAACTTTTTCATGTAGCCGTTACATTCCAGGCATTGGATTGATGTGGTCTGACTGTCTCACTCTGAAGAGATCTACACTTGTCATGCTATCCTTATTAACCATGTGGTCAACTGAGCACTGTAGATTGTTTCCCATGAGCTGCTGCCCCGTTGTTTTTTTCCCTACCATTTTGTACTTATATATTTGCATTTCCAAGTCTAGGTAGCATCTCATTATTCCTGCTAAATTTCATCTTGCTGTTTTGGTTTGATATTTTTGCCTGGAAATATACTTTTGGCAGGATTGGGAAACAAAGCTTTGGGTGTCAAAGCTGTTGTTGCCAAGCTTTTTAAATCTAAGAATTAGGCCGAAACCGGTTTGGCTCAGTGGATAGAGCGTCGGCCTGCAGACTGAAGGGTCCCGGGTTCGATTCCGGTCAAGGGCATGTACCTGGGTTGCGGGCACATCCCCAGTGGGAGATGTGCAGGAGGCAGCTGATCGATGTTTCTCTCTCATCAATGTTTCTAGCTCTCTATCTCTCTCCCTTCCTCTCTGTAGAAAATCAATAAAATATAAAAAAAAAAAATTCTAAAAAAAAATAATAAAATAAAATAAATCTAAGAATTAGGTCTCCTAGTTCCATTGATGAAAGTGCTGATCAGGATAGAGTCAGGAAAGGATCCCTCTGGTCTTCCATAGTTGCCCTTATTTTGAAACAGAGATACTGGTACCTTTTACGTCTAGGGACACTTTGTAAAGCCTTTTAAAACTATGATCTTTTTAAAACCTAACAGTCACCCATAGAGGTGACTTACAGCAGTTATATCTTTGTTTTACAGATAGGGATATTTGCAAGGCCACACAGTTAGGAATAGAAACAATCTGATTCTTTCCCTTCAGTACTATTGCAGCTTCCAATGGGATCCATGCTTACCATGAGGAAAATAGGCTCTGTCAATACCCACACAGCTGTGACTGAGATCCAGACAGCCTCAGGAAGACAGGCAGATCCTCAATATCTCTTAACCCAACATGTACTTGATTCATGGTAAATAAAGCTAACCAATACTTAAAAGTAATATAGCATCACTCTTTAGTTATGATTGTTAAATAAACTGTGAATACACATGGACTATCTTATTCCCTATGTTACCAGCTTATCTATTAGGAGATTAGAGGTAGTTCTTTCTTCTAAAATCATTATATGCCAGTCTTAACATTTCGTACCTACCATTCTAGTATTTAACTCTGTTAAAATATGATCAGATATTTAGAAATATTTTATCCTAAAAAAGCCATAGAAAATCTTATATTTTTTCTAAATATTAATCACTTATATGATCATTGTTCTAACAGTAGGTAGGTTTTTATTTTTATGAAATGGGGATATTATCTTTCAAGTTCCAAGAACCTTGGTAAGACTCGATTTGGGGGGAACATTGCTAGTAGGAGATCTTAGATAACTGATGAAAGTTTCTGTCATCCTGAAATGACACTTCATCTGCTTCTGGAGGCTCAAAACTCAGTTGTAGTTATCAGAAATTTCATTTTATCTCCTTACATATCTTGGTCTATGATTGATTCTATAATGTATTCAGTTTCCGTTTTTGTTCGGAAACCTTACCATTTTGCAGCTAATATGGAAGTAAACAGGTTTTTGCATGTTGTCTGTGGTATCTAGAAGCCTGAAATCATTTGCCCTCGTTCTAATAATGTATTCAACCCTTTCTTCTTATTATTCTTTCTGCTCTAAACACAACTTAAAAGTCATATCTGCTATTACTGGTAACTTTTTTTAAGTGTTCAGTTTATTCTGACTTTTAATCTTTCCGATGTTATTTCTAGATGTTTGTGCTACTCTTTGAATGAATCCTATTTTGGAGTCTCCCCAATTTTTACACATCTCTTTAAACAAAAGATGTTTGTTAGAAACCTTCTGCAGATGACACGATACTGTATATAGAAAACCCTAAAGATTCCACCAAAAATAAATGCATCAGTATGATTGTATAAGGAGCTAAGTGAATTCAGTATAGTAGCAGGATAAAAAATAAATACCCAGAAATCAGTTGCATTTTTATACACCAATAATGAACTCTCAGAAAAGGAAACTAAGGAAACAACCAATTTATAATTGTATCAAAAATAAAATACCTAGCAATAAATTTAATGAAAGATATAAAAGACCTGTACTTGAAAAATTATAAGATATTGAAGAAAGAAAATGAAGAATATACAAATAAGTGAAAGCATATACTATGTTCGTGGATAGAAAGAATTAACATAATAAAAATGTGCATACTACCCAAAACAAACTGTAGATTCAATGCAATTCCTATCAAAATACCAATGGCATATTTCACAGAATTAAAACAAATATTCCAAAAATGTATATGGAACCACAAAAGATCCCAATAGCCACAGCAATCTTGAGAATGAAAGAACAAAGTTAGAAGAATCAAGCTACCTCATATCGAACTACACTATAAGGCTACAGTAATAAAAGCAGCATAGTACTGGCACAAATATAAGCATGTAGATCAATGGAACAGAATTGAGAGCTCAGAAATAAACCCACCCCTTTATGGTCCATTAATATTGGGGGGCGGAAGGCAAGAACATACAATGGGGTAAAGATAGTCTATCAATCAATGATGTTGGGAAAATTGGACAGATACAGCAAACAAAAATGAAACTAGACCATCTTCTTATGCCATACACAGGAAGAAACTCATAATGGAATAAAGACTTAAATGTAAGTCGTGAAACCATAAAAATCCTAGAAGAAAAGATAGGCAGTAAAATATAAAACATTTCTCTTAGCAATATTTTTTCTGATCTATTGCCTTGGGCAATGTAACTAAGAAAAAAAATAAACAAATGGGACTACATCAAACTGAAAAGTTTTTACCCAGAAAAGGAAACCATCAACTAAATAAAAAGACAACCTATTGAGTAGGAGAACATATTCACTAATAATACATCTGATGAGTTTTATAAGTTCTTATAAAAGCCCTTAACATCAACAACCCCAACTTATAAAGAACTTATAAAACTCAACACCAAAAAACAAAAACAAAAAACAATGCAATTAGAAAATGGGTGAAGGACCTAAATAGATATTTCTCCGAAGAGGACATACAGATGGCCAATAGACATATGAAAAAATGCTCAACATCACTAATCATTAGAGAAATGCAAATTAAAACCACAATGAGATGTTACCTCACCCCTGTCAGAATGGTTACCAAATCAACAAACAAGTGTTTGTGAGGCCGTGGAGAAAAGGGAGCGCTTGTGCACTGCTGGTGGGAATGCAGATTGGTGCAGCCACTGTGCAAAACAGAATGGAGTTTCCTCAAAAAAAATTTTAAAATGGAACAGCCTCATGACCCAGTAATTCCACTTCTGGGTATATATCTGAAGAAACCCAAAACACTAATTCAAAAGAATATGTGCACCCCTTACCTTTTGAGACAGCCTGGATGGACCTGAAGAGTATTATGCTAAGTGAAATAAGTCCGTTAGAAAGACAAGTGCCATCTGATTTCACTTATATATGGAATCTAGTGAACAAAATAAATTAAATAAAATAGAAACAGACTCATAGATACAAAGAACAGACTGACAACTGTTAGAGGGAAGGGGTTTTGGGGGCTGGTTGAAAATGATAAAGGGATTAAGAAAATACAAAAACACACACACAAACCTGATAGACACAGACAACAGTATGGTGATTACCAGAGGGAAAGGGGGTGAGGGGTACAAGAGGGTAAAAGGAGGATAAATAATGATGGAAGGAGACTTGACTTGGGGTAGTGAACACACAATACAATAAACAGAAGATATATTATAGAATTGTACACCTGAAACCTATGTAATTCTATTAACCAATGTCACCCCAATAAATTCAATAAAAAATTTTAAAAGAAAACTCCTTATGCAATCATACTGATTTTTTAACCAATATCTCATTTTCTTTTTCTTTGAGGTATTTCATTTTCAATGCCATTTACAAATCTCCAACACTCAAAACATATTTTTTTGAAAAAGAAAGAAATCTCTTACGTACTACATGCTATATATTATTGTAAACTGCTTATGTAAGAAGTGTACCTATCTTTTCACTGAAATTTTGAAATCTGTTTTCCTGCTTTATTACTTTTATGGTCTTTGAGTTACTGACAAGAACAAATTAGCCAGGATTATTGCCAAGGAAGCCTTCATACTACAGACAAATTCAGATAAATGAATGTTTTCCTCTTTGGGTGAACAGACATAAATCTGGGGAAATACTCTTCCCCATCCACACTGATTTCCTATGGATAAAGCTTTGGCAGCACCAAACAAGAAGGGAAAGGTCTTTGTAAAAAAGAAAACAGTCCGTCACTAAAGTTTGATTACTACTTTTTCTGGCCTGCCAGTACCTTAGAATTGTCATTCCATGTGGTAGAAAATTTAAGATGTATATGAAAATTATTCAATTATCAAAATTTGCAGATTTGATATCATCAGGAATTGGTATTTTATATTTATGAAGGCCTAGCAGATTTGCTTTATCAAAAACCCCAGCCTGCAGAAATAAGCCCTACGCTTGTGGATTAGCTACCTTGGAAGCTGATCAGTTACAAGAATGCTAACGGGAGACTGGGCTGCTAACATAAAGGGCTGCTTTCACCAAAGTCGCTTGGGAACCTTGACAGTTGGAAGACAAAAAGAAACCGCAACCCTGACAAGCAAAAGAATTCATGCTGTTATAGTCACATCTTTTGTGGTCAGAGTATAGTGATGCCAGACCTGTAGGTTAAAATATTCTCTTTCCATTTATTTCATCATGCAGGCTCTTTCTGAAATAAGGTGTTTTAAAAATATGGAGAAAAAACACCTAGAAAATGTGAAGAGAAGCAACACATTAGTGTCTCATAAAATATCTTTGTTGTTTCCTTCATTCCAGAATTAATAACATGTCAGAATTACATATTCCTGACTCACTGGAGTGAGAGCAACAACTATCACATTAGCCAAGACTTTTCCTCCAATGGAGCTCATGAAGTACCTTTGCATCTGCTCTCTGATTTGCTCCTCACAACAGCCCTTGCACTGTACAAGGTAGGTGTGACTATTCCAATTGTACAGCTAAGAAAATGGAGGTTCTTAGAATGTCAATTACTTGCCTAGGGAAAAAGCTGCATAGTGACAGTACCAGATTATCACAAATCTCCTCCATTTCACATAGAGTATTCTTTTCACTATAACTGTGAGGAAATCTGTAGGTTCTTTAAAAATTCTGGAGAAGGCAGCCCATCAATTATTCTCTTATCATTGATGTTTCTCTCTCTCTCTCTCTCTCCCTCCCTCCCTCTCTGAAATCAATAAAAATATTTTTTAAAGTGTCTCTTTTAGACGATTTCAAAAAAGAGCTAGAGGCACAGGTTAATTGCACTGTATGTCTCCAATAGTGATGCTAGATGAGGGCAGAGCTAAATAGCAAGACCTCGATTGGAAAGGAAATTTAAAAAATGTTTGTATGCAGAATTAGATGATAACGATCCAATGATAAGAATGTTGGTGGCCCTGGTTGAATGTGGAAGCTTGCTGCCTGTGATCTAGGCCCGTCACTGTCAGGGCCAGGTGAGTCTGAACCTGAATCAAGATTGGCCAAAAGGAAATCAAGCCTGCCCAGAGGCGCCTATTAGTCTTATTTGGAAATATGTTAGCAAGTATGTCCTCTGATAGAGGAAATTCTATTTATAGAGGAAAAAACTTAACTAATGAGGATATTAAATGAGACTTGAAGAAAATTGACTTACTGATTGAGGCAATTATTACAAACTAATTGACTAGTGTGTACTAATATAGCAATTTTACTAATATAAAATGAGGCCGAGTTTCCCTAACCTCCCCATAAATTACTTTTATTCTCTTGTAAACCATTAGCAGTTTTTGTTTTTTATTTTGTATTTATTGGTTTCAGATTTATATGTTTAAATAAAAATGGATAAATGCTTAATGCATAGCTATAAGAACCTATGAAGAAATTAAAATTTTACCTTATGTCTTATTCCACTACCAGAAATTTAAAAACATTTTGTGGTTTGGTATGTAATCTTCCAGGGTTTTAAAATTTTCTATTTGAATATACATCTACTTATGTATAATGTTTAAAATAAACCATACCAAGTTTTCACTAACTTACCTTTCTTAAATATAATGCATATTAGACCCTCTTCCATATTAGTACAATAAAGGTGTCTCATTTTTAATAGCTGTATACATAGTATTCCACTCTACAGATATGCTTTAACTGATTCCTCTAATAAATGTTAAATTGTTTCTAATTGTTTTATTATTTTAAATGTTACTCAAAAAGCAAAGAAAGAGCAGTGCTCTACACAGCTAATGCGCAGATGTATGTCTCTGAATACCATTCTCCACTAAATGGGACCAGGGCTCCTTGGCAAAATGGCTCATTCCAGGGCTAGGCCAACGATGGTGAGCCTCAACCATATTGTACCAGAAAGTAGGAGAGTGTTCTAAAATGAGTGGGATAGGTGAAAAGGACACGAAAGTGCTTGAAGTGATCCTATTTGCCAAATCTGGTCCAATTTGAGCACCAAAATAATAAAAGTTATATTCTAATAATTAAGATAATTTAATGTTATTTTAATAAATGTTAATAAAATTATTTTATTGACTAAAATTATAATCCATTAGTCCACACCAATACTTTTTAAAAAAAAACAATGCATAGAGAAAAAGAGATAGATCTTCCTTACAGTAGAAAGTAAACAATATAAAAGAAATTATGGAATTAGGAAATCACCATTTGGTAAGTATGGTAGTAATAATTGATTCAAGTATGAATCAATGTTGGATACTAAGATGAGTGGGTGGAAGTATGAAGAGTAACTGAATATTTCTTTAATCTCAAAGTTAATACGCACAGATCCTATTAATTACAAAGAGAAATATGGTATCTTTACACTAGAAAAACCTGGCAAACACCTGAAGCAAGTGATCAAAGTTAACTCCACCAATGAGAAGACAAAATTGCAGCATGTGCCTCCTGGTAATGGTGTGCTAAGGAAAACACATCACTCCTATGGTATTCCTGCAGAAAGTACATGACATGAACCTAGTCATGAGAAAGCAGACTAACTCAAGGTGAGAAAAATTCTACAAACTACCTGGCCTGTACTCTTTCAAAAGTGTCACTGTTATGACATACAAAGAAAGACACAGAGCCTGCTCAGATGAAACTAAACTAAAGTGACAAAACAACGAATACAGCCCATGGATTTTCTTGCTTAAAGACCATTCCTGGGGCATTGGAAGAAATCTGAATAAGTTCTCTAGGTAATAAAATAGTATTATATCATATTAATATCTTAACTTTGATACATGTACTGATATTATATAAAAATGTCATGGACTTTTAGGAAAAATACAATGAAGTATTTAGGGGTTAAGGAGTACTTTGTAACTTACTCTCAGTGCAGAAAAATGTGTGTGTGTGTTTGTGTGTGTGTGTGTGTCTGTGGAGAGAGAGAGAAGAAGACAAGAAAGCAAATGTAATAATGTCAACATTTGGGAATTCTGAGTAAAAGTTATATTCTTTTATTATTCTCACAATTTTTTTATGTGTTAAGAATAGTAACCAATGAAATATTAATAGTGAATGTTGACTCCACTAGTTTGTCTTCAACTTTTTTAAATAGTTTCATAATTTTATATAGTCAAATCAATCTTTTCCATAAGGATTCAGAATTTCATATCATGATTGTAAAATCTTATAAAATGTTTTTATATTTTTTTTCTGGAACTTTTATTGTTTTATTATTTAGCACTAGGGGCCTAGTGCACGAAATTCGTGCACTGGGTGTGGGGCGGGGGGAGTGTCCCTCAGCCCAGCCTGCCCCCTCTCACATACTGGGAGCCCTCAGGTGTTGACCCCCATCACCCTCCAATCGCAGGATCGGCCCCTTGCCCAGGCCTGACCCCTCTGCCAGAGGCGTCAGACCTGAGCAGGGGACCCTCATTTCTCCCCATCACTGGTTCTGCCCCCAGCCCAGGCCTGATGCCTCTGGCCCAGGCGTCAGGCCTGGGCAGGGGACCCCCAGACCTCTCCGATTGCTGGCTCCGCCCCCCGCCCAGGCCTGATGCCTCTGGCCCAGGGGTCAGGCCTGGGC
>NW_006288615.1:10594429-10600131 GCF_000327345.1 Myotis davidii | reverse complement strand
CCGATCACTGTCAGTGGCAGGGGGCTTCTTCCTGCTTTCCCTTTCGCCTCCCTGCATTGTGCCTACATATGCAAATTAATCGCCATCTTTGTGGCAGTTAACTGCCATCTGAGTTGGCAGTTAATTTGCATATAGCCCTGATTAGCCAATGAAAAGGGTAGCGTCGTATGCCACTTACCATTTTTCTCTTTTATTAGTGTAGATTTTAATCCCTCCAAGCCATTTTTCTTTCTAGATAATTATTAAAATCCACTTTGGTGGATGATAAACTGAGTCCATATGAAACATTTTTTAGTTTTTTATTGATCGAAGGGAAATTAATAATAATCTGTAAGCCAAGTACTCCACATGCATTTTGTTTAAAACAATTGTGTCACAGAATAGACCAACTCCCCTTGCTTGCTAAAGATTCATGACTTGGAGCCTACAGACAGGTCTGGCAGATTCTTCCCCCCATTCATGTCCTACTCCAACACGTGACAAGATGTGAAGGAAAATGCTGTCATCCCTCCCAAATATGCTATCTTGCCCCAGAAATGCTATCTTAGAGTAAACATCCGCCTAAAGAGACCTTTGTTGTTTTCTGCTTAGATGGGGCTGCAGGCAGTGTCAGTCCCTTTGATCCCTTGGAAGAACATGGGCCTGTGGGCTGCCATCCTCTTGAAGGGTCCCGTCTCTGCCTGTCAATCCATATTAGACAAGGATGGTGTTTTGTAACAATTCATCTCCTTCAAGGTGATTTAGTTATTTTCTGCCGAGATTATGCCAGAGGATGTCATTACTTTTGTCCTGTCTGTCTCGTTATTTTTATTGCCAGAGAATGTTGTCGTTTACTTTCCCTGATAATCCATCTCTCTGGGAAAAGATTCTATTAATACTTTTATGCTGGGTAATAGCTTCATTTTTACACCGAAGAACATAGAAATAAGATTGCTGTCCCTACTCTTTGAAGATGCTGTCAGAAATAAACAATAAACAACCCTAAGAAAAAATGGCTTTAAAAGTAGCAAAATGTTATGAGTAGAATATTTTAAAAGGAAAATAGCAGCTATATAAGCATTCAATTACACGCAAATTGACATCTTTGACTCATAACATGTTGGTGGAGAGAAAAGCTTTGGACTTAGCCATTGCTAGCTAAATAAAACTGAATGTAGCTCACTTGCCATATCTGCAAAATACAAATAATAACAGTACTGTGTCCTAGTATTGTTGTGAAGATTTATCGAGATAAATCCCTGGGAAATATTTTAATGCTATTTGGTACATACTAGGAACTCAAGGAGCATTAGCTATCTTATCATCATCATTATAAACAATCCTTGTATATTTCAGTAATAACTTTCTAAAATGATTAGATTTTAACTTAACATTTAATCCTTAATAGTATTATCTATATGCCCTTGAACTAGATATTGACAGATATTGATGGAATCAAAAGCTTCTCATTAACTCATGAACTCTAGCAGTAACAGAGCAGAATACTTTTAATATCTTTAGTTGAGTAAGACCTCCACAAAAATATTTTTAACTTTTAGATAGCAATATTTTGCCATAATTGCCTCTGTGACTGAAAAGGTTTGTAATGCATGCTGCATTTAAATGAAGGTTTCTTTCCCATTCTTCCTGCCATTTTTTGGACCATTCTGAAAAATGTGGCTACATGACATCTCTTTGATCAGACCTCGGACAGCTCCAACCACAACTCCTAAACTTCCCATCCAATCACTCCCTAACTCCTTCCATATTCTCTCTTGCTCAGTGTCCTGCTTCAATACTCCCCACCCCAGCACCCCTCCCAACCATTCAGTTTAGAAGGATTTTATGTTTATCCTAGCCTGTTAGTCTTCTTTTTTTAGATAGTGTACATTTTGGAACAAAATCCAAGTTGTCAGGAAATAGATGCTATATGATTTATTAAAGGAGTTAAATACTATAGTAAGTTAAGTAGAACACAAGATATTAAGAAACAAGAGAAAACAAGTATAAAAATGAACACTTAATGAATTATGAAACTTAACATTGACTTTTGTGTCTAACCTCATGAATAGTTAGAATTATTGGGCCTATTAATATATCAAAGAGTGTCGCAAACATAGCATAGCTTTACTTAACACGAAACTCTGATATCCTTGGAAACAATGGACAAACTTTGCCTGCATAAAGATTCAGGTAGATTGGTTCATTGGCAATTGAATTGCACTACCCAATGTGTGCTAATTCATGGATTGATGAAAGGAGACTCTAATGGAGAGCAGCAATTAAAATGTTATACGCTATTGTACAATTATTGATATATGATTAAGGCGTCAGGAATGCACAGGTTTTAAGGGTACCTTTCCACCTTAACAAATGCAGGCACCAGTGTAACCCACACCCATCTCAGTTTATAGGACATTTCTCTCATCAGGAAGTTCTCTGTGTCCCTTTTCCTGGTTAGTCCCTTCCCCCTAGAAAGCAGCACTCTTCTGATTTCTATCACAAAAGGTTAACTTTGTCTGGTCTGGAACTTCATATAGGTGCATGCAATATGCATTTTTTGGACGCTGGCTTGTTTCACATAGCATAATAGTTTCTGAGATGCAGAGTGCACCCCTAATTTAATCCTTTTTTGCTCAATAGTGTTCTGCTGTATGAATATACTAGTTTGTTTGCCCCTTCTCCTACTGATGAACACACATCTGCGCAGTTTCCAGCTTTTACTATTATGAACAGAATTGCTTTAAGCATTCTTCTACTAGGCTTTCTGTTGCTGCATATCTTCATTTCTCTTAGATAAACATCAGGAAATACAATGATGTGTAAATGCATAAGTTTATAAGAAACTGACACCCTATTTCCCAAAGCAGCTTTCCATTTTTATTCCTACTAGCATTATGAGAATATTCTGAAAGTTCTGTATCCTTGACAGCATTTGGTGTTGCAAAATTTTTTAACCCTACTAAGAGGGGGTATCTCCTTGTGGTTTCAGTGTGCTTCCCTGTGCTGGATGGCTGAGCTATGAGTCCTTTGTCAGATATTTATAATGAAAGTATTTCCTCCCAGTCTGTGATTTGACTGTTCTTTTTCTCTTTTATGATTAGGGCTTTCTCTGTCATTGCTAAGACATTTTCATTTTACAAATGGTTGCAAAGCTATATTATTATGAATTTTTCTAGAAGCTTTATAAATTTAGCCTTTATTTTTAAGTCTATGAGTCCTCTTGAATTAATTTTCGTATATAATATGGAGTAGGTGTGTTCCTTTTTTTCCCATATGGATATCCAAATGTTCCTATACCATTGGTCGGCAAAAAACTTCCTTTTGCCACAGAACTATACAGTACTGTACCTTGATACTTTTGATACTTTTGTATCAAGTATGTTGGCTATATTTATATATGTCTATTGGAGACTCAATATTCTGTGCCATTGATCTAGTTGTCTATATTTTTACCACTGTGTTGTATAAAGTCTTGAAATCAAGTAATATATTAGTAAGCTCCAACTTTTTAGAAATAGTTTTTAAAAATTTTCAGTTATAGTTGGTATACAATATTATATTAGTTTCAGGTATATAACCCAGTGATTAGACATTTATGTAACTTAAGAAGTGATCACCCCAATAAATCTAATACTTATCTGACACCATACATTGTTATTACATTATTAACGATATTCCCTATGCTGTACTTTACATTCCCATGATATGCTGTAACTACCCATTTGTACTTCTTAATCCCTTCATCTTTTCCATCCAGCCCCCCAACCTTCAGCCCATCTGGCAACTGTCAAAATGAGTCTGTTTATGTTCTGCTTGGCTTATTTTGTTGGTTTATTTTGCTTTGTGGGTTCCACATATAAGTGAGATGATAGGGCATTTCTCTTTCTCCGTCTGACTTATTTCGCTCGACACAATACCCTCTAGGACCATCATGCTGTTGCAGATTATGGCCCCCAACTTTTAAGATTATTTTGACAATTCTAGGTTATTTATATTTCACATATAAGTTTTAGAATCAGCTTGTCAATTTCTCAAAAAGTCTTGCAGTTATCTTTATTAAAATTTCATTGAACATACAGATCAAATTGGGAAGAATTTACATCTTTCAAATATTGTCTTCCCATCCAAGAACATAGAAATCTTTTTATTTATGTAAGTCTGCATTAGTTGCTCTCAGCAGCATTTTGCAGTTTTCAATCTAGAGATTCTGCACATTTTTTGTTATACTTCTAAGTATTTTCTGTTTTTAGATGTTACTGCAAATGTGAATTTTTTAAAAAATGCTTCAATTATAGAGAGAAATAATTGTTCTGTATACTGTATACTTATTTTGGATTCTCAACATGTTAAGTATATTTATGTTTAATAAGTATTTAGAGCCTTTTAAGGATTTCCTGTACACAATCATATTATCTGAAGGTAGTTTTATGTTTCCTTATATCTTAAGCCTTTTTTTCCCCTCACTCCATTGCCTAAAGTGTCTACCTAGTTATATGTTCAACAGTAGTGGGGGTAAGTTTTAATGTTTCGACACTGAATAGTAGGCTTTTCATAAGTACATTCTACCAGACGGGTGAAGTTTCCATCTATCTCTAGTTTCTGAATTTTGTGAATTTTTATTATGAATGAGTGCTAAATTTTGCCAAATACTGCATTTCTTGCCATGATGGTGGGTTTTCCCCCCCTACTTTAAACTGTTACAATGTAAACTGAATGATGGTCATTTTTAACATTAAAAGAATCTTACCTTTATGTCTCAACCCTACATGGTCAAGATGTATTAGAGTTTTAATATATATTAGTTAATTTTATGTGCTAACATTTTGTTAATGGTTCCTGCATCTGTGATTATGGAAAATATTAGTCCATATTTTTTGTAATATTTTTATCTGATTTTAGTGATAGCATCATGCTGTCCTTATAAAATGAACTGAGAATTGTTTTCTAGTCTATTTTTTGAAAGAGTTTGTGTACATTTAATATTGTTCAAGCTCTAACAGTATAGAGTCTATTGGCTTTTTATTTCTGTGTAACAAATTGTCCCTAACACTTGTCAGCTTAAAAGATCTGTCTACATAAGACATCCAAATCTGTAAAGAATGTTTATAAGATTTTATATGAGCCAAACTGATGACAATGCCTGGGAGGAATATCTCAAATGCTCCAGAGAATGCAGTTTTGCAGTTTCTTTTTTACCTTTGGAATTAAGGAGGTAACAAGGAAGATTACATGAAAGTGGGAGAAAGCAAGGTGGGGATTGGATTACAAGGTAGTTAATAAGATTGTGTTCTCTTTATGGTGGTTTCTATTCTGAAGGGTCTAAAAAGAAGCATTTCAAAGGCATGTTAACCTAGATCCACAAAAACAATGGACAAAGCTAACCTTTTGTTAGGGAAGTTACAGGCCTGAGGTCAGACTACCTACATGCATGACCTGCAAAGGTAGGAATTTCAACCAGATCACCCTGTAATGTCACCTTTGATTGGGTTTACAACAGCGCCCCTTTCTTGTCCACAGAAGAAACATTTATTACCTCACAGTCCCTGTGGGTTGGGAATCAGGGAACAGCTTATACTCCTTCTATCTCAGGCTCTCCATCGAGATTTCAGTGAAGCTGTCAGCCTAAGCTCATTATCTCAAGACTCAGCTGGAGTCCAGCCAGTGTGTCTTAGTGATTTGGCATTGACCTATGAACCAGGAGGTCATGGTTTGATTCCCAG
>NW_006288615.1:10586600-10594371 GCF_000327345.1 Myotis davidii | reverse complement strand
AACGCTTACCACCAGATGATCCAGTATCCACACATCAGCTAGAGTGACCTTTTTAGACCTGAAATCAAGTGATATCACCTTTCTAATTAAAACCCTTTAATGATTTCCCATCACTTAAATAAAATCCGAACTCCTTACTATGGTCCATAGAGCATTTTTGGTTTGGGTTCTTGTGTCTCTTCTACCTCCTATTATATAAATCTCTGCCTCAGTCCTTATTCTCTAACCAAACGTGTCTCCATTTTGTCCCTCAGACAAGTCCAGCCCTTCCCATAACTGGCCTTTGCAGTTATTGTTCTTTTGTCTGTAATGCCACTTTGCCAAGAATGTTTTTCTGACTATACTATTGAAAACTACATTCTCCATTTACTTGTTAACTCACCACCCTAATTTTCCTTCACAGAACTTACAACAATTATTATTTTTATATTTTAATGTATTCTATATCATTATATAATATAGTATGTCCTATATATTTTTTATTATTGTAAATTTTATTATTTTTTATCCCCATGAGAATAGAGACTTTGCCTATAACATTTATGCTGGTTTGTACAGCATGGCACATAGTAAAGGATTAGTAAATATTTGTCAGATACTATATAATAAATGCCTAATATGCAAATCGACCAAATGTCGGAATGACCGGTAGAACAACCTGTCGCTATGATGCGCACTGACCATCATGGGGTAGATGCTCAATGCAGGAGCTGCCCCCAGCCTGCAGGCCCCAGGCCAGACAAGGCAGGTGCCAGTGGGGGCCCCCTGATCATCCCACCAGTCGCCCAGCAGAGGGAGGCGACCAGTGGTGGCGGGGGGTGGGGCTGGCCAGCAAGTGGGCCAGCTTTCCCACCCCTCCCCATTGCCCTACAGAGGGAGGCCACGAGTGTTGGGGCGGGGGCAGGGCAGGCGAGTGGAAGGCTGCAGGCCTCACTGGTCACCCCACAGATCGGTCCTAATCACTGGCCAGGCCTAGGGACCCTATCCATGCCTGAATTTTGTGCACCAGGCCTCTAGTAAATGAATATCTAAGTCACTGGGAACAGGGTGGAGGGGAGTCAATGGGTGAAAAAAGGGCCAACTATAATATTTTCAACAATAAGATAAATTTAAAAAATAAAAAAACAAAGTCTCTAAATATCTACATTTTAAAAATGGCTGTGTAAGAAATTAGGGAAATTTATTTTAGACAAATGAAAATAGAAAGAAAGGGGGAACTATGACCATTGTCTTCAAATAGGTTAAGGACCCACATATAGAATAACAAACACAAAAAGAACAATTTTGAATCAAGTGGTATATGTTATAGGGAGGCATATTTGCTTCAGTATAAGCAATATAGTGTTTTAACAATGTGAGCTGTCTAAAGGCAAAATAGGATGCCTTGTAAAGTGACAAACCCCTTGTAACAGAAGCATCCAAGCAGAGACTAGAAGACAATCATCAGAGTACAGGGATCCACTCCTCCTTGGAAAGAAGGGCAGTACCAAATGACAACTATACAGTTAACCCGAGTAGGTAACTAACTTGGAAACTCTGGACTTTTATTTCATCTTTTTATTTCCTAATATGAAAAATTAGTCCTTGCACAGCACACTTTTAACATAATTCAAAAAATGTCTAAAAAGGGATATTTGAAGAAAGTTCTACTTACAATTTTCTAGTAGCAAAATAATTAGGTTCTGATATTTTTGTGACTCAGAAAAGTCAGTAGTCAGTGCATCAAATACAAAGCTACCAGTACCCACAGTACCCTGTTGAAAAATAGAACTATTCTAAATTGAACAGAAGAGAAATTTTCCTTAGATAAAATTTAAAACATTACCTACCAAGGAAAGAAAAACATTATCTTTTTATCAGTATAGAACTCCAGAGTGATTTTTATGAAAACGTGACCATGACAAAGTGAAAAAAAGTTGATGAATTTCTAAACTGTCAGCTTTTAGCTAATGGAGTAAAACCTCAGGTCCTTGTGGAATAAATTTTACACATGAGTGTTTATTCCTTTAAACAATAAAAGTCTGTTTTGATAGAAATCTTTTCACAAATATATAGGCACATTTGCCACTTTCCTACCTTATTAAACCGAGACTACAAAAATATTTTTAAATGACTAATGACCCATACAATTATCACTGTATAGTTCACTTAAACTGGTACCTTCAGAGCCTACCAAAACATTATATATATACTAGAGGCCCGATGCACAAAAATTCATGTAAGAGTAGGCCTTCCTTCCTGCAGCTGCCAGCACCGGCTTTCCTCTGGCACCTGGGATCTGGGCTTCCCTCCTCTGGCCGGGACCCCAGCTGCTTCTCTCTTCCGGCCAACCTCAGGCACCCCGGACCCTGGCCGGCTTCCCTCCAGCCCCAGCTTTGTCAGGATGGATGTCTGGAATGATGTCTGGAAGACATCTGGTCCAATTAGCATATTACCCTTTTATTATTATAGATATATCATCCTATTGATGTGTGTTTTGACTAGTAGTGTCTCCTTTTTAAAGGTTTTCCATTTTCTTCCTTATGATGACACTCCAGTCTGTTATTCTTCAATGCTGTTAAAAGTCTGTCTCCAGGAGCCTTTTTCCTGATGTTGAATTTGCTGCTTTTTATCTGCGGCTGTTTTATAAAATATATAACGTAAGCAGAATAAGAGCGCATAAGAAAGATTACATCAAAATGGTAGACTCATCTTTCTTTCTTAAATCCTCAGAAACAAAGGAAATAATATGCTGCATGTGTGTACCACAAGCATGTTGGGCATTTTCATAATGAATTTATCTGAAGTGTAAAATTTCTTGGAGAGAACAAACTAAAGCATCTTGGTTAAGATGTCCCCCTTCCTGTACTAGAGCTGGGATTGAGAATTTGTTATGTAGAGACACTCAGAATCATGGGGCTAAGGGAGGACTCACAGACAAAAGCAAAGCATGTTCAATATGTGACACTTGCTACAGGAGGCCTTCTGCACCATCATCCTGGCCACCTGTCAAATGTTAAGAAACTTGGATTTCAAAATGAAAAACTGATCCTTTCCAGTTTAACTTGAACAGAATTCATACTTTCAACTCTTATAAGGTTGGCAAACATATCCTAATATATAAAAAGCCACGACCGAAACACTGGATGGACGACCAAACAGCAGGCTGGCTGGGGCGACCAGGCCGGCAGGGGGGGCAGTGAGGGATGACAAAATGACTGAACAGCAGGCTGCGTGGGGTGACCAGGCCAGCAGGGGTTCATGAGAGGCAACCAGGCTGGTGGCACCTAAACCGGCAGTCGGACATCCCCCAAGGAGTCTCGGACTGGAGAGGGTGCAGGCTGGGCTGAGGAGAACCCCTCCTCATGCACGAATAGTGTGTGTAATTTCATTATTAAACCCACAAAGTATACTTTAATAACTTTGGAGATAGAGAGTCATGGCTTTCTTCAGTTCTAGAAAATTCCAAGTTATCATTGCTTCAGATGTTACCTCTCCTCCAGTCCCTCAAATCTCTCCCTCTAGATCCTCTTAGAAGGATGTTAGAATCTGCCCATCTATCCTCTATCCACATTGCCTTTTCATATTTTAATCTTTTTTGTCTCTCTATGCTATTTTAGGTGAATTCCTCAGACTGTCTTCTCATTCCCTAATTCTCTTTTTTACTGAGCCAGTGTATGAATTATCTATTGCTGCAGAAAAAATCACTTCAAAATTTAGTTGTTCGAAATAAGAACATTTATTATTTCCCATAATTTTGTGGGTTGGCTATGTGGTTTTTCTGCTAGTCTTGCTTGGACTCTCTTATATAATTACATTAACCATGCAGATCAGCTAAGTAAGGTCTGGGATTCTCTGGGCTGCAGTGGCTGAACCCCTCTCTCCATATGGATCTCTCACTACCCAGGAGGTAACCCAGGCTTCTTTCATGGTGGCCTCAGTGTTCCCAGCAGCAAGATTGTATAAGACCCAATACTCAAGTGTTTTCAAAGCCTCTGCTTATATCATTTTTTTCTAGTGATCTATTGGCTAAAACAAAGTCACATTGCCTAACCCAGATTCAAGGGGTGGAGAAATAAACTACGTTTTGATGAGAGTAGCTACAAACAATGTATACTTGTTTGAGAATCATGATTTTATCCTTTAAAAACATATCTTTTAATGCACACATTAAAGTATAATGTTTAAAAATTTTAAAAATATGTCATCTAACAGAGCATCTCCCTGAATTTAGCAATCTCTTCCTAACTCTATCCAACCATGAAATTCCCTTCTGTATGTATTTTTTCTTTTTTTTTTCAATGACTATAATAATGTTAGTTCTAATATAAGACAACTAGAGGCCCGGTGCATGAAAATTCATGCACTGGAGGGGGGTCCCTCAGCCCGGCCTGCCCCCTCTCACAGTCTGGGAGCCCTCAGGGGTGGGAGGCGACCTGGTGACTGGGGGAAGGCGATGCCCCCATCACACCTCTGCTGCTGCCTCTTCTGACAGCACAAGTCTCAGCCGGCCCTGGGCAGCTGGGGACCTGAGGGGACTGGGGGACTCTGGAGGCAGGCACACGGAGCCTGTCAGCCCAGTGGGGTTGAGGGGACTGGGTGCCGCCATCTTGTGGCTGCGGGTGCTGCCATATTTGCGACAGCATGAGAGTTAATTAGCATATTCCCTCTTTATTAGATAGGATAATGAGCCCCTTATATTGCATCTAACTAGAAAAAGTAAGATTGAGAGAGTAAAATAAAAACTGGAGATAAAATAAAGGTGAAGAAGTAAAAAGTGGCTTTTTTCGCCCTAGCTGGTTTGGCTTGGTGGATAGAGCATCGGCTTGCGGACTGAAGAGTCCTGGGTTCGATTCCAGTCAAAGGCACATGCCCGGGTTGCGGGCTCAATCCCCAGTTGGGGGCGTGCAGGAAGCAGCCCATCGATGATTCTCTCTCATCATTGATGTTTCTAGCTCTCTCTCCCTCTTCCTTTCTCTCTGAAATCAATAAAAATATATATTTTTTAAAAGTGGCTTTTTCCCCCCCTATAAAGAGATGTAAAGTTTAAAAAGAAGAGGAGGAAAGTAAGTGCAGACCTTAGGACTGCCTCCTTGTGACATCTGTAAAAAGAAAGGAAGGAAGCCAAGTAAATGCTCTTTGGCTTGAAGTGATTACAGAAAGAGCTGAGATCTTATAAAACTGAGCATTTGGAAAGAGAGTAAGAAATACCTGCTTTATGATGAGAAGTGTGTTAAATACAGATGACTCATGGTTTATTCTGGTTCAAATATTCAGGCTCTTCTCTGTGCCTTACTTCAGGCAGGAAGGAGGTAAGAGGAGCTGAGGATGCCTGACCAAGATGTAGGCTCCTGCAGCAAGCATAAGATTAAATAACCTTGACCACAGAAATTTAGAAGAGCATTGATCCCTTCAAACTGAAAAAAAGACTGTTATTATCCAGATTATTTGTCATAAAGGAAAATAAATTAATGGATATCTTTTTAAAACTGAGAAGGAAATTCTGAAAGTTTTCTGTAAGAAAAATAAGTAGCCCAGCTGATGTGGCTCAGTGGTTGAGTGTCAACCTATGAGCCAGAAGATCATAGTTCAATTTCTGGTCAGGGCGCATGCCTGGGTTGCAGGCTAGATCCCTAGTGTGGGGCATGCAGGAGGCAGCTGATCAATGATTCTCTCTCTCCCTTTCCCCACTCCCTTACTCACTGAAATCAATAAAAAAACATTTTGAAAAAAAGAGAAAAGTAAATGGGCAATAAACATATAGTATATTATCACCTTTTATAGTATACTAGAGGCCTGGTGCACAAATTCATGCACCGGTGGGGTCCCTTGGCCTGGCCTAAGCCCTCTCACAATCCGGGACCCCTCAGGGGATGTTGGAGAGCTGGATTCAGCCCAATCCACACAGGCCAGGCCGAGGGACCCCACCAGTGCACAAATCTGTGCACTGGGCTTCTAGTATGCACATAAGATCTTTGGTTAATCTGTTCCTGCCCTCCCTCCTCCCCCCTTCCCTCTGAGATTCATCAGCCTGTTCCATGTTTCCATGCCTGTGCATTGAGCGTCTGCCCCCTGGTGGTCATTGCACATCATAGCTACCAGCCGGTCAGCCAGTCGGCCAGTCGCTTAGGCTTTTATATATATAGATAAACTATCATTGAAGCTGTTCTTATGAATAAAAGATGCTTTATCTGAGATGACATTCCATGTATTTAACAACCTTAAGACATGAAAAAGGCCTACCTGGGAGAATGCAGGGCCCAGCTACAAGGTTCTGGAAGCTCCTTGCTGCGTCTGACATTGATCTGAGATCTATGCTGGATTGTGGAAAGTCTAATGGGCCTCAAGCAGCAACCAAGAGCACTGGGTCAAGAGTCTGGCACTTGGAAAGCTTGGGGCAGTGGCTATTTATAAATTGTATGGAAGTATTTCACTATTTTAAATAAAGCGCTTTCTCTCTCTCCTCCTCTCTCTCCTTCCTTCTCTCCTCTCTCCCCCAACCTCTCTCTCAGCTACTCAGCTAAGTTTAACAGAAAAGAGCAAAGAATGTGTAAGAGAATCAGTTACAGTATGCGTTAGCATTGTGCATAGCCACAAATAATAGAAAACTCTGCCATAGGGGCTTCATCAGAAGAGATTTTTCCTGTTATAAAAAACCAGACTAGATACAGCAGTGTAGGGCTTGGACAGAGTGAGGCATAGTGACATCATTAGGGATCCAGGTTCCTTCCATCTTTGTCTTCCATCATCCTCACTATCCTCCCTTTGTTTGTTATCTCATGGCTGCAAGTTGTTCCTTGCACCCCCACACACCACCTCTAAGTTTCAGGAAAGAATGAGCTGGAAGAGTGAAGGAGCAGCACCTGTTGAACCTCCTAATTCATGCCCAACAGATGGCTGCGTGTCTGTGGCCAGAAGTGAATCACATGGCCTACCCTGGAAACCAGGCAGCATCAGGAGGGGAGAATTTTTTGTGGTGCTTTTTGTTGCCTTGAACAAAATGAGAATTTGTTAGTAAGGATCGGTTGGGTAAAAGGAAGTGCCCATCTAAAAACTACATCAGAAATTGGACAGAATTAACTCTTCCAGTGAATTCTTAACATTTACGAAAAAGTCTTAAAATAGCAAAGTACAGTTCACTTTGCTACGGGTGGTTAAATAATATATTGGGTCACTCAGTAAATGTTGTTATATTTAAATTTCACATCTGCAAAGATGCACATAATCATAACCTCATGTTTAAGTGGAAACGGGTGTATTACGTATAAGCTATTTCCAAACATGTATAACTAATCCAATTTCTAAGCCAAATTTCTTCATCCATGCAGAAAAAATGACTCCTCACTGATGTTCACATGAAAGCTTTTAGTGAATGCATGATTAATTGTTGCAGTATTTGAACAGAGAGAAGGGGCATAATTTAAAAATTATAAAAGTATCTTAGTTGAGGGTCAAATATAAGGAAATTTTCAACTTAAAAAACATTTTAATTTCAGAGTTCCTTACTACTTTGAGGTACCGTATTTGCCGGCGTATAAGACGGCTGGGCGTATAAGACGACCCCCTAACATTTCCACTCAAAATACAGAGTTTGTTATATACTCGCCGTATAAGACTACCCCCTCTTCCACACACCTTCCACACACCAAATAAAATCAGATTTGATTTTAACATTTTAATTTATATTCAAATGCTTATGACATGCAGGAAAACTGTCACAAGGCTGTATGTAATCAAACATATACATAAAACAGTGCAAGTTTATTACCGGTAAACATACAGGTAATTCCAG
>NW_006288615.1:10566544-10586332 GCF_000327345.1 Myotis davidii | reverse complement strand
GCCTTCTTTAAAATTCAATGCATATGTAAAGAAATATACGGTAACCCGAATTTACCACACTCGCAAAATCGCACACAGCCAACCATACACCCAGTATGGTATCGCGATTCGTGATTTTGCGCTATCATACTGGGTGTATGGTCGGCTGTGTGCGATTTTGCGAGTGTGGTAAAATCGCATAACAGCAAAATCGCATAACAGCCGAGCATACACCCAGCAGCGCTGCTGATGCCTGAACGGTATGTGGAATGAAGTGGGCGGGCATCGGAAGGCCACTATGGCACGGGGCAAGCACTATGGGCAGTGTATCTGAAGTGTACCTGGCGTATAAGACGACCCCCCACTTGGAGGCATATTTTTCAGGGCCAAAAAATCGTCTTATACGCCGGCAAATACGGTAGTTACATTTTGCTCTCCCTGGTTCTGCTTCTTTTCTAAGATGATCTTCAGTTTCCTTTCCGGGAGGCCACTATGGCATGGGGCAAGCACTATGGGCAGTCTATCTGAAGTGTACCTGGCGTATAAGACGACCCCCCACTTGGAGGCATATTTTTCAGGGCCAAAAAATCGTCTTATACGCCGGCAAATACGGTAGTTACATTTTGCTCTCCCTGGTTTCTTTTCTAAGATGTTCTTCAGTTTCCTTTTTGTCTTCTCCTATTTTTGTTTGACTTTTAATTTTTATTCTCCATTTCAGAACAGAATTTTTACAAGAGCAGTAAAGAGATTGTCTCCAAATTGCCCAACATTACATATCTCTGTTCTAGGAGAAGGGATCCTCCTCTGTCTCTGCAAAGAGGCTTTGCATAGTTTCTACTGCAGCAAATGCAATGGAATAAATTATGCTCCCAGTTTAAAAACCTGTATGATGAAATAATATGTAAGCTCATTGGAGAGTAACCCTGCACGTAACATTTGAACACTGGCTTCTTTAGTCTGAATCCCAGTTTTGGAAGAAAAATGTTCTCAGACTAGGTTCCTTTGGTAACTGTCAAATCTTCCCCCACTGATGCAGCAGAGAGTCATGGGGAATCAGGTAGAGACGAATGTGTAAGATGCTGATATCTCATATACAGCAAGTATAGTGCTATAATGCTTCAATTTAAAACTGAGTGGGGCCCTGGCTGGGTAACTTAGTTGGTTAAAACATCATTCCAGTAAACCAAGGTTGTGTGTTTAATCTCCCCTGCCTCCCTGTCAGAGCACAGACAAGAATTACTCAATGAATGCACAAATAAGTAGAACAGCAAATAGATGTTCCTCTCTCCCTTCCTCTCGCTCTCTCAAATCAGTAATTTTTAAAAACCTGAATTGTTCTCTGAAAAATAAAAATGAAGGGTAAGAAGTCATATCTAGGATAGCTGTAAGTACTGACACACAATTCAAACAAGCCAAAATGCTTAATACATTGGTTTAAGTCAATTTATTATAAATCTATGTCACTGGTGGTGACCTCCTTTTTTCCTTCCTTTCTCAAAGCCCAGACAAGTGCCTATTCTATATAATAAATATGTAATATGCAAATTAACCCTCACACCCTCACAAGATGGCTGCCTACGACCAGGCCGGCAGGGGGGTTAGTGAGGGACGACCAAACGACTGAACAGCAGGCTCCGTGAGGCGACCAGGCCGGCGGGGGGGAGCAGGGGGAGCAGTTGGGGGCAACCAGGCCAGCAGGGAGGGGCACTTTGGGGTGACCAGGCCATCAGAGGGGAGCAGTTGGGGGCAACCAGGCCAGCAGAGGGGCGCAGTAAGGGGTGACCAGGCTAAGGGGGGGCGGGCAGTTAGAAGCGACTAGCCTGGCAGGGAAAGGGCAGTTGGGGACAACCAGGCTGGTAAGGGTGGGCAGTTGGGGCAACCAGGCAGGCAGGCAAGTGAGTGATTAGGAGCCAGGGGTCCCAGATTGGAGAGGGTGCAGGCTGGGCTGAGCAGACACCACCACCCCCACCCCCACCCCCGCCCTCCGCACGAATTTCGTGCACTGGACCTCTAGTTTGACATAATAGACCCAGTGAGTCGCCTAGAACTAATCAGAGATCAATTTAAACTTTGCCAGAATGTATTGTCAGTTTGAAATGTCATATCCTGCTAGTGAGGATATATTTTGGTTCAACTTTTTGGAAGATCATTGGGTAATAAATCAAGTGTATTAAAAATGCATAGCAATTTTACTTTGTGCTTACATCTGCTTGCCTCCTTTGGATAAAGTAGATTTACGTACATAGATGTTTATACATTTTTATATAAGGAAAAATGGAAATAACCTAATTTTAGATTATTAGGACATAACCTAATATGCGATTACGACCTAAAATAGAGCAAAGAAAGTAAACCTTGAAATAGTATATATAGTATAACCTGAATTTTAAAAAATTATTATTCATGCAATAAGGCCCAACATAGAAAAATTACTGAAAGTAAATCCAGACATTTAATGGTCATGTCCAGGTAAAGAGATTTTATACTTCTATACAAACCTTATATACAGACCTGATTATTTCCTTTGAGTAAATTCCTAAGCTTTGAAATGATACAGTATGAGGTATATTTTTATTTTTAGTCATTTATGTCACATTTTGCAATGACCTTCTGAGAGTGTTATACTAATTTATGTATTTTTGTTGGAAAGAAGCCAATTTCTAGTTGTGTACCGAACTTAACTTTATATTTTTTCTTTATTGTCATAATTATATTAAACATGAATATTTTAATAATTTAAAAAACACATATGAAAAATGGCTGTGGAGCTATAGCATGAGAAATGCAATCAAATAAGATAGCGCTTCCTGTCCCTCAACAATTATTGCCCATACAGCAACCTCAACTATCTGTCTACCTTCCTTTCTTTAACTAACTGGTAGATGTTTCTACTTATGTGTCCCATCATCCATCTTACATAAAAAGTGCCCAAAACAGAGCACCAAACCTGGTGCTCATTTCTAGCTGTGGTACCGTCCTTCTCTCACACTTGAAATCTTTGACTTCTCCTTTCCCTATCATATCCAGTTACCAAATCATAAACTTTTCGGAACCTGTTCTCTGTTCTTTATTATTCACTCCCAAAGCTCAGTTTTTTAATTCCTCATCTATGCAACAAGTACAAACTGAGCATCTACTCTGCAAAAGCATTCGTACTTTAGCCATGATATGAGCAGACGTTTTTGCCCTCAAGGAATTCATAGTCTGGCAGTGCAGACAGACAGCAAACAACAAATGCTACAATTAATCCTGTACAATTGTAGTTCACAGAAGGACTAAGACTGTAAGCGTAAGTAACTGGAGAGAGATCTAGTTGGAGAGCTCAAGTGAAGGTTTCTTGAGAAAGTGCCACTTGCCTTGATCTGCGAAGTGGTGGCATTAACGAGTGAAGCAGGGAGAGAGCAATCTAGGCATAAAGAACAATGTGTCAAAGACACTGAGGCGGGAAGGACCTGGGGCACTCAGAATACAGGAGCCCTTCCAGCCCCCCACCCCCACAAAGCCTGTTTGGTTGGAGGACAAAGAGGGGAGGAGAGTGATTTGCCCTGAGGCCCGCAAGGGAAGGTGCACAGATCATGCAGACCCTGTAGGCGATGTACTAGATTGTAGCCCTTAAACAGTCTAAAATTAGCTCTCTGCCTCCAGGGTATAGCCCTTTAATTATTATTGCCCTCGACAACTAGGTACATCTTTTCTACCAATAAAGATCTGCTGGAATAACTCAGGTTCTTGACACAAAGAAAGCATAGGGGGAAATATCATTACTTAGTTGGCTCACCACTCCTGCGGACTCAGGTAGACTCATTGGGCTTTGCTCTGGGTTGATCACCCCTAACCACTCCGCCTGCCTGCCTGATCGCCCCTAACTGCCACTGCCTCGGCCCCCCCACCCCCGCCACCACGGCTTTGTCTGGAAGGACATCCAGAATGACCTCCATAAGGTCGCTCGGCTGTCTGGTCTAATTAGCATATTATGCTTTTATTATTATAGTTTGTTAATGTTTCCCTTAAATAATTCTGGAACATGGTGAAGCAAAATAAATTTTAAAAAGATAGTGTGGTGCCTAGTTGAAGTATTCTTAAACAAAACCACCCAGAACCCCCGATAAGTAAAACAGATCGAAGTGAGATTGCTCTGGGTAAACCCAGTGTGAATGAGCCTGAGCTGGATTTCTGTCTAGTCCTCCACCATGGTTGCCCCTTTGAAGTACTTGTGAAATCCTGTAGGTCGTAGAGCTGAATCTGAAACCACTGATTTGGAGTCTCTCTCCTTTTCCAGGCATATAAGAAGGTGTTTTATTTATTAGGACTGGCACAGAGTCAAATCCTCCCTATACCCATGTTCTTCCGTGGTGATTAGTTGGGCATTAGGTGGGTCGGCATCACTCAGATACTGTTTCCTGCACCTCAGCAGCAATGGCTGGAACAGGACTGAGATTACCAGCTTGTTCCTGTGTCATTTTCCCCGACAGCACAACTGATCCTCCAGTTGTCTACTAGCGATTCAGTAAAAGGGAAGAAGGGGCCCTCCGAGCTCTCTTAAATTCCATTTTATACGCCTGAGCACCAGCAGATCCCAGGAATGCACTGCTGAAACGTGGGGTGCCTGAGCATCTGTTGAGAAATGCTGGGTGCAGTGCTCTGCACCAGCAGTCTGTCATTTTTGCACCAGGAGTTTCAGAGAATGTTGCAAAATTAATGTGGAATATTCTCAAGTAGTTTATACTTTTCTACCTCCTAGGACAGGGCTTTCTGCAGAGGGTATGGAATATTCTCAAGTAGTTTATACTTTTCTACCTAGGACAGGGCTTTCTGCAGAGGGTAGGACACACAAGGAATAGGCTATCGATCAAAACTGCTAACTTGCATACTGGTAACTTGTGTTATGACCCTCTTTTCTTTAATAGTCATGGATTTCTAGGGTTTAGACATCCTAGACTATGTATCAACTTTAATAGGTGACTTAATAGATTCTCTCAAAAAAATTTTCCTACTTAAAACAAATATAATGGCTATGCACTATGTGCATAAACTAAGCATATGCAGTAGGTGGAATAATGGCACCCAAACCTAATCCTTGGAACCTGTGAATGTTGCTAATATGGCAAAAGAGACTTTGGAGGTTTGATCAGATTAAGGCTCTTGTAGTGGGAGGTTTATCCTGGATACCTGGGTGGGAGCTAAAATGTCATCCTAAGTATCCTTATCAGAGGCAGGTAGAGGGAAATTTGACACAAATGAAAGGTCAGGTGACCACCTCAGCAGAGAGAGGAGGTTTGGAGATGCAATACTGTTGGCGTTGAAGGAGAAAGGGGCCATGAGCCAAGGAGTGTAGCTCTAGGACTGGAAAAGGCAAGGAGACAGATTCTCCCCATGTCCAGAGCCTCTGAAGGGAGCATGGTCCTGCCAACACCTTGTGAAACTGATTTCAGACTTCTGACCTCCAGAAATGTCAAAGAACAAGTGTCTGTGGTTTTAAAATACCAAGTTTGTGGTAATTTGTTACTGCAGCTATGGGAAACTAATACAACCTGTTCTGGCTATATGGCAAGAGAAGATGAGGAAGGAATAAAAAAGAAATCACAGCAAAAGTAATCGTAAGATGTCTAACTCCAAACCTCCGACAATTCTGAATTAATAACTTAGGATCTAAGGATTTTGGTTGTTGTCTTTATCCCAGTGCTCCTCTTTTTAGAGGATTCTAAAGTCCACACACTAAAATCAAGACAATGCTGCTAATGCAGAGGTTCCAAATGTTTGGTCATATTATAGTGCTGTTGGGGATATGTTTATTGGTCCTTAGATGAGTGAGGAAAATAAAGACAATTTAATGAGTTTTTTCTAATTTAAATTCATTTAAACATTTGCTCATATATATATACACACACACACACACACACACACACACACACACACACACATATATATATTATCTTCCCTTTGTAAAACGATGTTATAATATGCTGATGTTATCATTTTAAGCAGTAACTTTAAAATAAAGCGGCAAAATCAAAAGCTGGCAATTGGCCCTAACATTTTTAAAACTTGTACTGGTCTATTAAATTCAACAGTCTAGTGATGATTTACCTAATGTACACAATCAATCATAAAAGTTTTTCTACCTTATCAACTGTATTAGTTACTTATTGCTGATATAGCAAATTCCTTCAAACTTAGTGACTTATCACAACAAAAATGTATTATCTCGCTCCTCTATAGGTTAGAAATCTGACCTCGATCTCTCTCTCATCAAGGTGTTTCGAGGGCTGCGTTCTCTGCTGGAGGGCCTAAGGGAAGACACTTCTCCTTGCCGTTTCCATGGCCTTGCTTCTTCAGGTCTCCTGCCTGCCTGGGTTTGTAGCTCTTTCCTCCATCTGCAGGGTCACCAATAGCAGACTGAGTGCTTCTCTCACTACATCATATTACTGCAACCTCTTGCTTCCTTTCAGCTCCTTTCTGACCCTTTTCTTTTTTAAAATATTTTTTTAATTGATTTCAGAGAGGCAGGGAGAGGGAGTGAGAGATAGAAACATCAATGATGAGAGAGAATCATCGATCAGCTGCCTCCTGCACACCCCACACTGGGGATTGAGCCTGCAACCCGGGCAAGTGCCCAGAGAGGGAATCAAACTGTGACCTCCTGGTTCATAGGTCGATGCTCAATCACTGAACCACACCGGCAGGGCTCTGACCCTTTTCTTCAATCTTTCACTTTTAATGATTCTTATCATCCACCTGGATAACCCAAGATAATCATTCTAAGATCCTCTTATAAACTGCCTTCATTCATCTGCAACTTTCGTTTCCCTTTGCTATGTAACCTTGCATATTCATAGCTTCCAGGGTTTGGGGGACATAGGCATCTATTTCTTGGTGGGGGCATTATTCTGCCTACCTACCACATTATTTAACTTAGACTAAACAGCAACGGAGATAGAAGAATTAAGGTGGATTAATTTCGATTCTTTCCTTAGGATGAATTAGGAGCATTGAAATGGCTGGAGAGATCCACATTGTAGAAGTTTTTGAAGCATCCTGTCAAGTTGCTTTGCAAAAACATTGCAAAATATTACATTAAATTAAAGATTAGATTCTAAGATGCATTATAATTTTATGTGCCATTAAGGAAGAAAAATCACTGCCAATTAAACTATGACACTATTTTTCATCACTTAGAATTTTTATTTTACAGTTATTATTTGAATAATTTTCTTAAACTTACTTGGCCTTGTGTTTTTATCATGCATCATAGCAATATGAAAAGCTATTGTAGTTCATGTAGTCACAGGCAATGCCAACTACCTCTCAAGTACTGCTTGGCTGAGAGTGATTTAAGATATTATCGATCGGATAGTAACATTTTGATTTCAGAGATATTAAAATGTGCATATTAGAATCAATGAAATGCAGGTGGGCCAATGGCGCAATGGATAACGCGTCTGACTACGGATCAGAAGACTCTAGAATCAATGAAATGCAATATATGTAGAATGGGAGACTCTCAGAATAAGCTATTTAATATTATTTTTAAAATATACATATATATATTTATTGATTTCAGAGATGAAGGGAGAAGAAACCAGAGATAGAAACAACAATGATGAGAGAGAATCATTGATTGGCTGCCTCCTGCATGCTCCCCACTGGAAACTGAGCCTGCAACCCAGGCATGTGCCCTTGACTGGAATTGAACCCAGGACCCTTCAGTCCACAGGCCGATTCTCTATCCACGGAGCCAAAACAGCTAGGGCTGATTTAATATTCTTGATTCCCTCTCTTCAGTAATGGCTGAGGTGGTCTGTGATAGGAGGTGATTTCAGCTTTGCTGAGGCACACATTGCATGTTACCCATCTGTTCACAAAACAAGTTCCCTCAGTTCGTGAATGAGCATGGCGGGTTACACACTGAACTTACATGGCCACGCATGCACCTGTGCAGCCACTAACACTGCCCTGTGGCTCTTTGCCTGCATTTAAAAATATACAGCCTAACCGGTTTGGCTCAGTGGATAGAGCATTGGCCTGCAGACTGAAGGGTCCCAGGTTCGATTCCGGTCAAGGGCATGTACCGTGGTTGTGGGCACATCCCCAATAGGGGGTGTGCAGGAGGGAGCTGATCAATGTTTCTCTCTCATTGGTATTTCTAACTCTCTATTCCTCTCCCTTCCTTTCTGTAAAAAAAAAAAAAAATCAATAAAATAAAAAAAAGAATATACAAAGATTTCCTGTAACCCCCTTGAATGTTAAATCTGCAGTAAGCAGTTATATAAAAAAAAAAACCAAAACAGTATATATTACTTAGTGAGGAAAATAGGCTTTCTAAAACAGCTTGAATGACTACCATTAATTCAGGGGTTACTATGTGCCAGGCACTATGCTAAAAGCTCTGTCAACATTTCCGCATTTAGTCTCCCACAACTAACAACTTTGCACAGAAAATATAAATATGCTCCTTTTAAATATGAAAAAAAGTGAGTCCTGGGCTAATAAATACATTCTAGGAAACATGGCTAGGAGGGGCATAACTAGGTTTTGAACCCTGGTTTGTTTGAATTTAAGCACTATATATACCATAATGCCTTCTATATTAATTATATCTAAGCAAATAAATCACTGCTTCCAACTTACTAAAATTACAATAAAGTTAGGGGAATGTTTCCTCTTCTATAATTCATCTTTCTTACTAGGTAATAATTATGAGATACCTCAGGAAAACATATTTTATGAAAACAAACAAACTTCAGGGAGTAAAAGCACAAAATATAGATTTATCATTTTACCCTAAACTGAGAATAGCTAAAATCCACTTCTCAAGGACATCCCTCCTACCTCCAAATGCCATTTAAAAATTAATCATTCTACATTATAACCATGCAATAATATATATATTATAGTTTTAGAATAAATATTTTGCTAAGTATCTATTAAAAACCACTTCTCTGAAAAAATAACTTCACAAATTAAAAAAATAATGATTATATATCAAAGTATAGGGGTAACATATCACTGGTGTCTTTCAATATTGATAAGTAGGTAAATACTTCTATGATCTGAAAATTTACCCTCTCATATAATAGATGGAACTGAAATTATGATTTTCGAAGAAATCAGGGAAAAAATAGCCAAAATATATCTTTCTACATACCATTGGTCTATGGCAATTTGAACAATCACTGACATTTACTCTTTAATTTAGTAAACAGACATTCTTTTTTTATTGTTCCTCCTCATCACTGATACTCAGCATCCTTAACACTAAGTAGCTCTTGATCTTAACTATATTGGACTCATAGGGGGAGATTTAAAAACTACTAATGTCTGGGTCTCACCCCCACAGCTTATGATTTAGTTAATTGGGAGTGTGACCTGTATATTTTAAAATATATTTTTATTGATTTCAGAGAGGAAGAGAGAGAGAGAGGAACATCAATGATGAAATAAAATCATTGACCAGCCGCCTCCTGCGCACCCTACACTGGAGACTGAGCTCACAACATGGGCAGGTCTCCTGACTGGGACTCAAACCCTGACCTCCTTCCTGGTTCATAGGTCAATGCTCAACTGCTGAGCCACGCTGGAATATGTTTATATTATTCCATCTAATTAATACTAATTAATACTTATTAATTAGATGGAATAATAAATTACTATTATTTTTAAGTTGTCCATCATCACTGTGCAGCTCAATTTGAGAACCACTAATATAAAGGGTTAGATCATGGAAAACACATCTGTGAATTTGAGAAAGAAGGCTAATTATAATGGCTTAACAGTGATACTTTTGGAACAGCTACAGATTTCAATGTATATGTTATATCTGTTCTAACACCATAGATCATGGAGACTTAGTTATGTTACTAAATACTTCAGGCATTTCATGAACCAAGAAATATAGCCAGATTATTGTCTCATTGTAACTCTGCTTCTAAAATTATCTTATTTGTTTCTGGAATTCTGTAACAAATTTGCATTTGGATCAGAGCACCAGAAAATTCAATAGTACTACTGTCTTAGGGGAAGGCAGTTGGAGTGTGCAGTAATAAGGTTTAAAATTTATAAGTTACCATCTTGGGCAGTAATCCTGGCCAAGTTTCTTAAGACAATTTGACACACTAATAAAACTTCTGCCAAAATAATCTTTTGCAGAGCCAAAGTAACCTTAGGTACGATAAACTGGTCTCAATGCATGAATTCATGAAACAAACAATTGTAACAGGTTATCTGTACTTCTGATATTGCTGTTTTCTCTAAAAACACACGTAGAAGAAAGCAAGATTCTGTATAGCAAGTGATAGAGATGCAGCTAGGCTCCAAATAATAATAATTTCTATTCATACAAAATGTTATAATTTTTTTTAAAGCTTCGCGATCAAGTTTTTTATTTGGTTTCTAGGGCACTTTAAAGTCACTTCACTTCTTGGTAATGTTTTATCTTAAATACATGTTTTTACAACTGAAGCTGTGTAGTAATAAGGTAATTTAAAGGAAAATTCATGATTGGCTTGTTTCAGGAGAAGCTATCATGATTCTGTCAAGAAGGATAAGGTAAGCCACTATGATGTTTATATCTGGCATTATTGCGGTTTCTAATTAGCATATTACCTCTGGTTCAGACTCGACATCATTATACATCAATACTCCACTTTACATAGCTCCTTCGCAAAGGAGCTGGCAAATAGACAATTGGCAGCCGCAATAGCAAACACTCTTTAAGAGGAAAATATGACCTCTTAAGAGGAAAGTGTCATCTACTGGGACTTGATGTCAGCCAATGAATATTCATTCAAATAAACATCTGTTACTTCCACGAGCCACTGTGGTAAATCAGTTTTAAGGAGCTATACAGAGATGAATATCACACCACCTTCCCTCTCCCCAAATCAATCTCTTTAAAACGGGTCCCTTTGGTTTGGGTTGTCCATCACACATATTATGCTAAAACACACTGTAGCGACTGAGCTTCGGCAATACAGAGCCCATGCGTATGCGCCTGTTGTCAGTCCCTGATACTGGTTTTATTTATTCCATATTTACACACCTGAGTTATGTGGTTTATCAACTTCTGTGCTTGTAAATGCTGCAATGTTGATCCTTATTTTCAGTCTTTAACAAACAAGTGCCAGTTCTTGTAGCAAACAGATTGTGTGTGTGCGCGCATGCACACACACGTATATCTATTTGCATTGTCTTACTAATTAGACTAAGGATACCCAGATTAACTCATTAATCCATACATTGTACCAGACTAAACACAAATTGCCTGATGGTGCTGAGAATTTACTCCAGACAACTCCTCTTATTTTTATATACTCACATAGTTAAATGCATAAATATAACTTACCCATGTTTTAATGTTCTTTTTAGCAACCCAGACATTTCAGCATTCTATCAACTGTTCCTTAGCTGACATTAGGCAAAATGGATTCTTGCTGTTATTATAAAGTGAAGAGTGTAATCAATGTTAAAATGTTCTTAAATATAAATTTGGGGATATTTTTAAAATGTAAAAGAAAATATTGAATTTTAAAATGAAATGCGTTGTGTTTAAGATTTGGCCTTCTCTTCTAATAATGAAGTGATGGAGTACCAACATTTATTTTCGCAATCTTTTACTTTTTAAGGCTTAGTCCACTTTTGGAGATTTTTCTTCTGTTAAGAGTCACGACCTGCTTGTACCACACTAATAAGGAACAAGTTTGAAATAACTCCAGTCATTTCCTTTTCATGGAAGTGCAGAGAGAGATTATGTATACATTTGATTTAATAAATACAATAAATTAAAATGTAGGTCAACAGGATAACAGGCTAAAAGAGATAGTAGAGAAAAGGGACAAAGGAAGAGAATGGCATAAAGAAGGAGAGAGATTAGCAGAACTAAAAATGCCCCAAAGGGCCAGAAACCATTTCTGATTTTTACAAGGGCTTTCTGACATATTTCTTTCTCATTGGACAGTCTCTGTCAATTTCACCGTCTGAAAATTGTCCAAAGCAACTCCCGTGGGATGGCTAAAACCTCAGCACTCCCTCATTCTTCACTGGCTATCAACATCTCCAGGCTGTCCCAGAGGTCCCAATTCTTTCCTTTCTGACTGTGGGGCCAAAAACACTGTCAGTTCCTTCTCCTTCCCATCCCCTTGCTTGGAATGCTGTTTATGTGCTTAGAAGTGGCATAGCATAGCAGTCAAGAGCATGGGTTTCCTGGCCAGAGTCCATCATTTACTAGTCATGTGACCATGGGAAGTTGCTTTATCTTTCTGTGCCTCTGTTTCTCATCTATAACATCCTATATAATAAAAGGCTATTATTCAAATTGACCGAACAGCGGAACAACCGGTCACTATGATGCGCACTGACCACCAGGGGGCAGATGCTCAATGTAGGAGCTGCCCCCTGGTGGTAAGTGCACTCCCACAGGGGGAGCGCCAGAAGCCGGACTCATGGCTGGCAAGTGCTGTGGCAGTGGCAGGTGTCTTTCCAACCTCTGCGGCAGCACTAAGGATGTCTGATTTCCCTTGAGGGCTCCCAGACTGTGAGAGAGTGCAGGCCGGGCTGAGGGACCCCCTCCCCACGAATGCATGAATTTTGTGTACTGGGCCTCTAGTTAATATATAATAACAGTACCTACCTCATTGGGGCTATTGAGAGTATTAAATGAGTCAGTGTATATAAAAGACAATATGCATTACAGAAGTGTTTGCTGTTATTCAACAAATAGTTATTGAGTTCCAACACAGTGCTAGGCACTGGGAAAATAGCTTTGATGGCAAGGAGTGAGTGAAAGAAACCAATATCTGAAAGATTGGAAGACTGAACTTTGAACTCTATTTTACACGTAAACTCTACTTTGCTACAATGCAAAAAATAACTGCTGCTTTTTTATACCATAGAATTATCCTAAGATAGAACTTGTTTCTCCATCTACTCAACCCGTGTCTACTTCTTGAGAGCGTGTTCCCTGTGTATTTTGAAGGACAAGCCATCTACATTGAAAAATAAGTTTTCTTGTTTGTTGAATTAGGTACTCAGTGTTTGTTTGTTGAGTAAGCATATAAATACCTCTTTTCATCCTGTGGCTTCTCCTGTAGTGTATTTGTAGGCAGTAAAGCCATAAGTCTAAGGGGCTGCTTATTCCATGAAGAAGAGGTGAATGAAAACCTGCCATTGCTTTTCAGGCAGGAAAGTCCTGTTCTTGGACTTGAAGCCCTCCTTCTTAAACCATCCTGCTAGATTATAAACGCTTCAGAGCAGGTTTCATATCTCGTTTGGCACATATCTTCTAGCACTGTGCTTTGTCATTTAAAAGGTATTTGTTACGTGATTAAATAAAGTCTCAGATATGCAAATAGTTGTATTTCCTAAATTCAATTTCTGGTGTGTGTGTGTGTGTGTGTGTGTGTGTGTGTGGGTGGGTGTGAGGGGATGGGGTGTGGGGGGTGTGGAGGTGTGTGTGGCAAAAATGGCCATAGGTTAAGTTGTAGACTTAAAAGCATTTTTCCCCATAGGGATAAGGAAAACAGATAAATTTAGAATTAATCTGCCCAGAAAGTAGAACTCTCACCTGATGCAATCAACCTTATTAAAAAGTATACTGATTTAATACATCTGCCAGCCTGAGCCAGTGTGGCTCAGTGGTTGAGCATCAACCCATGAACCAGGAGGTCACTGGTTTGATTCTCAGTCAGGGCACATGCCCAGGTAGGGCTTGATCCTCAGTGGGGGGCATGCAGGAGGCAGCCAATTAATGTTTCTATCTCTCTATCCCTCTCCCTTCCCTCCCTCTCTAAAAATAATCGGTAAAAATATTTTTTAAAATAGTCTGCCAAAAAATCTGAGATTAATCAAGGTTGCTAGTATTTACCTTTATCTTTTTAAAAAATATATATTTTTATTGATTTCAGAGAGGAAGGGAGAATCATTGATTGGCTGCCTCCTGTACACCCCCTACTGGGGATCGAGCCAAAACCCAGGACTCTTCAGTCCACAGGCCAACTCTCTATCCACTGAGCCAAACCAGCTAGGAATCTAGCATTTGGCTTTATAGAACACATAACTTGATTTCTTCTATGTAGACATTTTATAAAGCAGGTTAGAAAAATTTTGCTGCCCTCCTGTATTTTACAAAATAACATAAGCCAATATTCATTCTCTGACGAGGGTTCTGTAAGTAGTTTGGTGAGAAAATGAGGTCATTGTTCTTCTGATGTGTATTTCAGAGGTTAGGGCCACATACCAAACACCATTAATTTATTTGCCCTTTAATCCATTATCCTTTAATTAACCTATTGTTCTTTAATTTCTCTAAATACTTTTAGCCTCCTGTATATTTGGCCTGTGCTACTTTTCATGAAAATCAGATCCATAAATAATTAGGCAGTGTAAAAAATCATGTTTTATGTTTTTGTTATTCTTTTTTAAAATATATTTTTATTCATTTCAGAAAGGAAGGGAGAGGGAGATAGAAGCATAAATGATGCGAGAGAATCATTGATCAGCTGCCTCCTGCACATGCCCTACTGGGGATAGGGCCCTTAACCCGGGCATGTGCCTTTGACCGGAATCGAACCCGGAACCCTTCAGTCCACAGGATGCTCTATCCACTGAGCCAAACCAGCTAGGGCTGTTTTTATTCTTTAATATTCCCTTCAATTGCCTTTGAATGTGAAAATAACTTGACCATCCACTTATTCATTCAGAAATCATTTATTAAATATTATATGTCAAGCATTGTATTAGGCACAAAAAGCCAGATATGGTCCCTGCTCTTATTCTAGTAGTGGGAGAAAATATTAAAGACATATCACGTGAATATTTATGTACTTACAAACTATGATAAGTACTGTGCAATATATAGTGTATTATGAGTGATTATAACAGGATTGCCAAATTTTTATCACTGTGACAGAGATCTTTCTCATGCTGATGAACAAGGGTGAAAAAAGAAGATTGTTATACTTATGAGAAAAGAACTTTCTGATGACATCTCTACAGGAACTGATGACTTGGGAAACTGGGCTGTATGCCCTGGTGAATACGATAATATAGTGGAATGGGAACAGAATTTCAAAATTCTGTCTCTAGTTCTGTGGAGAGCTATCTTTAAGACTTTAGGGAAGTCAGTTCGTGTCTCAGACTCAATTTCCTTGGTCAAAAGAAGTCTAGTATTTCAATATCCTTTTCTTGGAACAGAAGTACTGGTATTAAGCGGTCACTACTTTATGAATCCAAGTTGGGTATGCTACTTATATCCACCACACACTGCGTGTATATCCTTATTGAAAATTATTTATCATTTCTTAAACCCACTTGAATCATTCTGTGATGTTTACTTAATTTGAGTTATTTTGGGATATTATAATCCAGAAAAGTTAAAACCAGGCATACATTTGAGATGTTTTATAGATTATGATAAACCTCTACAATTTGGACCTGAAAAAACTAAAGTATAACTCAAAAAACTTAGTTAATATCCCCATTTAAAAAATACTGTTTTACTTCTTTAGTTATAAAGACATTCAACTAAAATGTAACTTCTTCATTATGTCAAATTGAACTACTTTCTTTGTAGCCCCAAATTAAAGCATATTATTTCTTATTGAATTCCTCCCAATTAAATAACCGCTTGTGCAATACAGAAAAGGTGGCCAGATTCACAAGTAAGCAGACCCTTAAACCAAGGTGATTGTTTGCCGATTACTTCCAAATCTCCTTTATACATTTTCTCATCATATTATGCATATGATTTTTGCTTTCTGAAGCAGAAAGAATACACTTAATCTGATTTCACACATGAAATACTCTAAAGTATCTCAGAAAAATTTAAGTGACATAATATTAAGTAAAAATGCCAGTAGTCCAGATGATGCACAACATCTCTTGTTAGCCTTTTTAATTAAGGAAAACATCAGCTGATCGCATAGGAAAGGATTTCAACCATCAGGTGAAACTGATAGTAAAAATGATAGTTATAATACACACCATTTTATATCCATGTATATTCCATTGAGTGACTGGACCATAATTTATTAAAGCCTTACATAATTTGAGTGGTTTCCATTTTTATGTAGTATAAATTACACTGGGATAAACATTGTCAGGCATATGGCATTTTTTAATATTTTGGATTATTTCCTTAGGAAAGAGTCCCAAAAGTAGAATTACTAGGTTAAAGGGTATGAACATTTTTATGACTCTTGGAACACATTGCCAAATTGCTTTCCAGAAATAAGTTATAGCAATTTACATTGCCACCATCAATATACATAAGTGCCCTTTTCATAATATTCTCACAGGTATTTGGCATCATACAAGTTTTATTTTTTCATATAGTTTTAGATTTGCAAATTTTATGTACAAGAATGTAGTACCTCCTTTAAGCAGTATATAGTTTAATCATCTCAAATTTCTAACATGCCCTTTAACTGTCTCTGATGATTTGATATTTTTATAAGTCTGTACAGAATTATATCTCTCTATATAAAAAGCCAGCAGCCAGAACGCCAGCTCAGAGTCTAGCTAGCAGGTGGCCGGTTTTCCATACATGACACAAGGAAGGAAAGCACTGATGTCAAGCAATGCATTGGACTCAGGGGGTCTAGAGACACTGACACTGACAATGGCAAACATGGCTTCTTAGATTAAGCCTGGATCAAGAAATAACTTCCTCGTAAATCAGAGAACAAAAGGACACAAGCAACTGGGTAGCATCTGAAACGGCCTGAAAAAAGAAAAGTGTAAAATGAGGAAATATTGAGAAAAGTTATTGAGCGAAGGAAACAAACAAAAGCTCTCTGAAATAAACAAATCAAATTAGTAAGTGTTTATTCTACATGCATTATGTGTGAGTTATGTTGCTGGCCATGTGGTGGGTGATGGAAGAGTTCTGTAGCCTCGCTGTAGCTTATATAATCACTGAATTCAGAAGCTTCTAGGTAACTCAAATGACAGGATCCTGCAGAATTCTTGGTTACACACACATACGTATGTACATAAATATCACTGAGGTCCAGTGAAGGCTCAGTGAAAGCACCTCCCAAATTAGGGATGTCTAAAGGATTCTGGAACCTTCCTTGTTTGTCCTTAAGACAGCTGCCTTTAGGTCACATTTGGGCGGGGGGAGAAAGGAGGTAATTGTGGCAGTATCTATTGCAGTTGGATATAGCATCTTGCCCCTTACCTTTGGCTCTCTCCGAGTTGAGAGTTAGAAGCTGGCAGGACCCATACCAGTAGGAAAGATAGGAGACTGAGAGGGAACAATCTTCTTGTGGTAGCTGGTGCGGTACTGCTTTGTGCTACTGTTTTGAGGAGTCAGATGGGAAATTTTTTATTGCACACTTTATGGAATGCTTTGCATCAAGTTAAATTTGTACACCCTCAGAAGTGCTTATAAAACATGATCCTGCTTGGCCAGAGTGGCTCAGTTGGTTGCGTGTCATCCTCTGCACTGCAAGGTTGTGGGTTTGATTCCTGGTCAGGGCACATGGCTGGGTTGTGGGTTCGATCCTTGGTCAGGGCACATATGGAAGTCAGCTGATTGATGTTCCTCTCTTTCTCCCTCTCTCTAATCATCTCCCGAGGGGGAGATGATTAAAAAAAACCAAACACGATCCCTAATTTCAAGGGTAGACGTGGCAAAAACAAGAAAGAGAGAAAATTATTACAAAACAGGGTGTCCTGTGAGGAAGAACTTCATGTTAGAAACAATTTATAACTTATAAGTTGCTTCTGGTCAAGAAGGTGATGTCATATTACCTTAGAGCGAGCTGTGAGCTGATGACCCTTTGAGTCAGGTGGATGAAGGTAGCTGGGCAGCTAATATTGTGGGGGTAGGCCACTACTTTCCCTAACTTTATGGAGCCATTTAGTCTCTTTATGGTGACTGTAACTATATGGTAAGTACTGTTGAACAACTATTATGTCCCAAGTACTTTGCCACGAACATTATCTATATTATCACCTATTGATCCCTCTGGCCCAGTTCATTGTTAGTTTTCTTGACCCACACCCCATGGCCTTAAGCTGAATTAATAATTCCATTACTAATTATTAATAATAATGCTCCACTAATTCTGTTCACTCCTTTCATAGAGCACTTCTCATTCTGTAGCCTACATTTCTGGCTGTCCCACTGCCACTGAGCTGGCAGGGAGCCGCACCCATATCTCACTTCAATTTCCCAGCGTTCGGTAGTTCCTAAGTATTCTGTTGAGTGAATGTTGAGTAGAAGTCTGCGACTGCAAACTCATTGAAGAATCATGGAACCTTTGAGCAAGAGAGGATTTAGCACCTTTGCTTCAATCGCTTTACACATGTGAAAAATTAAGTTGGGACAAGTAACTTCCTCGAGGCCACATAAACTTGGTAGGATGAGGTTAGAATCCAGTTTCATAGCTTTTCAACTCAGTATAGTTTCTTTTATAGAAGATGCTATCAAAACTCAGTTAAATCTCCTGGCCCCACCCAAATCCTATCAGCAATTGGCCTTTGGGCCTTCGGGCTCGTTCTGTGATATAAAATTTCCTAAAAGAATCCACTTTTACATATAGCTTTCCTTTCACAGTTTCCCCATTCCAAAGTTCAAACTTAAAATTGGCTGGCTGTTATTGTAGCATCACAGTGTAAAAGTTGGGGTGGAGGGGGGCATTCTGTCTATATTTTCACTAACAAGTTCTTTCCACAAGCTCCTTTTGACTCAGCCAAATCAAATGCTTAACAAGCACACCATACTCTTTCTTCCCATTTCTTGAGATATGCTGTTCATTCTGACTGGAGGAGCCATTCTCCTTATCAACCCGGTGAAAGTGAAGAAATTGCTCCCTTTCTGGACTGGGAACTCCTAGCACAGAATGGAGACCTGGCTTTAGTCACACAGTGATTGAGATTTGGTGTGTCTCTAGCACCTAGTAGCATAGCCTTCCACGAAGTTCACTGAATGACTGGATCTTTGGAAAATTACAGAAATGTAACTTACTCTTCAGAATTGTAAGCAACCCTCTACCAAAAATTTTGTTTGGAGGAAAAAGAATATGTTGGCTCACTGTTTTTGTTTCTTTTCTTTAACTCTAGCTCGTCTGTTATGACTGCCATTCTCACTCCCTCTGTGAACTCCACATTCTCCCAGCACCTCTGCCCCTGGACACTTGTGGGAGAGGAATCCACACATTCCTGCGGGGCTCCATCACTGAGCAAGTTCTCAGGAGTTGGGGAAGTCTGGGCTGCAAACAGGAAGTGTCTGTACTTCTGACTCGTCTGTGCCCGGGGCAAAACCCGGCAGAGTCCACCTGTGTGGACATTCTGACCAAGTATCCGTTGGGCTTCTCTTTCCAGAACTGGCATCTCGCATGCCTGTCAGAATAGTCCCGCAGCAATTGTCAGGTTGGGCACCCCCAACGCCTTTCCTTCACTTTAAACAATCTTGAACGGGACATTAAAAAAAATTGTTTGGAATTTTGAGTTTGCAAAGCATCCGAACGACTGTCCTCTTTTGACAGACTGAGGGCCAAAGAGCAGCAGAGGCAGGTCCCATAATCCAGAATCCTTTTTTCCTCCCCCAATGCCCGAGACCTCAGCTGGCCCCTCTAGCTCCCAGGAGGGGCCAGAGGCAGTGTTCCTGCACCTGCCTGCCTCCTCAAGGACACCTTAGCCTCCAGCCTTCCAGGGGGCTGCAGCCTCCCCACCATGCGCCCGGGGCCCTGGCCCAGGAGTGGGGGGGATCCTAGGGTCCACGCTGGGGCTGTGGCCAATCCTGGGGATGACTTCGGACCCTCCGCCCCAAGGCACCAGGGCTGCAGGCTGCGGGGCGGGTAGTCCAAT
>NW_006288615.1:10544890-10565638 GCF_000327345.1 Myotis davidii | reverse complement strand
CCGGGTGAACCCCCGCCGCCGGCCGCGGGGACGGCTCGAGCAGCTCGTGGGTGGGTTTTCGTGGGTTTTTAAATTCGCTCAGTGTGGTGTTGGAAGGCTTAACGTGCACCGAGGAAGAATCGCCGCCTTAAATAAGCATATGGGCGAGGAACGGGGTATGTTTTCCTCTCGGAAAGGGAATTTGGGAGCGTGGACCCGTGTCAGTGGGTAAATATTTGGACGTTATTAGTGACTTTTTAACATTTTTTTTTCCCCCAGCGAGATCTGTTATTGACAGTGTGTCATATGTTATGAATGCTCGTTGCCGAAGTTCCCTGGCAGATCTGTCTCCTGCCTTCTGAGAAAGTAGACAATTGATAGATTGTCCAAGGGATGGGGGGGAAAAAATGCGAGTGGGTTTTCTAACTTGAGTTGGGTGAACCCCTGAACGCTGCTGGCGTGGGGCACATCGCCGCCCCGGTAACCTTGCAGGACGATGGGATCCTGTGAACACTTGGGAAGCGTTTTCATTAAAAGACGATTTTAGGGGACGGTTAAGGGGAGAAAAGGCTATGGGCTTATTTCTTAGACTTAACATTTCCTCTCCCCCCACTCCCCCACCCCCCCTTTTTTTCTTTTTAAAAGTTTTTCAAGTACTAACTTCATCAAGATGTCCAGTGAGAGGCAGAGGTCCGATGATGAGAGCCCCAGCACCAGCAGTGGAAGTTCAGATGCAGACCAGCGGGACCCGGCCGCTCCAGAGCCTGAAGAACAAGAAGAAAGAAAGCCTTCTGCCACCCAGCAGAAGAAGAACACCAAACTCTCCAGCAAAACCACCGCTAAGTTATCCACTAGTGCTAAAAGGTAACGTGTCACCCGGGGACTTAGCACATTGTCAGGTTGTCTTCCGAGCGGCTCCACGTCAGTAGCAGCAGTTCAACAATATTTACTGGGATTTTTTTTATTGGTGCCAGAATGAGTTGTCATTCTTTAGGTGGCATATAAAGCCACCTCCCTCGAGTTATACTTTTAAGCAAACTTATTCTGTGCTCTGGTAACTTCGGTAGCCGTGTCCTTGGGTAGAGATTGGGCTGACATTCTGACAGATGGTTGCAGGAGTTGGCAAGGTAAATGGGGTGAACCCGGATTAGCTGGTCCATTGAGGATGCTCCTTTCTATGAGTCATGTACTCTTCTTCATTGAAATGGAGACTTCTCTAGGTCAGCAGAGCCTCTCCGTGAAACTTAAACCATCATCATGTTTGCTAGAAATTTGTCAATTCAAGTCCTCAGCTGTATTTGAAAGCAGATTTAAAAAACTGCTTCAGATGTGCTTTCAGTGTTCCAAACTTGACGTTAAGTCATGCATCCCAGGTATTACTTTTTGTAGTTGAATTATGGTTATGCTTTGAATTCCTTTGAGGGCAAATAAAACTGGTAAGTGCTACTTCCAGTTTTAGATGGCACTTGGTGATGGAAAACTTCCACTGTCTTTGTGCCTTTTCCCTGGAAAACTTGTGGCTGTGCTTGACACTTGAATACTCAACAGCAGGACAAACATATTTTGTTGGGTATAAGTGAAAGATCATTTGTCTCCTGTTGATTTTTATTATCTGTGATGGTGAAAATAATGTTCTGTCAAGTGGGACTCCCATCAGTGGTGGTAGTGGAATATCCATGAATTGTGGTAATTATACCTCAGATGTACCTACAGTATTAGTCAGTGTTGACATTTTGTTGATTTTTATTGATCACAACCAAAGGAAAAAGAAAATATAAAAATGATCACATATTGGCATTTTGTAATGATTCAGAAATACTCTTATTTTTCTATGGATTTTCATTTCTTGTATCAACAATTGATAATAACGAGAATGTTTTATTAAATAACATCAGTTTTTGGAATAATTTACAGTTTTAGTCAATTTATTGTAATCTTGAGGAACATTTTAAACATCTTAAGCTTTGAGAGCATTTTAAATTTGAATAAAATCAATAATTGCCCCCCCCTTCTCAAAGCAATATAGTCTATCTTTTTATCTCCTTTCTCCCAAATTTATTAAATTTAAGTGCTGTACTTAAGATCAGGGAAAACAGATAAGGTTAAATAATGCCAAAGTCCTTTGGAAGTTTTTCACTGGTAAAGACATTTGTAAATTTTAAACTTCTTTTTTACAGATAAAATACTGTCAGCACTATTAATGTGTAAGAGCAGTAGCTTGTTAATTTTTACCTTGGTAAAAGTGACTGGAAGTCATTGTCAAATATTCTAATGCTTTCCCTCCTCCCTTCTTGTCTCATTTGCATATAAGCTTGAAAAGAGAATTTCTTTGGTAAAAAGTGTTTTAAAACAGATTTTAGATCCTTTACTGAGTGCTATTGGAGGACTATTTCTCAAAACAGGTGTAAATGTCTTATTTATTTACAGTAGCAAGTGAGAAAAAAAGCTGCAAAGTTTCTGTTAAGGGATTTGGGTTATGCCTCTGAGAACAAAGAGGAAGCAGCCATGTTAGCATTACTGAAGGCAAAGCCAGCCTTGCATTTAACTGCATGGTGGTAGAGGGCAGTGTAATTCCCCGGCTATTCTGTAGACTATCGCAAATCCTTTTTGTCTGTTCTCATTTCACTAACAGAATTCAGAAGGAGCTAGCTGAAATAACCCTTGATCCTCCTCCTAACTGCAGGTAAGAAACAAATTTTGTTGATTTAATTTCAAATTGTGGAAAAATACCAAGAGATTGATGTATCGTCCTTGGATGTGTGTGCTGCTGAAGAGGCTACATTTGCTTCTTTCCAGCTTTGCAAGTGGATTCAACAAACATTTTCTAGGGTGAATTAAGTACATTTGGGAGAAAAAATGCGTTTTAGCATGTTATATGTACATGTTGGACTTGTGAATGTACTGATTTTGTGCTTTTTACTGAGACTGATTTGAACGGTGCTGATTTTTTCTGCTGTAGTATTTCTGTAGTGTGTGTTTATTCAGAAGTATATTGCAGAAACTTGTACAGATTTTGCTGAGCTTTAAAGTGACTGCTTGTGTGCAAGCTGAACTGACCTTCCAAATTTAGAAATCACCGAATGTGTTATAAAATGTAAATGCAGTAAATAAGAGTATAAGTTGTTTCTGTTTGATTTATTCATTAACTTGCCGTAAGGACAAATTTCATGAGCTAAGCTAGCGGTTTTAGTTGTTTTCTAGACAGTATATTGTTGGAATTATTTACATTTTAATCAAATGTCCTAATTACTTGGAAGAATTCTTAGTAATTTAGGTACTTGAAATAATGTGTATGAGAAGCAGTTAGATGAATTGGAATTTGTGGGAAGAATTTATATCAGTGAAACTCATGTAGGATAATTTAAGATTCTTGGTTGGTATAAGGTGCATTAAGATAACTGGTGGATAATTTTTTCCTTGAAACATTTTTTCAATTCCTCTTACTTAGTGCTTTGTTTTTTAGTAGTGACTTTATGGTTTTTAAAATTCATCAAACTTAGAAAAAACAGTCTTGTAGATAACTTGCATAGAGATATGTGCTCAAGAGTGAGAGTGGCTGCTAGAAATAAGGCAGTGTTATGGTTTGAGAATTTTTTTTGTCTTACCTTTATTTTTGCTACAAGTTGTGTTCACTTGTGATGATGAGACCTATCTCTGAAGTATGTTTGAGATATAATAGGGTACAATCCAATTGCTTCCTTCTATGTGTATTAACTGGATCCTCGGATAAGGTGATCGGATCCTGATTTATCCAGTGAATTAACAGTTTTGCTTATATCTGTCATCAGCTATTTCAGTTCCAAAAGGAAACAAGAATGCAAAATAATTTTAAATAGATAGTGGTATGTCAGATCTGAAAGTATTACTTACGACCTACGCTGTGCAATAATGTAGCCACTAGCCATGTGTGGTTGTTGACCACTTCAGTTTAGTCCAAAATGAGATATGCCATAAGTGTGAAATACACATCAGATTTTGAAAACTTAGTACAAAGAAAAGTATGTAGAATAATCTTACCAATTTAAAAACATTTTTTATTACATGTTGAAATGATAATATTTTGTATATATTGGGTTATATAAAATCTGATTTAAAATTAATTTCACTTTTATTTTTTACCATTTTAATGTGGTTATTAGAAATTTTAATATTACATATGTGGTTTGCATTGTATTTCTATTGAACAGCACTGCTTTAATGGATAAATAAATCAAAATATTTTTAGGTGTCTAAATGGTATGTCAAATCTGTAGCCATTTAGGGAGGGGGTCAAGTTAAATTTGCTCTCTGAAGAATCACTTAAATTGCAGTGTATTTTGGTATTTCCTATTATAAAAGATGCAAAGCGCTGTCCATTCAAAACTCTTCAGTGTTTTAAAATGGCACATAAGGTCAAACATTTTTAAAGGTTTCTGTTTCTTTTCTGCAAATGGCCCAAACTAGTGTACTCGCATAGAGAGCCCAGTAGACATGTGTTGAATGTCTTTAGAGCAGTAATGCAGCATTGCAGTTGCTGAAGGAATAGCGCTGTACAGTTTAATGCAGGAATGGTTCCACGTGGTCACTGAGGATTAGTTTAGAGGAAGTAGAATCTTTCTAGGAGATGGAAAGTTAACTTGTTTTTATTTTTCTCTTTTATTTTCCTGTTTTCATTGCAATTCGTGAGCGCTTCACATTTAATGATCAGACTAGTGAAGTAGCAGACCTTTGGGCTTGCTTGTGAGCAATAACATGGAATACATCATCTTTGATTTCTCTTGTCATAACTTATGTTTACCATTAGCTATTGCAATGACATCTTTCAGTTCTTTAGTTCTTTTAGTATATGGGTGTTGGCAAAAGTAGGTTTACAGTTGTGAGTATGTGAAATACAATTTATTGTATTATTTATTATTTGTATTGCAGCTGTAAACCTACTTTCGCCCACCCCGTATGTATTTCTTTGTGACTGATTAAAGCAAAAACAGACAGGAAATACGAGTCTTGGTAGGGGACTGGTGGTTTGGGGACAGTCTTCCACCTGACAAAAATATCCAGATACTTTTGTGTGTTTCATTATATGTCTTAAGATTCTTTTGGGCGGAATATCCTGTCGTCCAGGAATTTGGAATATTCAGTGTTTAGTGGAGACATTTTAGGATTTTTTACAGCTAAGTCCAAATTTGTATTATATTTTTTACTCATGTCAGGTCTGTGACACATTGCTAGTGTTCTTGTAATTCACAAGGTCATCAGTGAGAATTTTAGCTTCATAATGATTATATAGTTTAAATTTCTTCATTTATGTTATTAAAAATGGGATTCTATATTTATAAATTCTAGCACATGTGAATTCATATTGATTGAAATCAATGAAACCTAATTCTTTCAACTTTCATGTGTAGTTAATCAGAGTTCCATTATGGTTTTGAATATGATTTTTACAAGTTTGTCAAAGTATGTGACAGATTTAATTGTTCCTCAGGGAAGAAAAGAAAGTATATCTGTGTACATTTAGGAAAATGTTGAATGAAATAACAAGAAAACTCAACAAAATCAAAGTTATACAGACTAAGATTTCTCTTAAACCATTTTCTATGTTGAATTAATAAAAGATTCTTTAGTTATTATCTAGCCATGTCTATATTATATACACTCATGGTGATCTTAAGGTAGACTTAATTGTTGAATTATGTGTGTGGCTTTAAACTTGTTTGAATATATTTGGAGAGTATTAGTATTTCTTTTCCTGAGAGTATAAAAGTTTGCTAAACTGTTTATTTCCAGTGATTAGATGGCATTTCAGTTTTTAGGTATTAAAGTGCCTAAGGCCAAAGCATCCTCAACAAAGGCATACTATTTTGTGGCTTCAATTGATACTCTTTACATACTGTAATCTAGATTAGGGTATAAATAGTTGATGAGAATGAAGGGAAATTGTATTTTGGGCATTTCTGTATGTTTTTAGAGAAAGTTAATGACTAGAAATTGTTGAGTGAGGTGCTATTCAGACATTTAGGTTCCGCCTGTTTCCCAAAGTGTGTTCTTGTCCCCTCAGTTATCACTTGTACAAGTGACAAAAATACAGAAAGGTGCTGAATTTTTAAACTCAAACTCTACTTTTCCCCATATATATGAGACAAATATACATTCTTAAAATATTCTTTAATGTGTTCAGATTGAATTTATGTTAAAGTAGATATTCAGGGACATTTGTAAATAGTTTTTGGATGTGGAAAAGGTTTATTGGAAGGAGGTGTTACAGTATCAAGTTAGAATATTAATAAGTTCATAGTGCAAAACCTGAAAGCACATTTTGCTAACTTCCTTCTTTTTAAAAATAATTAATAAAAGAAGCAATTAAGTTCTAAACCAGAAGGTAGAAACCCTTGATTTAGTCATAACCCTCTGTCTGTGGATGAACTCTACCTCTGAGGGTTATTACCACTTTTCATCATTTTTTAGCATAGACTAGTACTTTGCTGCTCAAAGAGTGATCTTGAGACGAGCAGCATCTGCGTCATAGGTGAGATTGTTGGAATCTCGCCTTCTCCCACTGCAGAAGCACTGAATCCTAACCTGAATTTCAACAGGATTCCCAGGTGAATTGTATATACATTAAGGTTTGAAAAGCACTGGGCTGAGTTTATATCCCTGCCCCAGCACTTACTATGTTACCTTAGATAAGTTATCGAATAGCTCTTTCAGTTTCCTTGGCTGTAAAATGGAGAGTAAAATGACACCCCCTTTTAGGTTTGTTGGGAGGAGCAGACGAGTTAATACGTTTTAGTTTTGTAACAGTTATAAATCAGGTCCATAAAGTGGGAGACATGGCTTCGCAGCTTTCCCTCACTCTTGCTTGCATTTTCTCCAGTATATTGGTGTCCTACCTTAGGAATAACTTCATTTCAGTCAGTTCAGCACCAGTTTATTAAGGACATATCAAGCAGTTGTTTGATGTTAGTAAAAGCAGTGGCTTAGAACTTGAATAAAAAAGAAAACATAAGAAAATTGAGCAAAAATAAACAAATCGTATATCCCTTTTAAAGGAATATGCATAAAGTTAATGATACTTTTAGTTCAGTAGAGAATGCTTGACTGTCCAGGAAATTATAATGAAAAATCTTAAAATAAGGGTGATGGCTGTTTTCCCTTTTAAATATTTCATTATAAGAATTTGCAGTTTTACTGAGAATGAGATTATATCAATATGTGTAAAATTTAGATTCTGAATTGATATAGTTTAGTTATCTAAACATAGTATTCTTTCCTTATCAGTGATCTAAGGAGAGATTTGGAAGGTTTTTCTAATTGGGGGATGAAGGCAAAATTCTGTCTCATGAATTTATCTCGTCATTTTATTTTCAAGTCTTCAGAAAAATATCCTGAACCTGCCTTTTTTATAAAAATTAAATTGTAATTGGAAGCTTGATTTGTAAAACAGATAAAAATACAGAACTACTCTTAGGGAAGGTATTTTCCATCCCACCCTACTGTGGTCATCTACCAATGATGAATTTTTATTATTATTAATTAATTCACTTTTGGCATCAGTGTAGACCTCAAAAATCATGAGGATTTTTCTTGGCACTTGGACATTACTGATAAACTTAAATGTTTAAGTATTATTTGTATTGCAGCTGTAAACCTACTTTTGCCCACCCCTGTATGCATTTCTTTGTGACTGACTGATTAAAGCAAAAACACAGTTGCAAATTCTTAATATGCTATATGAATGCGATATGCTATAATTATTTACTTGTTTGTCTACCTTCTGTAGGAGTTAGTCTTATTTTGAAAGAAGGACTTTCATATATTTTTATGTCTTGCTTCACACAGTGCTTTTGCATGTGAAGATTTGTTAATAAATAAATTGAAGTCTGTCAAATTAACAGAAATAGAAATTTAAGGCAAAATAATGACTTTGGAGTGAAGAAATCTTAAATATCCCATATATTTTTTACTTTTTTCTTAATTGTAATTTTAATATTCAAAAGTATTCAGCTACCGTTTTTAATAAAAGAAAATTGAAAATCACAGTAAGTATAATTATGTCCATCATATATGTCAGTGTAGCAGAAGGACTCAGTACTGCTGTGACAAATACTTTTTCCAAAAGAATGATATGATGGGAAACTATTCTTTTCTCTCAGAAGGCCATATTTCCATTAGGGTTCTATTACGTTTAATGAAGATAATGTTATTAGAAAGTGGGTGGGAACAGTGTGTGCATTTTCAAAAGTTATATGGTTACTTTGCAGCTCGCTTCATGTAAGACTCCCAGATTGTTTTGTTCCTTTCTATAGGAAGCTGATTGGTACCTCATTCCCTCCTTGAATGAGTTCTTTACCAACAGATGGATATGTTTACTCATAAGAAAATCAACAAATCATTTTTGCTTGTATAGTGCAAGAATGAGAATGGAGAACTTGATCTGCTATTCTCATCTTCCCTACAAAATTGAGTTTATAAACATGTAATAAAACCACTTGTAGATATAGAGAAATAGAAAATGTTTTTTTCTCTTCCCATACTGCTTTTGACAGGGAAGTATACTTGACATTTTGTTAAAATCTATAAGAAGAAACATCTTTAAACTTTTGATCTTTCTTTTACCTATGGATGAGTGGTTCTACACCAGGAGCCATTTTTGCCTCCTTACTTGCCCCACTCCCAACCCATCCACAGATGGCAATGCTTAGGTGACTTTTGCTTTTCACAATGGGATAGAAAGAGGCTGCTACTGACCTTTAGTGAGTAGAGGTCAGGGATGCTGCTAAATACCCTATAGTGCCTAGGACAACCCCTCACAACAAAGAATTATCTGGACTAAAATGTTGGTAGTGCTGAGGTTGAGAAATCCTGCTGTATTTATTTGATTCTCTTGAATTTGCATAGTTTGCTTTTTACCATTTCCTAGCTTATTAGTGATGCCTGCTTAATATATTCTCCTACACCTTCCTCAGAGCCGGTGTGCCCAACTCCCACTACTTTTGTGCTGTCCTTTATTGCCGGAAGCCGGTCCATCCTTGCTGCTTGACACAGTCGCTGCAGGAAAGAAACATCTGCACAGCATATGTTTCAAGGGACCTGGCGTATATAGCATACTGTTCTTAATATGTTTGCTCCCCTTAGCGCTGTGTGTTTTAACCAAGGTCACCTCTCCGAGAAAGGCTAGAGGCCTGGTGCACGAAAATTCGTGCACTGGTGGGGGGGAAGGTTCCTCAGCCTGGCCTGCACCCTCTCACAGTCCGGGACCCCTTGGGGGATGTCCTCATGCTGGCTTAGGCCCGCTCCCCACTTATTTATTCATTCATTAATTCAGACATCCTTAGTGCTGCCACAGAGGTGGAAGAGGCTCCTGCCACCCCCATTGCACTCTCCAGCTATCAGCCCGGCTTCTGGCTGAGCAGCCCTCCCCCTGCATTGAGCGTGTAGCTCCTGGTGGTCAATGTGTGACACACCTACCAGTCGTTCCGCCATTCGTTAGATTTGCATATTACCCTTTTATTATATAGGACTAGAGGCCCGGTGCACAAAAATTGGTGCACTCGCGGGAAGGGGGGTCCTTCAGCCCAGCCTGTGCCCTCTCGTAGTCTGGGACCCCTTGGGAGATAATGACCTGCTAGCTTAGGCCTGCTCCCGGGTGGCAGAGGGCAGGCCCAATCCCTAGGTGCAGCCCTGGTTGGGCTCAGAGCAGGGTCGATTCGGGAGTTGGGGCACCGCCCCCTGTCATGCACAGAGCAGGGCCAATTGGGGTTGGGGCGCTGCCTCCTGTCACGCACAGAGCAGGGCCCATCAGGGGGTTGGGGCGCTGCCCTCTATCACCCACAGAGCAGGGCCGATCAGGGGGTTGGGGCGCCGCCACTCTCACACTCAGGGCAGGGCCGATGGGGAGGTTATGGCTCTGCCCCGTCACACATGGAGCAAGGCCCATGGGGGGGGGGAGGTTGGGGCGCTGCCCCCTGTCACACACAGAGCTGCAGGGCGATCAGGGGGTTGGGGAACTTCCCCCATCAGGCACAGAGCAGGGCTGATCAGGGGGTTGGGGCGCCTTCCCCTGTCACGAACAGAGCAGGGCCGATAGGGAGGTTGTGGCCCCGCCCCCTGTCACACACAGAGCCGCAGGGCGATCAGGGGGTTTGGGCGCTGCCCCCTGTCAGGCTGATCCCGGTGCTGGGAGGCCTCTCGGCTCCGCTGATCCTGGTTCTGGGAGGCATATTACCCTTTTACTATATAGGATAGAGGCTTGGTGCACGTGTGGGTGCCGGCTGGTTTGCCCTGAAGGGTGTCCTAAATCAGGGTGGGGGTCCCCACTGGGGTGCCTGGCCAGTCTGGGTGAGGGGCTGAGGGCTGTTTTCAGGCTGGGGGTGACTGAAGCTCCCAACCACTCCTTTTTTTCTTTTTCTTTTTTTATTCTGGGCCAGCTTTAGCTTTGAGGCTTGGCTCCCGCTCTTAGGCCTCCACTGCTGAAAGTAGGTTTCTGACCTTTGCTTACAATGTTGCAATTCTGCTGGCTGAAGCCTGGCAGACTAAAGCAGGTTTCTGGGGTTTTGTGTAGCTTCTATTTGTTACATAGTTGCTTAGAGTTGCAGCTCAGAGGCCGGCAAGGCAGGTGGGGAACGTTGGAGTCCTCCGTCACTGAAGCAAGCAAGCCTCATGTTAGTTTCAAGCTGCCTGGCTGCTGGTCACCATTTTGACTGGCAGTTAATTTGCATATTGCCCTTATTAGCCAATGGGAAGGGTAGCGGTCGTACGCCAATTATCATGTTTCTCTTTTATTAGATAGGATAGGATTACCTAATGTATGTATATAGTATTTTTTATGTGAACTCACAGAAATGGCTATCTTGAATACCTGCTAAATTATGGTCTATTGAAGCCAGAAATGCTTACAACAGTATTTTTATATCTTTTATGTTTTCTTCTAGTTAATTATACCCCGACATGACCTAACTTTAGGCGGGTTGTGTTTGTGTTATACTAGGAATATTGAAGTACCATCAAGGAGAAACCTCATTAGACAATCATCAAATTTCTGTTTTACATTTATTTCATTTGGTTTTTATTTTTATCATTAAGACAATACAGAGATTATTTGTTTCTATTATTGTTATAAATTGACTTTATTTCAAACCTTAGGGGCCAGATGTGTTTCAGAATGCAGAAATTTTCAGATTTTAGAAAGGGAATATGCTGTGACTTTTGTATTTTATGCAACACCCTTCACAGGATCTGGGGCAGCACTCCATAATCAAACATATTCATATTTCTACACCAAAAATGTATGAGCATTCATACTAAGTGAGATAGAGAATTCAGATAGTTTCAGGTTAATTCATTTTTGGTGTTATTGCCAAATTATTTTGCTTCAAACTTATTTTTAAAAATCCTTTTATTTTTTTACAGAGCTTTTGGGATTCCAGAATTGTATATAAGCAGTACTACTTCTATTACAATGATAAATTACTACAGCTATTTTACTCATGGAGAAAGGGTGTTTTAAAGTCTTGCTCTATACTTGTCTTTCTTTTACCTGTTCCTAATAGCTGTTTTCAATTTCTCAGTTATTTTTGGATCATTGCTATTTGTTTTTGTACAATTTGTACGCTTAACTAGAAAAAAATTTAGATACTCCATTTTAGAATTTATTTTCCCTTAAGGTGAAACTATAAGTATCGATTTCTTTTTAAGTTATATTCTGTGTATATTGGATTACTTTTCCACTTTACCATCAAATATTGTCTTTTAATCATTCCAGTTTTTCCTAGATATACAGAAAGGAAGATGTCCTTTAATACTTAAACACAGGACTTGCCATTTTTATGTATGCATTTTGTCTTGCAACATTTGAGGCAATTTGGCTGTAGAAGGGTACACTAAATTTTGCTAGCTGTATTGCATTTAACAAACAACCTTAGAAGGGTTATAACATATAAACATAAAACTTTATTTTTCTTGCTTATATGAAGTCCACTGTAGGTCCAGGAACTCTTCAGGGTAGCTCTTGGATCTATACTGCTTGCATCTTACAGCTCTGCTGTTTTGAACATGTGTCTAGGCAAGAGAGCTGGAGGGTCATGTGCCAACTTTTAAGTGCTTTGGTTTGGAAGTAGGACATGAATTAATCACATGGCCTCGACTAACTGCAGGGTGGCTGGAAAATGTGGGGAAGCTTATGGGAACTCAGTGAGAAATCAATTTCTCTGCCACACAGGATATATACTTCCATGAATAGATGACTTTCATTGTCACTGCAAAAGTGGAAAGAGGAAATAATTGAGCACCAGCCTGACACTGTTCTGAATTCCATAGTATAGTACCTATTAATAAACTACCTTGTTTAATTTTCAAAACAACCCTACCAGTATGAAATAGGTGTCTTGTTTAAAATTCAAAACTGAATCAGAGTTGAGAAAATTGCCAGATGTCACATATGTAGTTGATAGAACAGATCAGGGCAAAAATCGAGGCTTGCTTTTGACATGCAAGTAAGCACTGGTGCTTTAGTATAGTGCTGCTTGAGAAATCTGGTAAAAGGATTCAGAGTTGATTACGGGTCTGGAGGTACATGCTTAGTGTAAATAAATATATCTCACTTGTTTGCTTATAGTCTCTTGAAAGTTCCAAAATACTGTTTCTTTAGAGGTTTTAGAACTTGGCAGGTATGGTAAGTTGGAGAAAAGTAAGCTTCCTTCTTGGTCTTGGGGGTGCTAGGTTCTTTTTCTTCTTTTTAAAAAATTATTTAGAAGCATTATCTTTTCAGGGAGCATTCTCCAACTCTCCAGTTTTCTTGCCCTGTTCGCTTTCCTTGTAAGGAGGAAGGTAAGGGATTGAATATGATCTTAATGGAAAAGGCAAATCTTTGTTCTCTGCCTTGTAGTTCTTTGTGTATGGCTTTGCTGTTGGCTAAGGAATAACTTCTAATCTACCTCTACCTTTTTCTTTGGGGTATTGTGAAGCAGTCGATGTTCATGAAATTGCTTTGAAGTTGGAAAAAAATCTTTCTGCAGATGAGAATTTTTAGCTTTACGGAGAAAAGCCCCAATCACATAGGATTTTATGAGAACTTTTTTTACTGATTTCTTAGCAACATGTACACTTACTATTTTTTAATACTAGTACTAGATCTACTTTTTTACAGAAATTTGGTATTATATGACATTCCTTAATTTTGTCTTGTTTTACATAGGTTCATAGTTTACGTAAGTACTGTTTTTCCTAAGCTTGTAAATTTGTACAGAAATTATTCCTAGATATTAATATGGGAATTTGCTTTTTTTCTTAATTAAGTCTCTTTGGAAGTGGAGCTGAGAAAAATGTTTTTCTGGGTGACCTGCAAGGTTTATATGGTTCATTTTAGATTGATGAAAGTAATGAGTTTTACAGTTCACTTGTGCCTTGCATTTTGTCTAAATGCAATATAAAACTAAGTTGGAAAGTTTTGAGATTTTTCTCTCTGTTAACATTTCATGGGTTTTATAAGGGTGTTTAGGTAAATAGCATAAGCTTGTTTTCAGTGCCTGTTTTGGATGGTCAGTAGAAAGTGAATAACCTTATGAATAATAACTATAGAGTCAAATTTCTAGGATCATTTAAATTTTTTAAAATGCCAATTCCCTCTGTTTGGTCTCTGGTGTATATAATAATTGTTTTAATTTTATGGTTACTTGCAGCAAATAAAACTCTGAAAGGAACTGCAATAGTGCTATGTTCCTTCATTGTCCGAGGTTTAGTTTGCCTGTTTGGGAGGGATTTGGGTCATTTATGCCATTCCAAAGTTTCTTTGCTGCTTCACTGTCCCAGAGCAAATATACTTTGTCATTCTGTTTAACTTCTTGCTTGTCGGGGGAAAAATAAAGACATCTCTAGTCTGAAATTGCTTTTGGGAGTATAACTCCACATGTTTTGGTCTGAATGAAAGGCCTAGGGAAACATGAATTTTGTTACCTTTTTATTTTATTTTCCTTTTCTTATAAATCACCGTGATGATTCTCCTGTTACATTCATGCGTCTCACTTTTTGTAAACACAATTCATCCCCTTTCTGAGGGTGGTTATTTGTAGTTTGTTTTGCCATTTACAATCTTATAGGTCCTTTACAAATGGATCATTTTTTCACATTAAATTTTAGTAGGTCAAGAATCCATTTATTCAGGGTCCCTTTAGAGAATCGATCATAGAGGTTGTGACTACATATTGTTTATAGCTTCCTGTTGCTTTCTGTAGTCTTCTCAATTTAAACAAGCAACAACAAAATATAGAGGGCACCATAAGGCCTTAACTTTATGGTTTTATTTTTGTTTCACACTTGTTTCTAAGGGTATTGGTAATATTTGTTGGATTTGAGATGTATATGCTTGTAGTAAATTCACTTGCTCTAATAATGAGGGAAAATCTGGCATTTTGAAGGGTTCAGACACAAACTTAGATGCTTGTGATCTATGTGGAATTCAATGGCAGTTTTAACTAGAGTACCTTTAGATTTTCTTTGTTTTATTTACACCAGTGTCTGTTTAAACATTTAAAATACGTTTCTGTTATATCCTCCCAGATGCCTAATATCTTCAGATCCATTAGAGGACTGTGCCAAGTATTCATTTTGTTTTTAAACCCTAAAATAAATATGCTGCAAAGATCTCTTTTCCCTCCTGCTGAGGTTTCTTAATTTTTGAAAATTAACTTTTTATTATGGAGAACTTGAAACATACAAAAGTAAACAGACTTGTATGATGAATCCCCATGGAGCCTTCACCCAGTTTGAATAGTTACTAACCCTGACCAACCTTGTTTCATTTATAAACCCCTCCATTTCACCCTCCGTATTATAATGAGGCAAATCTCAGACATCATTTAATCTGCATTTTTAAGAACAGATATTTCAGTGTGCATTTTCAAAAACTAAGGGCTCTGTTTTAACCACAATGTCATTAACACATCTAAAATTTTTTATAGTTGTTAATCCTCAACAGAGGATATTTTTCCCTTTGATTTTTAGAGAGTTGAAAGGAGGGATGGAGGGAAGAGGGAGAGAAAGAGAGATACATCAATGTGAGAAAGAGACAGTGATTGGTTGCCTTCTGCACTCAGCTCAACCGAGGCAGCGATCCAACTTGCAGCTGAGGTATGTGCTTTTGACTTGGGATTAGAACCCTCAACCCTTCAGTGCGTGGGCCCACGCTCTAACCATTGAGAAACACCAGCCAGGGCAACACATATACAATTTTATCTAAGTTCCTTAGTCGGTCACTGTTCAGATTTACAAGTGTTTCATGAATGTCCTAGAAAATTCCCACCTTCCTCCTCCTTGACTTATTTGAATCAGTTTTCAAATAAAGTAGGCACATTGTGATTGGTTGATGTCTTTTATATTCTTCTAATCCATATATTCCTCCTTTTATTTCATTTTTGAAATTTATTTAATGAAGAAATGGGGCTGTTTCTCAGAACCTGGATTTGGCTTACTGCATTCCTATAGTGTAGTTTAATATCTTTGTTTGTGTTCAGTGTTTCCAGTAAATTTGGGAGTTAGGTCAAGAGGCTTTATCAAGCCCGGCCAGTGTGGCTCAATTTGGTTGAACATCATCCCATGCACCAATAAAGAGGTCACTGATTGGACTCCCAGTCAGGGAGGGCACATGCCCAGGTTGCAGGCTCGATCCCCAGTAGGGGGGTGTGCAGGAGGCAACTGATTAATGTTTCTCATCATTGTTTTTATCTCTCTCTCCCTTTCCCTTCCTCTCTCTCTAAAACCAATAAAAACATATTAAAAGTAATAATATATAAAAAAAGGCATGCTCAATTTCAGGTGTTACATGATTATTATTTTTTGGACAAAGCTACTTCAAAGGTGGCAGTATGCTTTTCTGTCAGGAGACACATAAGTTCTGATGGTCTTTGGGATACTAGCAGTCTTTGGAATATATCTCTAAAGAGAAACTTACCTACAAGTATTTGGTTACTCAGTTGAGTAAGTTACATAAATGAAGGCAGAATAAATGCTTAATTTTTTGCTTGTTTACCAATTCTGTTTTTATTTCTCTTTCACAATAATAAGTTGGTTCCCTAGTATCCTTTTCAGAATCATTGTGAACTTATAGTTACTGTGTTTCAATCCATTGCATTACTTTAGTATAGTGCCATTATAATTTGTGCTCCGATGGGGTTCCTCGGTGTGGCCTGCAGGGTGCAGCTCCTGTGTTGAGCGTCTGTCCCCTGGTGGTCAGTGAGCGTCATAGCTACCAGTCGACTGGCCAACGACCAGTTGCTTAGGCTTTTATATATATATAGACTAGAGGCCTGATGCATGAAATTCGTGCAAGAGTAGGCCTTTGCAGTCACAGCTGCATAAATCCCCCCTCACAGCTGCGGGCAGCTGCCTGTATCCTGTGGCTGCAGCCCCGGCTTCGCCCTGGAAAGATGTCTGGTCTAATTAGCATATTATGCTTTTATTATTATAGCTACAGACTAGAGGCCCGGTGCATGAAATTCGTGCTCAGGTAGGGTCCCTAGGCTTGGCTGGCGATAGGGGCTGATTGGGGCCTTCCTTCATTTCATGCCGCCCCCTGGTGGTCAGCACATATCATAGTGAGCGATCGAACTCCCAGTTAACTCCTGAGGGGACACTTTCCATATTAGCCTTTTATATACATAGATAGACCATCTTAATTTTAAGTAAACTTCAACTTAAATTGCTTTGCCTTAGGAAACTTTGGGTATATAAAAATTGCATGGATATATTTGGTGGTAAAATAAAGCAAATAATATATTCAACTTAACATTTGCCCTAGTTATTATTTTGAAAACGGAATACTTACTGAAGCTACTGTTTTAAAAAAATGACATTCTCCTAGCCACCTCTTCATCATTTGTCAGGGGCCAATTAATATCTTAGCATTAAAATAACTGAAATACCTTTATTAGAACTAAAGTTCTGTTTTTAAGTTCCGAAATAAAATAGATCAAGGTGGAATGCAAAGGCCTTTATTAGAGTCAACTTAATTTACACAAGAATTGAGTTTTAAAAATTAACATTATTATCTGAATATACAAGGCAACTAACCTTCTGTGTCTACTTACACTGTTTCTCATCGGGGCTTCCCGTGGCATTTGGACTGGGTTGTGCTTTGCCTTGGAAATAATTGAGTGTCCCAGGATTCTGCTGACTAAATTTGAGTAGAGCCCCTCGCCGTATTGTGGCGGCCAGAAATTACCCCTTCCTCTCGTTTCCAAATGTCTTGGGGGAGAAAGAGTTATTACTGGTCTAGATTCCAATGTAATGAGAGCAAATCATAATGCTGTAATAAAAATATTTTTATAGAGTGTAGCTTCAAGTAATGTATAATAATTTGTCATAGATTTCTTATGTAAAGTCTATCATGACCAAATATGTATGATTTTACTGCATATGTAATTATTTTCTATGCAAAAAATGTTATTTTCTTCCTCTTGCAATTAACTCTTTACACCTTCCCCAAACTTTGAAGTCTTACACTAAATATGAACTTTATGCATGAGCTTAACATGTACATATACCCATGTTCTTGCAAATATGTATCTTTGTATATATTCCTTTGATCTTTTCATTATTAATGAATTTAGTTTTATTAATTGGAAAACCTGTATTATTAGAGGAGGTTTCTGCTAAGGACATTGGCTCAAACTGAACTTTTTTCTTTTGCCTCTAGCCCCTCCTCCTCTCCCTCCCTCCCTCCATCCCTGCCTCTCTCCTATCCCCCCTTTCTCAATCCTCACCTGAGGATATGTTTGTTGATTTTAGAGGGAGAGAAAGAGAGAGAGAGAGAGAGAGAGACATACACACACACGCGTGCGCATAGAGGTATCGATGTAAAGAAACGTCGATTGGTTGCCTCCTGTATGACCGGGAATCGAACCTACAACCTTTTTGATATATAGGACACTTGAGCTAGCAGGCCGGGCCAGCCTCTTTCTAATTACTAACCTCTTCCTGTTTATAAAAGATTTATTATTAAAGCCCATTTAATTGTCATCTTTTCTCTCCTTATCCCCTATCTGGCTTCCCATATTTCTTTAATTTATTGATATCTATCTATCTATATCTATCTATCATCTATCTATCTATCTATCGATAGATATAGCCTTCTCTACTTTTCTGTCTTGTATGTCTTTCATCTTTTTAATTTGTTTTTTCCTTTTCTATTTTAATAATGCCATTTGGTAATCTAGTTGGTAATATTTTCTTCATGACTTATTTTAATTTCTTTTCATTTTAGGTGCCCACATTCTTATGTCCCTTTACTTTCAACTTATTTTTTTACCACAGCTGAAATTTCCTCTATCTCCTATTTTCTCTTCTTCAGTATTTATTATTTCCTCCCCCATGTGATATGTATCCTTTTTTCACCCTTGTATGTTCTATCCCTTTGTATCTCCCCTGGGCACTCACGCTGTATTTGTCAACTCTGCTACTTGATTCTGGAATTCCCTCAGAAATGTCTGTGGTTGTCCATCAAAATTTTCTGCATCAGGCTCCTAACTTATCTTTATTTTTATCTCCCACTTACCTATAAAAGGCCTATACTCTAGCAGAAGTGGTTTGTTTCCCACCTCCCAGGCATAGCATGGGTTTTCTAGGCTCAGCATCCTTGGTTATCATCTCTCGTTGTCTAGAATGGCTGTCATCCTCCAAGTAGTCATGATCCTTTAAGGCAGCGGTTCTCAACCTTCCTAATGCCACAACCCTTAATACAGTTCCTCATGTTGTGGTGACCCCAATTTCATTGTTACAAATTGAACATTATTAAAGAATAGTGATTAATCACAAAAACAATATGTAATTATATTTGTGTTTTCTGATGGTCTTAGGTGACCCCTGTGAAAGGATCATTTGACCTTCATAGGGGTTGCAACCCACAGGTTGAGAACCGCTGCTTTAAGGCGTATTTCAAAACTTGCTTCTCTCTTTTGAGAGACTCACACATCATTTCTGCTGCTACTTATTGCCTCTTGTCATGTGATCTCTCTTTCCATCTGGACTGGGCACCAGACGATATGGATCTTATGTTTGTTTCTTTATGTTTTTAGACTTAGTATAATGCTCTTGCACTGCATTTTAGAATAATTTTAATAAACTTATTAGTTGAAAGTAACCCTAAAACTAGCCAAATACTCAGAGTGTAGAGCACTATAGGAACCCTGCTTAGACCATATATCCTGGTTTATATCTATTGTCTTGGTGTAATTATTAATACCATTTCCTTTCACTTTCAGAAATGCCTTAGATTATATGATAAATTACAGGGTTACCTTACCCTGATGCTATATATTGGGGCAGTATTGGTTGGGCTTGGTGAATCAAGAGATTCTTGTAGTCAACAATTATCGAAAGCAGAGATTCTGATTAAGTTAGTCCATCGGAGGTCTGAGTGTGCATTTTAGGAAACATATCTCTTAGGATTCAGGTACTAGCAGCGTTCCGGTCATAATTTGAGAAGTAGTATTCTGAGGGTTAAGGTCTTAGTTGGGATGTGGAGAGTGGGGAAGGGGAAGGGGAGATAATGAAATATCATTTATTCTCTGTGAAGCTAGAGATCAGTTAAGACAGTGGTTCTAAACCTTTTGGCCCTTTAAATACAGTTCCTCATGTTGTGACCCAACCATAAAATTATTTTCATTGCTACTTCATAACTGTAATGTTGCTACTGTTACGAATTGTAATGTTAATACCTGATATGCAGGATGGTCTTAGGCGAACCCTATGAAAGGGTCATTCTACCGCCAAAAGGGTTGCAACCCACAGGTTGAGAACTGCTGAGTTAAGACCATGTTTCTTACTTGATTGTAGCGGCTCACTATTTCTTTTTTTTTTTTTATAATATATTTTATTGATTTTTTACAGAGATGAAGGGAGAGGGATAGAGAGTTAGAAACATCGATGAGAGAGAAACATCGATCAGCTGCCTCCTGCACACTCCCTATTGGTTATGTGCCCGCAACCAAGGTAGATGCCCATGGCCGGAATTGAACCTGGGACCCTTCAGTCCACAGGCCGATGCTCTATCCACTGAGCCAAACCGGTTAGGGCATGGCTCACTATTTCTTAAACACCCCATACTTTGATTGCCTGTCAGAAAAGTATGAGGAAAAGTCTGTGGAAGGAGTCTACTAAACATTAAGGCTTTTGTACACACATCTGCATAGCTAATGAGTTAATGAGGGCATGAAATTTTGGTGCAAACAGCTGAAAATAGAAGTAAATAAGAACTTATTGATTTACAACTTTAGAAGTTGATGATGTGAGCCAAAAGCACCAGAGAGACCCCTAAATCTCCCTAATACAGGTATTTAATTATAAAAATAAGAAAAAAAATAACTAACAGCCGTCTCTTCAGATAATCAACAAGGGCTGATTGATTCATTTGAAAATATAAATCTACACTAATAAAAGACAAACATGCAAATTGACTGTACCTTCGCTACGCCTTAAGCCACACCCACCAGCCAGTCAGAGCGGCTATGTTCAAATTAACCCAACCAAGATGGCGGCCAGCGGCCACGGAGCTGTTGCAAGCAGGAGGCTTGGTTGCCCCAATGATGAAGAAAGCTAAACTTCCCGCTTGCCACAGCGGCTCTGAGCTCCACTCAGAGCAACAAAGTTTCAATTATAGAAGGTAAATAAACGCCAGATACCTGTTTTCAGCTGGCCGTGGCCACGGAGCTGGAGTGAGCCGGAGGCTTCCCTCCTGCCCGCCCTGGCCGGCTCTGAGCTCCTCTTAAGGCTACAAAGTTTCAATTATAGAAGGTAAGTAAA
>NW_006288615.1:10530626-10544871 GCF_000327345.1 Myotis davidii | reverse complement strand
CCACCCATGAACCAGGCCTCTATCCTATATAATAAAAGGGTAATATGCAAATTGACCCTAACAGCAGAACGAGTGGGAATGACTGGTCACTATGACACACACTGACCACCAGGGGACAGACACTCAATGCAGGAAATGTCCCCTGGTGGTCAGTGCACTCCCACAGGGGGAGCTCTGGTCAGCCATAAGCCAGACTGATGGCTGCCAGCACAGCGGTGGTGGCAGGAACCTCTCCCCCCTCCTCAGCAGCACTAAGGATGTCCGACTGCAGCTTAGGCCTGCTCCCTACTGGCAAGTGGACATTCTCCGAGGGCTGCCTGGCTGCCAGAGGAATGTCTGACTGCCAGCTTGGGCCCGATCCCCCAGGGAGCAGGCCTAAGCCAGCAGGTGGACATCCTCCAAGGGGTCCCAGACTGCAAGAGGGCATAGGCCGAGCTGAGGTACCCCCCAAGTGCACAAATTTTTGTGCACCAGGCCTCTAGTTAGATTTATAAAATAACTTTAAAAAGGTATAATTTTGTTAAACATGTTTATGGATTTACCAGTAAGATATTTTAAACTTCTAAGTGGTAGGTATTTCCCACGTTACTGTTTATTCTCGAGCCGTGGTTGGCAAACTGTGTGTTGCAAGCCACATGCGGCTCTTTGGCCCCTTGAGTGTGGTTCTTCCACAAAATACCACATGGGGGTGCGCACATACAGTGCAATTGAAACTTCATGGCCCATGCACAGAAGTCGGTATTTTGTGGAAGAGCCACACTCAAGGGGCCAAAGAGCCGCATGTGGCTCACGAGCCGCAGTTTGCCGACCACTGTTCTAGAGCATAGGAAAAGTTGGAAAACTTCCTTAAACATATTTTGAGGCAAATATCTAAATCTCCAAGCATGATAACCATTACTACCAAAATGATAATTATTTAATCTCATAGATGAAGTGGAGTATTAAAATTGTAAAAACAAAGTAGAATTCATTTAGTAAAAGAGAATGCTACCCTTTAACAAAGGAAGTTTGTTACAGGACTGCGAAGAACAGCATGGCAGCTCCCAATCCTCTGACTGCAATAATAGGCTAAAGAAGAAAAGGTATTTCAAGAAATACACAATCTACACTAATAAAAGAGAAAGATGTATATTGACTGTACCTTCACGATGCCCACCAGCCAATCAGGAGTGAGTATGCAAATTAACCCAAAAAAGATGGCAGGTTAATTTGCATAAGCAGGTGCTGAGGGGGCGACGATGCAGGTGTTCCGCACTGCCCCAGCCGCTCTGGGCAGCATGGGAAGGCAGAAAGGCGGCTCTGGGCCGGAGCGAAGGTGGAAAGGAAGCTCCGTCCAGAGTGAAGGTGATGCCGGCAGCCAGGGGAAGTAAGGCCCATTCTTGCACAAATCTTGTTCAGTGGGCCTCTAGTATGAAATAAAAGTATTTGCGCTTTCTCTCTCCATATGTATGTATGTATATCTCTAATAATAAAAGCGTAATATGCTAATTAGACCAGACGACCTTCTGGATGAAGCTGTGGCTTTGGCAGCGGGGAGAAGGAAAGCCTACTCTTTACACAAATTTCGTGCATTGGGCCTCTAGTATATATTTTGTTGTTGTTAATCCTCACCCGAGGATATTTTTTTCCATTGATTTTTTTTAGAGAGAGTGGAAGGGCGGCAATTGGTTGTCTCCTGCATGTGCCCTGACCGGGGCCTGTGATGGAATCTGCAATCCAGGTATGTCCCCTTGACTGGAAATCAAACGTAAGACCTTTGGTGTGCAGGCTGATGCTCTAACCGCTGAACACACCAGCCAGGGCTAGTATTTGGTATATTTTATTCATTCATTAGTTATGGGCTTTTGGGTTGTTTTTACCCACTGGCTACCATGAATAGTGCCACTAAGAACTATTCATGCATAGTTCAGGCATGTGTTTACATACCTGCTTTTATTTCTAGGAATTGCTGTGTCATATGGTAATTCTCTGTGTAAGTTTTTGAGAACCCCCAAACTGTTTTTCACAAAGGCTATACTATTTTACTTTCCCACCAACAATGTATGAGGGTTCCAATTTCTCCACATGCTTGCCATACTTATTTTTTGCTCTTTTTTAAAAAAATTATCATAGCCATCCTAGTGGGTGTAAAGTGGCATCTCATTGTGGTTTGGATTTTCATTTCCCTAATCACTTGTGATGTTGAGCATCATTTGATATATTTAGATTGACTCCCAATTTAAACATTGAAGTAGAAGAGAATTCTTTCTTAGAATAATAAAACAGACTTTCCTTTAACAAAAAGCCAATATTGTGTTTATTAAAAATACTTGTGAACGGGGGTGGGGGGTGGGGTGGGGTCAGTTGTTACATTGTAGTTATGTAACAACTGTGATTATAATATACAGTTGGAAGAAAAAAAGGTATAAATATTTTAAAGGCAAAGACAGAGTAATCCTTTCCCCCACCAAAAAAAGTTGTTCTTTCTATGTATTCAGGAAGGCCAGCTGACTCAGATAAAGGGCTTTGGAGTTAGACAAATACAGGTCAAGTCCTAGCTCCACAAAGAACTGAGATTTTGAGCAAGTTATTTAATGCCTCTCAGAGTAATTCTTTCATCTGCTTTTAGTGGATTTGATATTAAATACATGGTATGAGTTGCACATAATGGTAAATAGCAGTTGTTATGTGGAAGATAAATAGGCATGCTTGTGGAAGAGCATTTTGAAAAGCAACATATTAAAACCAATTCTAATGCAAAGACTTAAAAAATAGTTCTAGTCCACAAATATCAGTGATGAATGGGACAGAATAAAGAATAGTATGCAGTATAGTAATTGATTCAGCAACCATCTTTTGCCTTTTTCATTATCAGTATTTAGCCCAGTTTCTAGCACATAGAAGATACATACATATTTTTAAAGTTTTGTTGAATTGAAGTTCAGATTGAGACTAAGTATATTGAACAAACACCTTTAAAAAATAATTTGTTAAAGTCACTTTCCAAAATTAGAGTTAAGATGATTTACTAAGTGAAATTGGAATAAATGAATCATGATTTAAAAACTTGTTGATCACAATTTTTACAACATAAACTCCAGATGAATGACAATCTTAAATATATTGTAAAAAGTCAAACTGTTGGAGAACTTTGCAAAATGGACATACGTGCTGTTAGTTGGTCCAGAACATCCACATTGTGCCACTCCGGGAGTGTCATTCTGTACTCTGTGCTGAGTTGAACACAGAATACTGTGTGAATGGCACCCCCTGGAGGTGTGCAGTCTAATGGCCATGATTAAACTTTAATTTTGAATCCATAAACAAAATTATAAAGGAGATTATTGAAATTCCAATATGTTGGAATTTGAACAATAGGTGCTGTGAAAGGAACAAAACTTTTAAACACAGAAAAATGTTTGTAGTGGCATTACAGAGAGTATGTACTATTCATAAAGTATTACCTCATATTAATGATATATCAGGATTCATGATTGTGGGTGAAGGATATGAATTCACACAGGCTCTTAGAGGCAGAAATTAGAAATGACATTAGAAGGGTTGCACTCCTTGGACTGTTTTAAAAAACCTATTGAAAGCTTGCATCAACTCTTCAGAAAAAATACTTCGGCATAACATTTCAGGAGATTAGGAGACCGGAAAGTTCATTCCAAGCTCTAGAGCAGTGATGGCGGACCTATGACACGCGTGTCGGAGGTGACATGCGAACTCATTTTTTTGGTTGATTTTTCTTTGTTAAATGGCATTTAAATATATAAAATAAATATCAAAAATATGTCTTTGTTTTACTATGGTTGCAAATATCAAAAAATTTCTGTATGTGACACGGCACCAGAGTTAAGTTAGGGCTTTTCAAAATGCTGACACGCCGAGCTCAAAAGGTTCACCATCACTGCTCTAGAGTTTTATAAGTGACTTATTATCTTTAATGTAAATGACTGTGAAGAAACAAGGTGCAAGATGTCACTTATTCAGGAAAGATAGGTGGGAGAGAAATAACTATAGCCTCCAGAAAGTTGAGAGCTTATATGTCGAAAGTAGAATTTAAAGAGCTTCTTAAATTGCTGGGAAAAATAAAATAAAATTGTTTTGCCTAGAGCCCTGGAAGTCCCCCTCCTTGCTATGAATGTGTAGGGGAGCAAGAAGTGGAAATAGAAAAAAGAGATGACTTGGAGACATGATTGGTTAATGGAGCACCAGATAAGTAAGTGTGCTCAAGCACAATGGAAGGAATAGGCAGAAAAGAAAAAATTTAGAGATTAGGCCTGGAGTGGCATCAGACCTCTTAAAACTGATGGTCAGGATCCTGACACGTAAGGGCAATAGGAAATCTCTGTAGGATATTGAAGGAGGAGTTTGGATTTAGAAGTAACAGGTTAGCCTGTAACTAGAGTTGTGGTGGTTAGAGACTTGGGTAACCAATTAACAAATAGATGTTTCTGGAGAAAATGGTCTGGATGCAATTCACTTTTCTAATCTGATATTATATTATTTTCAAATATGGGTAAGGAGATTATTCAGTTTATTTTTTTAATCCTCTGGTAAGATGATATTGTCTTCACTATTAAATATTTGGTCATAAAAATGTGATGTTTGTCCATGTCTTAGTGTTTTCATAATGTAAGTTTAGAAGAAAGTTGTACTTTTCTAGCTGTTGCACATGGGGATTCAGGGGTTTAAATATTACAAACAACAGGCAGTACAGTATCCTAGAAGCCCAAATGGCATTGGCTGGAAGTACGTGGGGCCTTCTACACCTAGCTGGCTAATGAAGTTCTAGGAATTAGGTTGACTTTAAGGTTGGCCTACTAGTCACCTCTTGGAATGGATTTTTTTAATGGTTGCTGTTTTAATAAAAATGTGTGTCAGTTGTTGGCTGCGTGACAAAAACACTAGTAATGTCTTCTTATCTATTTTTAGTTATAATCTATATTATATATTAATGTTTATTTAGCAGCCACATTGAGAGTTAAAAATAAATATGTGAAATTAATTTTAATGTATTTTTAGTAACTCATCTAAATTTATTATTTTAACATGTAAACAATATAAAATTAATGACCTATTTTACCTTTCTTTTGTATAATACCTTTGAAACCTGGTGTATGTTTTACAATTAACAACATATTTCAACATACTAAGCACTAATGACTTTGTAAGTGCTTCATAGCCACAGCTACTGCTTTGGACAAGCCTGGATTTAGAATATTTGCCTTGTGTCCTCTTACCTGTCATGGATCAACTTGTATTTTATTCCTTCTTGCCTTTTTTTATTGTGCATAGATTTCAAGAACAGGGGCATACTCCTGTTTGTAAAACGAAGATTAATGATAACCCTTTTTAGTGGTGATTCTTTGTGAAAGGTCTAAAAGAGAGCTTTAATCTCCAGTACAGAAATGCAGGCTATTTTCCAAAGGAGTTTGTTTTGAAACACTTCTCTCTCTGCCCATGATTTTTCATTATTGGTATCTTATGGTAGCAGATGCATACTTTTTGTTTGGGAGGATGTCTCTCTTTGTTTTTGGAAAGTTGAACATCACTTTTGTGACGAGAAGTGTATTCAGCTTAAGTGGGATTCCTAGATGGAGTTTATTTAATAAGGAGCTTTTATTGGACTTAAACATATTTTCATTGGTTTTCTAAGCTGAAATATTTTTTGTTAGGAGTTTAGTTTTTTATATTAATACCTATTAAGCAAATGTGAACTAATATACTTGTAATTGCTTTACCTTTTTATAGATAATCTTGCTATTAGCAATAGTTATGTTTCTAATGAGCAAAAATGGTGTTTTCTCTCTGGACTTTTATAGAAATACTTTGTAAATAACTTTAATTAAAATTATGTCTTTTAAAGAACTTAATTCCAGGAGGAATAATGTTGTCGCAAGATGTAAAGTAACTTACTCTAACTATGATAGGACTTCTTTTGATGTAAACTTTCAATAAGATATGGCTAGTTCCCTGATTTTTTTATTGTGATTTTATTTACTACTGTAATTCCATAAGTCAGTTTTCTGTTTTTGAACACTAAATTTGATTATTAAAATGCTTCATTCAACAAAATTTTTTTGTTCTCACATAGTAAATGTTAGAATTAGACTATGTTTTTTAAGACTTCTAGTCTTGTACGTCTTGATTGCCATTTACCTTTTTTGTGCATTAAGACAAGTGTCACTTAATTGCAGGTATGCGTGCCCATTTGAAATTGTGGCTATTACTTATCAGCTATGCTAGGTTCTTCATAGATAATTTACATGTTACTTATTTCTCAGTTCTCTCAAGCAGATATTTTTTTAGAAATTAGAAGAATAAATCTTTGAGCAGTTATGTAATTAGTCTAAAGACATACTAACCAATGATGGAAACAAGATTCAAACTCAAGTCTGTCTGATCCCAAAAGTCTTGCTGTTCATCATACTGCCTTATGGTGGCAGGAGGTGTCTGCTTGTGTGAGAGTGTGTATATGGAGTGGGGGTGAAGATATAAGGATTATCGGTTTAGCACAGTAATCTGTGACAAGGAGTATATTCTATTTGTGTTGTGTGCATATCGTTACGGCTTATATCTTTTTAAAGAGGCCAAGGCATTATAGTATCCTATACTGTGAAAAATGTAACATATTATATTGTAAGTGACAACCAAGGTCACCATTGCTTCTTGCACTTTTGCCAAATGTAGTTTTGAAGACTAGAATTTTTCAAATCTTGGTAGCCTATATTTTAGAAGGAAAATGTTTTGAAAGAATTTTAAATAAAACCCAAGAGTTTATATTTGCATATACTTGCATACTGGCTGAACCTGTCAGCCAAACTCAGCACTGTATTTGTGTGTGAGTTATTTTTTAAAATTGACTTTGAATGCCTGAATCAGGACTCATTTTGTTGAGTAGTAGAAAACTCAAACCAAACTGGCTTAAGAAAAACATGAATTTGTTGGCATCCTATATAATAAAAGCATAATATGCTAAGTGTCCTGCCGTCCAGTCAGCTGTTCAACCAATCAAAGCGTAATATGCAAATGATATGTTAAGGCCACTCAATCACTCGCTATGACATGCACTGACCACCAGGGGGCAGACAGTCGACCAGTTGCTAAGATGTGCACTGACCACCAGGGGGCAGATGCTCCAACTGGTAGGTTAACTTGCTGCTGGGGTCTGGCCAATCAGGACTGAGCGAGATGGGCTGGACATGCCCTGGAGCCGTCCCGCAGTCCTTCCCTGGCTGGCCAACTTCCCTTAGCCTGGCCTGTGCCCACTCGCAATCCGGGACCCCTCGGGGGATGTCGGAGAGCTGGTTTAGGCTCAATCCTGCAGACCAGGCCGAGCGACCCCACTGGTGCATGAATTTGTGCACCAGGCCGCTAGTAACTAAGTAATGGTACAACTGAATAAGTTGTGTCACATAACCAAAACCATCAGGGTAGAGTTGGCCTCAACCATACCATCAATACCTATCTTCTCCATTTGCTAACTCTGTTTCCTCTTGGTTGGCTCCATTATTAGACAGGCTTTCTCATTGTGGTCCTAAGATAACTGCTAGTACCTCCCAGCTACATCCTTCAGGTTCAAATATAGTATGAAATAGTGTGAAAGTCCTGGCCCAGTATTTTCCTCAGAATTCTAATTGCATCCCATTAGCTCTAATTGGGTTCATCCTTGAATCAGTGACAATGGGAGAGGGGAGGTGAGTGAAGTGGTATGTACCTATGGTTCATGCTTAGGTGATTGCTTGATCCCTGAGACTTGGGTAGCATTAACTCACTGGAAGCATGTAGGTATGAGAAGGGCTGCAAATGTGAAATGGGTTGCCACAAGTCAAGTGAGAATGGAACTCATTCAGTAACAAAATCAGTAAGCATCCTTTGGTTGGCAGGCACTCTCCATAGTCCTGATTGTTCCCAGTGTGCTGGCTTACTTAACTAATTTACATTACCTGCTTGGCACTTGAGAGCATTTGGGTTTGATTCCCCTGGTTTATAGCATCCTGTTACAGAACTATTGAATTTGTTGTGGTTATATAAATGTATATTTTTATCTGCTCCATTTAACAGATCTTTTTTTTTTAAATATATATTTCATTGATTTTTTACAGAGAGAATGGGAGAGGGATAGAGAGCTAGAAACATCGATAAGAGAGAAACATCGATCAGCTGCCTCCTGTACACTCCCCACTGGGGATGTGCCCGCAACCAAGGCACATGCCCTGACCGGAATCGAACTTGTGACCCTTGAGTCCGCAGGCCGACACTCTATCCACTGAGCCAAACCGGTTAGGGCCAGATCTATTTTTATAGCCTTAATCTTTTGGAAATTTGTGTCTTAAATATTTTTATGAATATGAAATTACATTTATTTGAGTTGTGGAATGGCAAAGATGTTTACAGAGAGTTAGGTTAATTAGTTTTTTTGCATGACTTTACCAAAGCAAGTTTTATTGTTGTATTGCCCTTCGCAGATGTGTTTTCATCAACATCAAGAACTTGCTGAGGCTCAGATGATAGTTAGAATTTTTTAGCAATAAAGTATTTTTTAATTAAAGTATATACATTTTTTAGGCATAATGCTATTGCATACTTAAAAGACTACAGTATAGTATACACTTAACTTTTACTAGTATATGCATCGGGAAGCTAAAATATTCATGGGACTTGCTTTATTGGGATATTCACTTTATTTGTGGTGGTCTAGAATGGAACCCACAATATCTCTAAGCCAGTGGTTCTCAACCTTCCTAATGCCGCAACCCTTTAATACAGTTCCTCATGTTGTAGTGACCCCCAATTTCATTGTTACAAATTGAACATAATTAAAGCATAGTGATTCATCACAAAAACAATATGTAATTATATGTGTGTTTTCCGATGGTCTTAGGCGACCCCTGTGAAAGGGTCGTTCGACCCCCAAAGGGGTCGCGATCCACAGGTTGAGAACCGCTGCTTTAAGGTATTTCTGTACTTTTTGGTTAAACCTCAGCTAGATGTCTTGAATTGCTTCTGTTAGTTTTTTTAAAGAATCTGTAGCCAGGGTTTTGGCTTGTATGTATGGTTCAACTAAACCAAGATACTGATCTAACTACCAGTGGTTGGGCTGAGGGTTGTTAGGTGGTTGCCATGACTGGAAGGGAGAGGGTCCAATCCGAGCCCTTCTGTAGGGACAGAATCTAAAGAGCCCTACTGTGGGAGCAAGCCAGAGCGGGATGGTGGAGTGGTACAGTTTTGTGGTACTATTTGGGATTTGTGTCAACAGTGTGGCTGGAATGCAGCACAATATATACAGGAAAAAATTCCTCCAGCAAGATTCTCTTGCATTGGATTTGGATTCAGAGCCTTAAGGTTTTGTCTAAGGCTCACTTCGCTTGTTTTAAAAGCTCACCTCCCTGTCTAGTCCCTCTTGTACACTCACTGTCCTTGTTGATTGTGAGTTCAGGTTTTGTCAGCTTCTATTTGTTGCCTTTTCAGATTCCATGAAGTCTAAAATTTTGGGGTATAGAGTTAGTTGCCAGATAAAATACAGGAAACCTAATTAAATTGAACTTGTTTATATGTTCCAAATATATATATATAGGATATATGCTAAATTTCTCTGTTTATCTGAAAATTTAACTGGATGTCATAAGTTCTTTAATTAAATTTTTATTTTAGATAATTACAATGTATATGCAGTTGTAAGAAATAATTCAGATCATCATGTATTTTTATTTGCTAAATCTGACAACCCTTCTGAGATATTTTCATGATAAGTAAATCCAACCTTAAAACATTTGTGTTATGCAAATAATATTGGTTAGAAACCTTTTGGGAGCCCTCTGATACTTCAGATAAGACTGATTTTTGAAAGAGTAATCTTTGAGCTGAGGTACTGCTAGTATGTTAACACTTTGAAAAGTTTAAAATAAAATTACCTTAAAAACAATGCAGAATTTAGAATATTTAGTAATTAATCTCCTTTCTGCAAGAAACTGCCCTGGAAGTGTTATGAAACAATGAACTAATTTAGCTTGAGGCATCTCTGAGCAGGTAATATTTTGAGCCATGTAGTCTCAGATCTTTTTTATTCCCCAGTCCTCCAAAGTCATCCCAACTCCCTTGACCCAGATTTGGCAAGAGGGTTATATAATCCTATTATTTTTTTAGCAATTTATGGTGATTTCATAACTGTGGAATAATAATTTGCATAAATCAGAGCCTAAATGTCCACCACCCCTTGGAACAGCTTGCTTGCTAATTCTGTTCCCTCATCTGGACTGTAGTTGGTATGGCATGGGGAGAAACATGGCCAGCATGTTTCCCACACAGCTGCTTAGTCAATCCCAGTTGTTGCTCTCCATTGGTAAAACAAACCTTACAACACTTTTATAAACAGAATAGACTAAATTGGGGTAAGGAGAGGAAATTGAATAAAACTGAACTAAGTAAAAATTGATTATCTCTTTTTTCCTTTATGCGGGGGACATAGCTCTAGAACATTGTTGTTCTCTAATGAGGAGGTGGAAATTGTAGCTGAAATTAATTAGGCCATGGACCTTCCATGAGATCTGCTCTGGTCTCCAGCTTGACCTCCTCTGGAGGAGCACAGCATCCACACGTTCTGTCTGCCACTGCTCACTGAGAGGCAAGACCCTGGTGCGTGGAGGCCAGTGGAGCAGATGGTGCTACTGCAGGACTCGGTCTACTCCGGTGTTGTCCAACAGGACTTCCTACAGTGGTAGGAAGGTCTGATATCTGCTATACGTGGACACTCAGCTCTTCAAATGCGCCTAGTATGAATGAGGAACTGAATTTTTAATTTAATTTTACTATTTAATATTTTAATAGCCACATGTGGCTAGTGACTGCCATATTGAATGGAGCCTTGAACCTTTACTCAAGCTTCTATAGGAATGGAAAAGTCAGTTTGCTTGTTCACCAAGCATACACTGAAAATAAAACCAAATAAATGCAGTATTTTAGATTCAGAATAGTCTTTAGTCTTCTTTTTTATAGTAGGACTTGACAAGTGTCATCAAGATTTAATCAGTTTAAACTTTGGCCTTAGTGATAAATTATTCCATATTATATCATGGGTTCTCTACAATATAAACAAATATGATTGCTATCAGTTAGGCAGCTATGTTGTGTAAGGGTTTTGTTTTTCTTTTTTAATCCTTACCTGAGGATATGTTTTTTAAATTGTTTTTAGAAAGAGAGGGTAAGGGAGAGAGAGAAAGAGAAAGAAAAATTGATGAAAGAGAAAAACATCAATATGAGAGAGAACATCGATCAGTTGCCTCCCGTCTGTGCCCTGACCATGGTTGAACCCGCAATCTAGGTATGTGCCCTGACCAGGAATCGAACTCGCATCCTTTTGGTGTACTGGATGATGCTCCAACCAACTGTGCCACCCTGCCAGGGCAGGGATTTGTTTTACTTCACAAGGTTTGGCTGGACACTACAAATAATTCTGCTTATATTTATTGAACCATAACTTTTGCTAGGCATTATTTCAAGTCTCATAACATCTTTATGAATGTAATTCTCACTTTGAGATGAGAAAACTGAGGCACAGACAGATAAAGTAATTAATTGCCTATGATTATACAGTTGGTAAAAGGTGGAACCACAATTAGAACTCGGGCAGACTGGCCCCAGACTTTATGCTCCGAACTACTATACTGTACTTTGTTAAAGTGTCCATCACATTTTGTTTGCATGCATAGAAGCTGACTATTGGTAGAAAATGCACTTAGTTCCAGGGATATTTACTGCAGCCCTGATGGTATAAGGAGAAGTTTCTCAGTTCCAAGACATTCAGGGCTGTGCTGAGGGCAGGCAGTTCAAGGTTCTAGCAGAGCAAGAGATTGGGCCTGGCTGTCACAGTGTCTAGTTGTGAGGATAGTGGAGGGTCTTTGGTTTGGGAAAAGGGTATAATTAAAGTGGGCCAGTGTTCTGGGCATGCTTAAGGCAGGCCAGCTTCTCACAAGCAGATACTAAATAGTTACTGAGAAATCGTGGTTTTATTTCTTGAGAGCTAAGTTGGAAAAATGAGTTGATAACTTATGCCCATGCTTCTGCCTTATAGTCTTTGAAAAAGTCTTTGAGTCTCACCTCATACTTGAACAAGGGGGAGTTAGAAGCACTGCTAGCCCCATGCCCCCCACACACAGTTAGTTGAAAATCCATGTATAACTTCTGACCCCCCCTAAATTTAATATACTAATGTTAATCAGAAGTCTTACTGATAACAGTCAATTAGCACATTTTGCATGTTATATGTATTATATACTATATTTTTACAATAAAGTAACCTGGAGAAAATAAAATGTTAAGAAAGTTATAAGGAAAATACATTTATAGTACTGTATACTGTATTTATTGATACCTTAAGTTTATATTGTCTGTCAGTATATATGTCAGTATTCTCTTACATGATACAAAACACTGTAAATGTTATATTACCAACACTAGACATAAAAAATGAAAAAATAATGTGAAAAATAAATTCATATTTATTTACAGGTGTAACAATTCATGCATCAGTAACAAACAAACAGCAATATGATTGTTTATGGCAGCCTAGCGTAATCTATACAATTGCTTCATGGTAGCCTAGCCTACCTACTAGTTAATGAGTCATCATAATATGTTTATGGCATGTAGTATCGCAGTCATATTAATAATACATTACTGGAAACATTGTTCCATTTAAAATGATGCACAGTTTCTCCATTTGAGAGAGTGGGGGGACGTAGGGGCAGAGAGGCACATATGGTAAGATAATGTGATTCTTTGAAAGCAGAGTTATAAAACAGTAAGAAAACTATCATTGTTGATTTTATATTAAATATCACTCACCATATACCTGTGTAAGGATGGGCCATCCACTTCCATACAAATCTTGCACTTGAATACTTAGTCAGTAATGATGGTGCTGGTGACACAAAAACATCTCGTACATTTCTTGCCAGGTAGTTATTAGATTTGCATGTGAAGACACACATACACAACAGATAAGTTCATTAACTGTACGGCATGATGTTTACTTACTGCTCAGTAAGTGGACGTGGATCATCATAAAGGCCTTCATCATAAACGTCTTCATGTTGCGTAGCTGAGGAGGCGGAGGAGGGCTTGCTCTTCCTGTCCCAGAGGAGCAGAGGCGCAGCAGGTGCAAGGGGAGGCAGGAGAGGCAGGCACATGCAGTGTAACTTCATGGAAATACATCATTTCTGTCTGACATCTTTGCTTTTTCATTTCTCTAAAAATGTTTCTGTACTGTACAGATCCTTCCTACACCATTAGCTTTAGTTTCAGTGCCTCTACCATGGAAAATTCTATGTCGTAAAATAAGTCACAAGCCAGTCTTTAATAATTGAAACCTTTCTGCCAGATTAGTTAATATCAGTTTGCTTCCTGGCATTGCTTCTTCTACATCTTCTTCCTCATCACTTGGCACTGATTGGAAGCACTCATCTTTATCAAGTCATCTTCTTTTAATTCCTCTGGCATGGTGTCTATCAGCTCTTGAAGTTCTCCAAGATTCATACCTTGAAACTCTTTACTCCCAACCTTTTTTCAATATCCACAGTTTCATGATTTTCCTCGATTGGCTCTGTCATAAATCCTGTGAAATAATTCACCACATCTGGGCACAATTTTCTCCAGCAGGAAATAATTGTTTTGGGTTTGATAGCTTTCACAGCTTTTTCTATAACACATGGCACCTTCAATAGTATAATCCAGATTTTCATGATGTTCTCTATATCCAGGTTCTCTTCCATAGTGTTGACAATCCTTTCCAGAGGGTACTATATGTAATGAGCTTTAAAGGCCCTAATGACTCCCTGGTGTAGAGGCTGAATTAGAGATGTGTCTGGGGGCAGGTAGACCACTTCGACACCCTCGGTGTTGAACTCATGAAGTTCTGGGTGGTCAGGGGCATTGTCCAATATCAAAAGAACTTTAAAAAGCAGTCCCTTACCAGCAAGGCACTTCCTGACTTCAGGGACAAAGCATCAGTGGAACCAATCCAGAAAAAGGGTTCTCATTGTCCAGGCCTTCTTGTTGTCATACAACCAAAACACTGGCAGCTGGTGTTCCTCTTCCTTTCAAGGTTCTGGAATTAGCAGCTTTATGGATAAGGGCAGTCCTGATCATACTGCATTTGCAAAAAACAGTAGAGTTAGTCTCTTCCTCTTGCCTTGACTCTTGGTGCTCGCTTCTCTTTCTTACTAGTAAATACAAAACACAGCCACACCATCCCACCCGC
>NW_006288615.1:10526645-10530588 GCF_000327345.1 Myotis davidii | reverse complement strand
CCCCCCCCCCCCCGCCTCCCAGAATAGGGCACCTTTGTCTGCATTAAAAACCTGTTCAGGCAGATACCCTTTCTCCTCATTTTCTTAATAGTGTCTGAGAATTCATCTGCTGCCTCTTGGTTGGCAGAAGCTGCTTCTGCTGTTACCTTGATTTTTTTTTTTAAGCTAAACCTCTTTCTAAAATTATCAAATCACCATTGCTGGCATAAATCCTCTAGCTTTAGGTCCTTCACCTTCCTTTTGCTTTAATTGGTAATACAATGACTTTGATTTTTCTCGAATCATATTAGAGTCTACAGTTACGCCTTTCTTACAGCTATCCTGTACTCATATAAAAGCTGCATTTCAGTACAAGATAAAAAGCTATTGTGCAAAAAGCGATGTAGCTGCAGCAATGGCTTCAGGAATTTCCTTTCCTTCCCTCCCCTTCCATCCCCCCACCCCAGTGGTTCTTAGGCTGGATTCATTTATTTTGAAATGGCGGGCAACCACAGCAGCAGACCTCAATCTACCTACATATCAAGCAGTCCGACTTTTTCTTGTAATGTCGTGACTTTCCTCTGCTTCTTGGGAGTACTTCCAGCATCACTAGTGGCAATTTGTATGGATCCCAGGGTGTTATTCAAGGTTTATGGTATTGCATTTAAACATGATGAAAACTGTGCAAGAGCCACAAGAGATCCCTTTTTACTGAGATGTGTAATTCACTGGGGATATGAATTGCTCACTGGGAGATGATTAGCATCACATGGCATTTTAAGCAGATACTCAAACACTTGAGCTCACCACATAGCAACAGGAGGTGGAAGCAAAATTATTACAGTAGTATAGTATATAGTACAGTTAATTTTATGCAGTTATGATTTAATACTGCACCTTTACGTTTGTTTACATTTCTCTCCTCTACAAATGGCACCATACATGATCTGTAAGTATGTGTGTAAATTTTCATAAAATTTAACCTTTTGTAATAGATTTGTATATATTTTATGGTAGTAAATGATAAAATGGACTAGTATCTAGTATATTTTATACATTCATAATATACCTTTCTCTTAACTTTTTCAATATTCCTAGGCTAAACTTAATATATATGAGTTTTTTTTTTCACATTGTTTTGAATATTTAAGAAAGAATGACCTATCTAGTCCTTTATGTTCCCCAGTAATGGTTAATTTAATGCTAGTGTGTCAGTGGTTGAGCACTGACCCTTGAACCAGGAGATCAAGGTCAATTCCTGGTCAGGGCACATGCCCAGGTTGCTGGCTCAATCCCCAGTAGCAGGCAAGCAAGAGGCAGCTGATCGATGATTCTCTCTTATCTCTCTCTCTCTCTCTCTCTCTCTCTCTCTCTCTTTTCTTTGTCTCTCTGAAAACCAATAAAGACACTAAAAAAAATTGTAAGGTGCTATTAAAAAAGCATATTGGTGCTTAGCGATTATATAAATGCTTTTTTATCATAAAAGTATAATCTATTATTTTTCTTGATAAATGAACTTTTCCAGATTTTTCCCCTTCATTAATTGTTCTCTAATGTATTTGTAGCTTGATTTTGTAAACACTATTTCTATTTTTATTTCTTTTTCAGCCAGAAACATGGTTATAATAAAAATTCAGTAATATCCATTTTTTTTTTACCCTTTCTGGAACATCGTAGTATTTAACAAACTAGAAACAGTAAGATTAAAGTCTGCCAAAGTAGCCAGGACCGGTTTGGCTCAGTGGATAGAGCGTCGGCCTGCAGACTGAGGGGTCCCGGGTTCGATTCTGGTCAAGGGCATGTACCTGGGTTGCGGGCACTTCCCCAGTGGGGGATGTGCAGGAGGCAGCTGATCGATGTTTCTCTCTCATCGATGTTTCTAACTCTCTATCTCTCTCCCTTCCTCTCTGTAAAAAATCAATAAAATATATTTTTAAAAAAAATAAAGTCTACCAAAGTATTCTGGTATATATAGTACTGGTATAATAATTAGAAAATATATATTTGTGGTGAGCTGTGTTCCTTTATATTTTAACTAAAGGCCCGGTGCATGAATTTGTATACCAATGGGACCCCTCGGCCTGGCCTGCAGGATTGGGCCAAAACTGGCTCCTCTACATCCCTCGAGGGATCCTGGATTGAGAGGGCTCAGGCCAGTCTGAAGGACCCCACTGGTGCATGATCAGGGCCAGGGAGGGACACGGGAGGTTGGCCAGCTAGGGAAGGACCATGGGAGGGCTCCAGGGCGTGTCTGGCTTGTCTCACTCAGTCTTGATCAGCTGGACCCCAGCAGCAAGCCTACCAGTTGGAGCGTCTACCTTCTGGTGATCAGTGCACGTCATAATGAGCGGTTGAGTGGCCTTAGCATATTAGGCTTTTATTATATACAACTAGAGGCCCGGTGCACAAAAATTTGTGCACTCGGTGGGGGTAGTGGGGAGTCCCTTAGCCTGGCCTATGTCCTCTTGCAGTCTGGGACTCCTTGGAGGATGTCCACCTGCTGGCTTAGGCCTGCTCCCTGGGGGATCGGGCCCAAGCTGGCAGGCAGATATCCCTCTGGCAGCCCTCGTGGGATGTCCACTTGCCAGCGGGGAGCAGGCCTAAGCTACAGTCGGACATCCTTAGCGCTGCTGAGGGGTGGTAGAGAGCTCCCACCACCACCACTGTACTGGCAGCCGTCAGCCTTTTGTTTACATTTCTCTCCTCTACAAATGGCACCATACATGATCTGTAAGTATGTGTGTAAATTTTCATAAAATTTAACCTTTTGTAATAGATTTGTATATATTTTATGGTAGTAAATGATAAAATGGACTAGTATCTAGTATATTTTATACATTCATAATATACCTTTCTCTTAACTTTTTCAATATTCCTAGGCTACAAAGTTAATATATGAGTTTTTTTTTTCACATTGTTTTGAATATTTAAGAAAGAATGACCTATCTAGTCCTTTATGTTCCCCAGTAATGGTTAATTTAATGCTAGTGTGATGTTTTTCCTAGGCATATAATATTTTTGGAGTTGAGAGATTGGGCACATTATGAAACAAGTAGCTAAAAAGTAAATGACCTTTTCACCATCTATAAAGCCCCTTATGAATTATTAAATTGTCATGTTGCTTTTGCTTATTGTAGTGTGTTCACTTGCTTCAGACAGTGAAAAATTATAATTTTTGTGTGTTTATTTTTGTTAATCCTCAACCGAGGATATATTTTTTTATCAATTTTGTTTTTGAGAGAGTGGCAGGGAGAGATCGAGGAGAAGAGAGAGAGAGAGACATATATCCATTTCCTCCCACACTCTCCTGACTGGGGCAGGGAATTGAACCTGCAACACCAGTATGTGCCTTTGATTGGAATAAAACCCTTGGGTGTATGGACTGATGCTCCAACCATTGAGCAACACTGGCCAGGGCTATTTTCCTTTTATTACAGAAATTTTCTTCTGACTCCTGTATATGCTGAGGCTAATTCCACTAGAAAATGTAAGAAGCATTTTAAAGCTTTATTGATATTAGGAATTGTAGTGCCTGGCTGGTGGTGCTCAGTGGTTGAGCACTGACCCTTGAACCAGGAGATCAAGGTCAATTCCTGGTCAGGGCACATGCCCAGGTTGCTGGCTCAATCCCCAGTAGCAGGCAAGCAAGAGGCAGCTGATCGATGATTCTCTCTTATCTCTCTCTCTCTCTCTCTCTCTCTCTCTCTCTCTTTTCTTTGTCTCTCTGAAAACCAAAAAATATATTTAAAAAAACAAACATTAAGTATACAGCACAACTGTATCGTTTTGCAAACCAATGTCACCCCAATAAATAAATTGAATTAGCCTAATCCAAAAAAAAGTGCCCTTTCAGTTCTGTACCACTTATCAAATATTGAAATTAGTTTGGATACCATCATTTTTATTTTCTATTTCACACTTATTTTTTTTAATGTTTATTACAGATCCTGGAAAGAAAAAAAGA
>NW_006288615.1:10520841-10525540 GCF_000327345.1 Myotis davidii | reverse complement strand
CAGGGTGGGGGTCCCCACTGGGGTGCCTGGCCATCCTGGGTGAGGGGCTGATGGCTGTTTTCAGACTGACCAAGCCCCCTGGCGACTGAAGCTCCCAGCCTTTCCTTTTTTTTAATTTTTTTTTTTATTCACTCCAGCTCCGAGGCCATGGTGACTGGAAGCAGGTATCTGGGGTTTATTTACCTTCTATAATTGAAACTTTGTTGCCTTGAGAGAAGGCAGCAGCCACCAGGAAGCTTGGCTTCTTCCATCTTAGGGGCAAGCAAGCCTCCTGCTCGCTCTAGCTCCGTGGCCACAGCCTGCTGAAAGCAGGTCTCTGGGGTTTATTTACCTTCTGTAATTGAAACTTTGTTGCTTTTGAGTGGAGCTCAGAGCCAGCGGCAAGCTGGCTTCCTCCATCACTGGCGCAAGCAAGCCTCCTGCTCGCTCCAGCTCCATGGCTGCCGGCCGCCATCTTGGTTGGGTTAATTTGCATATGGCTGCTCTGATTGGTTGGTGGGCGTGGCTTAAGGCATCACAAAAGTATAGTCAATTTGCATGTTTGTCTATTATTAGGTAAGACTAGAGGCCCGGTGCACAAAAATTGGTGCAGTCGGGGGAAAGGGGGGGGGTCCCTCAGCCTGGCCTGTGCCCTTTCGCAGTCTGGGACCCCTCAGGAGATAACGCCCTGCTGGCTTAGGCCTGCTCCCGGGTGGCAGAGTGCAGGCCCAATCCCTAGGTGCAGCCCCTGGTCCGGCTCAGAGCAGGGCCAATTGGGGAGTTGGGGCGCCGCCTTCTGTCATGCACAGAGCAGGGTGGATCGGGAGGTTTCGATGCCACCCCCAGTCACGCTCAGGGTAGGGCCGATTGGGGGGTTGGGGCACCGCCCCCTATCACACTCAAGGCAGGGTCGATAGGGAGGTTGCGGCGCCACCCCCTGTCACGCACAGAGCAGGGCCAATCCGGGGGTTGGGGAGCTCCCCCGGTCACGCACAGAGTAGGGCGATAGGGGAGTTGGGGCACCGCTCCCTGTCACACACAGAACAGGGCAGATCAGGGGGTTGGGACACCACCACTGTCACACTCAGGGCAGGGCCGATGGGGAGGTTATGGCTCTACCCCATCACACACAGAGCAGGGCCCGTGGGGTGGAGGGGTTGGGACGCTGCCCTCTATCACCCACAGAGCAAGGCCGATCAGGGGTGTGGGGCGCCGCACCCTGTCACACACAGAGCCGCAGGGCGATCAGGGGGTTTGGGCGCTGATCCTGGTGCCGGGAGGCCTCTCGGCTCCGCTGATCCCAGTGCTGGGAGGCATATTACCCTTTTACTATATAGGATAGAGGCCTGGTGCATGGGTGGGGCTGGCTGGTTTGCCCTGAAGGGTGTCCCGGATCAGGGTGGGTGTCCCGGATCAGGGTGGGTGTCCCCACTGGGGTGCCTGGCCAGTCTGGGTGAGGGGCTGAGGGCTGTTTTCAGGCTGACTGAAGCTCCCAACTGCTCCTTTTTTTCTTTTTTCTTTTTTTTTTATTCTGGGCCAGCTTTAGCTCTGAGGCTCCAGCGCTGAGGCCTCTGCTGCTGAAGTTCTATAATCGAAACTCTGTATCAACTCCAGCTCTGAGATCCCAGCTTGCTGAAAGCTGGTTTCTGGGTTTTTTTTAGCTTCTATATTTGTTAAAATGTTTCAGATTGCAGGGTCAGATGCCTGCAAGGCAGGCGGGGAAGCAAGCAAGCCTCATGTTAGTTTCAAGCTGCCTGGCTGCCGGCTGCCATCTTGGCTGGCAGTTAATTTGCATATCTCGCTGATTAGCCAATGGAAAGGGTAGTGGTCATTTGCCAATTACCATGTTTCTCTTTTATTAGATAGGATTGTGCTTCTCTATGTAGATCTCAGTGATTTCATTCAGTGAAATCAGTAGAAGGTTCAATTTCAGGTGTGTAAGAGCTGGCTATTAACATGTCATTGTCCTACTATTTCTTGGTTGTACTACCCTTCCTATATAATAAAAGGCTAATATGCAAATCAACTGAAAGGCAGAAGGATCAGTCAGTATGACGCGCACTGACCACCAGGGGGCAGATGCTCAATGCAGGAGCTGTCCCCTGGTGGTCACTCCACAGGGCGAGCGCCACTCAGCCAGAAGCCCTAAGCCAGGCTCACGGCTGGCGAGTGTAGCAGCAGGAGCCTCTCCAACCTCCGTGGCAGTGCTAAGGATGTCCTATTGCTGGAATGGGCCTAAGCCATCAGTCGGACATCCCCTGAGGGCTCCCAGACTGCCAGAGGGTGCAGGCCTGGCTGAGTGACCCCCTGAGTGCATGAATTTTGTGCACCGGGTCTCTAGTCCTTTATAATATGAAGCATTATTTTGGAGATGGTTGCTTTTATTTGATTTCTTTTCAAAAGAAGAGTAGTGTTTGATATTTTTTAACCTTAGAAGAAATCAAAGGGATATTTGTGTTTCTAGGTTTGCCTATCTGCCCTAATGTTTGTGTGCTATAAGGGAGATTATCTACAGAAACGATGTAGGTTTTTAATACTATAAGGTTGAAAATTCTCCTATGTAGGAGTAATAATTCTGGCAGGATTGGCACTGTTTTAGTTAGTAATTGTTTTATGGCTGCCAAAAAGATTGAGTAGTTATATGTGAACTTTGTTTCATAGTTAGAATTTTTCTCAGTATCATATTATACTTTCTCTTTTTTCTCTGTTTGGATAAACAGTGTTTTTAGTGGGATTTTAGAGTAACTAGAACAGCCTTTGACTGATAAAACCAATTTAGGGGAAAATCCTTTTTGATAAAAAGAAGTATGATGTTTTAGTATATTGAAGATGTATACTTCCTGCTAGTAGTTTTTGTTACATGATTCACTAAAATATTTTTCCTTTTTTTTTTTTTTTTTTTTTTTTTGCATTTTACTCTTACGTGGATGTGCTTATAAGCCAGTGGTTCTTAACCTTCCTAATGCCATGACCCTTTAATACAGTTTCTCATGTTGTGGTGACCCCCAACCATAAAATTATTTTCATTGCTACTTCATAACTGTAATTTTGCTACTGTTATGAATCACAATGTAAATATCTGATATGCAGGATGTATTTTCATTGTTACAAATTGAACATAATTAAAGCATAGTGATTAATCACAAAAACAATAATTATATATGTGTTTTCCGATGGTCTTAGGCGACCCCTGTGAAAGGGTCGTTCGACCCCCAGAGGGGTCGCGACCCACAGGTTGAGAACCCGATAAGCAGTATTCAAATTTGTGTCAGACTTTTATTTGTGCTTTGATTACTTTTGCAAAAAACATACTGATATCTTTCTTAGTGAATGCCCCGAGTTAAAAACTTCCCACTGAAGACAATCAGCTCCAACCGCACATCATACAACAGGCAGGTCCCTTGTGGACTTATCTATTATCAGCTCCTCGCTTTGTTAGTAAAATCAAGGATGGGTTGACCATAGGGTCTTGACTCATTTTTTACTAAACCAAAACAAAAGGCTGTCTTTGGGCTCCAGTTCAGTGTTCTTTTTAATACTCCGCAAACAAAATTTTCTTCTTGAAAGATAACCCAGTTGCTGCAAAGGAACCATGGTATAGAAGTGAAAATTTCTAACTATGTTATTGCCAGGTAATGTTCTCCCATTCTTCAACTTTCACATAGCATTCTGTGAGCTATAACAGTTTAATCACTGAGACCCTCTGGCAACTAGTGTTATAAAAATTTGATCATACCATTATTTATTGTTTTCATTTTAGGGTTTTTTTTGTTTTTTTTTAATAACGCAAAGTTTATTTAGAAAGTCATAGAGGTTGAAAAGGTGAGCCAGCAGGTCTGTGTGGGCTTAGGAAATAAATTACAGGTATAAAAAAGGGCCTGTGTGATTCACTTGGTTGAGGGTTGTTCTGTGCACCAAAAGGTTGCTGGTTTGATTCCTGGTCAGGGCACATGCCCAGGTTGCTGGCTGAATCACCAGTAGGGGGGCATGCAGGAGGCAGCTGATTGACATTTCTCTTTCACACCCATGTTTCTCTCCCTTCCCTTTCTCTCTCTCCAAAATAAAATAAAAACATTTATGTATTTACTTATTTTAAAAAGGCCATTGGAGCTTAGGAGAGAGAATGACAAAGGTAATGCCTAGGGGATAGATGGGCTGCAGGGGGGAGAGACAAACTCAGACATGCTCCAAAGGGGGAGCACTCCCATTTTAACTTTTGAAATGAGTGAGCCATATGTTCTCTTTTTAACTGCTTTTAGTAAGAACAAGTGATAAAGATGGACTATAACGGTCTTTTCCAATTATTTAATTTACTAGAGGCTTGGTGCATGAAAATCGTGCATGGGAAGGGTTCCTATGCCTGGCCAGCGATCAGGGCTGATCGGGGCCTTCCGGCTGCCAGCCAGGGCCTTCCTTCATTCTGCGCCGCCCCCCTTGTGGTCAGGGCACGTCATAGCAAGCAATCAAACTTCCAGTTGAACTCCTGAGATGATAATTTTCATATTAGGCTTTTATATATATTTACTAGAGGCCCAGTGCATGAATTCGTGCACAGGTGGGGTCAAGCTGGCTAGGCCCCAATCAGGGTGGATTGGGGCTGGGCCTCTCGAGAGGAGGAGATGGCGGGAGATTGACCGGCCAGCCCGCCCAGATCTTGCCAATTAGGGCCAGGCTGGCTGGGGGAGGGGCCATGGGTGGTTGGGTGGCTGGCCCTGACCCT
>NW_006288615.1:10517640-10520507 GCF_000327345.1 Myotis davidii | reverse complement strand
CAGCCAGCCCAGCTCTTGATCAGGGTGAGAGAGCCTGATCAGAGGCAGGCTGGCAGGGGGGAGGGGCGGCGAGGTTGGTCCGCCAGCCCCACCCCCTGATCAGGCAGGTTCGCTGGCCACAGTGGGCATCATAGCGACCGGTTGTTATAGTTGTTATGGCCCTTACGATTGCTGGCTTTATATATATATACTAGAGACCCAGTGCACAAAAATTTGTGCACTTGGCGGGGGAGGGGGAGTCCCTCAGCCCGGCCTGTGCCCTCTCGCAGTCTGGGACCCTCGGGAGATAATGACCTGCTGGCTTAGGCCTGCTCCCAGGTGGCAGAGGGCAGGCCCAATCCCTAGGTGCAGCCCCTGGTCGGGCTCAGAGCAGGGCTGATTGGGGAGTTGTGATGCCACCCTCAGTTACGCTCAGGGTAGGGCTGATTGGCGGGTTGGGGCACCGCCCCCTGTCACACTCAAGGCAGGGTCGATGGGGCGGTTGTGGCACCGCCCCCTGCCATGCACAGAGCAGGGCCAATCAGGGAGTTGGGGCGCTGCCCCCTGTCACGCTGATCCCGGTGCCAGGAGGCATATTACCCTTTTACTATATAGAATAGAGGCCTGGTGCATGGGTGGGGGCTGGCTGGTTTGCCCTGCAGGGTGTCCTGGATCAGGGTGGGGGTCCCCACTGGGGTTCCTGGCTAGCCTGGGTGAGGGGATGATGGCTGTTTGCAGCTGGCCACACACCCTTCAGAGTGGGGGTCCCCACTGGGGTGCCTGGCCAGTCTGGGTGAGGGGCTGAGGGGCTGAGGGGCTGTTTTCAGGCTGTGACTGAAGCTCCCAACTCCTCCTTTTTTTAATTCTGAGCCAGCTTTAGCCTGGCTCCAGCTCTGAGGCCTCAGCTTCTGAAAACAGGTATCTGGTTTGTTTCGGTTCTATAATAGAAACTCTGTATTACCTCCAGCTCTGAGATCCCAGCTCCCTGAAAGCTGGTTTCTGGGGTTTTTTTTTAGCTGGTATTTGTTACTGTTTCTTAAACTGCAGGCTGAGAGGCCGGCAAGAATGTTGCAGTCTTCCATCACTGAAGCAAGCAAGCCTCATGTTCAGTTTAAGCTGCCTGTCTGCCGGCAGCCATCTTGGCTGACAGTTAATTTGCATATCTCCCCTGATTAGCCAATGGGAAGGGTAGCGGTCGTACGCCAATTACCATGTTTCTCTTTTATTAGATAGGATAGATGGATTTGCTTTAAATTTCTCTGACTGAGGTTTATTAGGCAAAGTGAACTCCATAGAATGCATCATTTTTTCCTGTCACTTTAGTGTTTTCTGATCTAAACTATCATTTTATGAGGAGGGGTTGTGCTTTTTCTCCACTGCAAGTTAAAGGACTCGGTTACTAGATGGGAGGGGGAAATTAATTACTATTTTCTTTTGAGAGAAATCAATGTGATGGACCACTAACTACTAATTTGTTTTGCCCCTTGCCAATAATGACATTATGGTATAGTATTATCTATTTCTTGTGTAGCAATACTACACTGGTTAGATTAGTCTTAACAGAACCATTACATACAATATTGTAAATAGTAAATTTTCAAACATAATTCAGGCAAATAATTTATTTTTTCTTGTTCAGTTGATGGAGGGTCAAAGTGTTTGCCAGCGAAATTGTCCTTTGAATCAGAATTATCTTAGGATATATATTATTTCCTAGGTAGTTTGCTGTATATTTTAGGTACTTTACCAGCTCTCAAAAACAAACAAACATGGTCAAAGGATGCGTACGAGTGTCTGTATACAGACAGGTGCACATGTATATGCGCTCTCATGGATTCATATTTGTGTTTATGATTGATTATCAGTCATTTATCTGAATAACTGATAAGCACACAGAGGCTTAACATTTAATGGCACAAAGTAATCTCTTTGTTATGGCTGAAGCTGGTTTGGAAGATCTGACTAGTAAAATAAGTGCAATATACTTTTTTGTATACTAATGGTTTGGTACACACACACACACACACATACACGAATACATATTTGTGGTTAATATTTACTTTCTGAATTAAGATAGTAAGCCATTTGATGCCATCAAACTTTAGACTAAAGTTTTATCGTCATAGCACATATGTAGTCATGAATTTAGGGATATTGATAAATATTAACATTTCTCATACTGCATATTTCTGAAGTCCCTTCTACGTGTTAGATATTTTTTGGTGTCGATAATGTAACAGTGAATAAATCAGGCTTATTTTCTGCTCATATACTCCTTTCTTTCCAGTCAGGAGAACATATACATTAATTTTTAAAAATTGCAAATATGTTAAGTTTAAAAAAGGAAAGATACTAAGTGTTATGATGGTGTACCATAGAGGTTGTGTTAATTATCTATTGGTATATAATAAACTAACCCACAAGTTAGTGGCTAAAGTAGCAAACATCATTATTTCATATTTCCTATGAATCAAAAATTTGAGAGAGCATTAGCTGAGTGCTTCTGGTTCAAGATGGTCCTTGAAGTTGCAGTGAAGGTATCAGCAGCTGCAGTTATCTGCAGACTTGATTAGGTTGGAGAATCCATTTTCAAAATGGCTCACTCACATAGCTCTTGGCAGGATATCTCAGTTCCTCCTGGCTGTTGGCAGGAGGCCTTAGTTCCTTACAGTATATGGCTTCTCAATAGGCTATTAAATGTCCTCATAACTTGGCAGCTACCTGCCTCCAGAATAAGCAGTGAGAAAGAGAGAAGGGAGAGGGGAACAGGGCTTCTCCATCTGGCCTGAGGTTAGAGCATCAGTGGGCACACTGTAGGCTTGCAGGTTCAATTCCTGGTCAAGGGCATGTTCTTGGGTGCAGGTTTGCCCCCCCCCCCCCCCTCGCGC
>NW_006288615.1:10515067-10517628 GCF_000327345.1 Myotis davidii | reverse complement strand
CCCCCCCCCCCCCCCCCGCCTTGGGGCTCATGCTGGAGGCAATGGATCGGTGTGTCCTTCACATCTGTTTCTTTTCTGTTTCTCTTTCTCCCCATTCCCCTCCCTTCCACTCTCTCTAAAAATCAATGAGAAAAATATCCTCAGGTGAGCATTAAGAAACAAATAACAACAACAAACATGATAGCTGGGCTTCAAGGGCAAACATTCTAAGAGAGAAGAAGGAAGAGGAGGAGGGAAAGGGACAAGGGGAACAGGAAGGGTGGCGGGGAGGGATGGAAGGAATTAGGTGGAAGCTGCATTGCCTTTTCTGACATAGCCATAGGAGTCATACAGCATCACTTCTGCTACATTCTGCTCATGAAGATAGTCTCAGAGTCCCACCCAAATTCAAGAAAGGAGAAGGAGACCATGCCTCTTAATGGGGAATGGCAAGGTTCTGGAAAAGCATTTGGGCCACAATTATTGATGTGGTCATTTTTGGAAAAATATAATCAGTTGCAGAAGGGAGAACAAGAGGGGATGCTAGCAGATCAGTCAGCATGCTTGTAGTAGTCCAGGAAGGAGATGAAGTGGCTGGGGGATGGAAAGAAATGGAAGCATGTAAAAGATATGCCAGAAGATGGATAGAACGTAGTGAAGGAGATGAGATGTTAGGAATGGCCCCCTGTCTATGACAGGAGCAATCAAGTGGATGTGGTGCCTTATTCTGGGATAGGAAATCCTGGGTAAAGACCAAAGTGGGGATGGAGGTTTTGTTTTTATTTTTGTTTTCACTGGTTGTGGTTGTGGTGGGTGAGTTAGCGGAAAGAGTCTGACTTCATTTCTGAATGAATTGAGTTAAAGTTATATGAGGGATATTTAGTGTAAACGGATGTTGCTAGTTTAGTTCAGAGAAGTAGTCTGGGCTGGAAACAAGTATTTGAGAATTTTAGATGCATAGATGACAGTAGGTTTGGTTAAAGTTTGTGTAGATGAATGTAGACTCAGAATATACTATTTTAACAACTGTTGCCCTATCAGTGTGTCACTACTACTGTTATTTACTTGATTACTAGTATATTCACATTTTACCTAAATTTGAGAGAGAAGTACTTGATAAATTAAAAAATGCACCCTGAAACTGGTATGAAAGACTGAAAATAAAAACAAACAAACAAAAAAACCAAAAGAACAAGGAACCCTATCTTTCTCCCAGAAAAAAAAAAAAAAAAGAATGTATGAAAGGTAGGAAGAGCCAAAAGCCCAGAGAGAAAGAAATCTCTGGGTTATAGGCTAGAGCCTGAAATTGCTGGAACAGTTCAGAGAAGTGGGTTTGGGACTGGCAGTTTGGATCCCATCCGAGAACTATATCCCAGACAAGAACATGGGGATAGAGTAAGGAGTTCCTAGATCTGACTTAAAAGAGAGAGCTGGGGGTGGGATGCACAGCTGGGCCAGGAATGGAACCTGGGTTACCATTACTGGCGGGTCTGGAACTGAGGGTGGAACTCTTCCCTCAGGGAGGGGAGAAGGGGAGAGTCTGAAGGAGGGACTGAGGGTTTGGGAAATCTGAAAGAAGCGGAGGACTGGAAGCTCAGATTAAAGCAGGACAGTGGCCAGGACCCTCCAGGGATTGAAGTAGGGTGCAGGTAAAGGCTGTGGCCCAAGAGAGGCCTCTGGCACAAGTAAGAGCAGGGGCAGTGAGAGGGGCTCAGAGATGAAAGCTTGGAGGTGGGTACATCTGAGGTTGCGACTCCAGAGACTGAGTTGGGGGCATAGGAGGGGAACTAAGCATAAATCCTTCCTGTTTTATGCCAGTTTTTCTCTTCAGACTGGACCATGAGTATAACAGTTCTGTTCACTTTTCTCCAAGGAAAGACAGTTTGTAAAAATAAATCTTTGTTGTTGAAAGTATTACAGATGTCCCTTTCCCCTCCTCCCCCCATTGACCCTTTCTAGCCCATCCTTGCCCCCACCCCCACCCCAGGCCTTCACACTATTGTCTGTGTCCATGGGTTATGCATATGAGCATATAAGTTCTTTGATTAATCTCGTCCCACCCACCTCCACCTTCCCTCTGAGATTCCACAGTCTGTTCCATGTTTCTATCTCTGGATCTATTTTATTTATCAGTTTATTTTGTTCTTTAGATCATGTGACACTTTGCTTAGCATAACACTCTCCAGGTCCCTCCATGCTGTCTCAAAGTTTCTGTTTACACTCTTGTACAGGTGGTAGTATGCACACCACCCTTTTCAGTAAATGTGGCTGCTTCTAGATTTGCGTCATCTGTCCCTTCTAGATATGGATTCTCCCTTGTTCTATTTTTATATTGAAGTACTTACTCTCTTTTGTCATATGTTGCTATTTAAAAACAATGTTAAATAAAAGGTTTTAAATCTTTTTATGTAAATAATGCTTAGAGTGCTCCTTTAGCTTGCTTTGTCTTTCAGTTGCCAAGTAAAAAGGGGGCTTTGATAGCCAGGATATAGAGCAGTTCACCTGAGGGTTGAGGCCTGCCTCTAGAGCAGCGGTTCTCAACCTGTGGGTCGCGACCCCTTCGGTGGTCGAACGCCTAAGAT
>NW_006288615.1:10514080-10514922 GCF_000327345.1 Myotis davidii | reverse complement strand
TCAATTTGTAACAATGAAAATACATCCTGCATATCAGATATTTACATTATGATTCATAACAGTAGCAAAATTACAGTTATGAAGTAGCAACGAAAAAAATTTTATGGTTGGGGGTCACCACAACATGAGGAGCTGTATTAAAGGGTCGCAGCATTAGGAAGGTTGAGAACCACTGCTCTAGAGGTTTTCTGGGTAACAGACTCCCATTCCTTCATGTTGTCAACCATCATCTTTCAAATCCACCTGAGCTTGGTTTACTTTTTCCTCCATTTTCTTTTTACAGCATCTTTACTTCATGCTTTTCTCTTTCTTCCTAGAAGATCAACCTAGTTGATTTCATTGTTTTAATTTTTACCAAGCTCCACATAATGAGACTGCATGGTGACTGTGCTTTGTCTTCATTCGTGCCTATTAGACTTTAAGTACTTTATTGGCCATCTCTTCTAAAATGAATATTATTGAAAAAGATTATATTAGCACTTAATGCCAGTAAAATCTAAAGAACACTATTTATGTTTAAAGATTCAACCCCTCTTGGAGGAATGTATTATAGTAATGTACATACTTGCGTAAACACACACACACACACACACACACACACAAGCACCTGTATTTATACATGTCATTAATATTTTCATCTACATGAATATACACTGAGTGGCCAGATTATTGTGACCACCTGATGTTTGTAGGCAAATTAGCTATAATTTCGTGCCAAAGTTGCTAGAGGGCCAGACCATTATAAATAGGGAAGCAGGTTGTTTACCATGACAGTAGAAGTGATTTTTTTATCAGAAGATATGGGTAAACAACGCAATTTAACAGCCTGTGAACGTGGGACG
>NW_006288615.1:10506633-10513112 GCF_000327345.1 Myotis davidii | reverse complement strand
GTGCTTTCAAGAACATGAGGGAGACTTTACCTTGCTTAGGTGGCCCCCACAATCACCAGATCTCAATCCAATTGAGCATTTGTGGGACGAAGTTAGAAGAGCCATCAGGCAGCTGGTTCCACAAACCATCAAATCTCACAGAACTGGACAGTGCTATTCATCAGGCATGGTGTCAGATTCCTCGCATCACCTTTCAACATCTTGAGTCAGTGCCAAGAAAAATCGCTGCAGTATTGAAGGCAAAAGGTGGCCCAAAAAGTATTGATGGGGTGGTCATAATATGGCCACTCAGTATGTGTGTATATATATGTATGTATGTGTATGTGTGTATATATATATATATCCATCCATCCCACATTCAAAGGCTGTTAAATTGCATTGTTTACCCCTATCTTCTGATAAAAATCACCTCTACTGTCATGGTAAACAACCTGCTTCCCTATTTATAATGGTCTGGCCCTCTAGCAACTTCAGCGCGAAATTATAGCTAATTTGCCTACAAATGTCAGGTGGTCATAATAATCTGGCCACTCAGTGCATATATTTGACTATAGGAAGATATCTGTGTACTACATATCTATAGGTGTGGTGTGTGTGTGTGTGTGTGTGTGTGTGTGTATAAAATTAGTTTCTTTAGGTTGCATAACAAACTACCACAAACTGTGGCTTGAATATAAATTTATTGTCTCACAGTCCCGGGGGCTACAAGTTCTCAAAAACAAGGTGTGGGCAAGGCCATGCTCCTTCTGAAACCTACAGGGGAGAATCTTTCCTTGCCCCTTCCAGTTTCTAATATTTGCAGGCAGTCTTTGGCATTCCTCGGCTATGGATGCATCATTCCAGCCTCTGCTCTATTGTCACATGGCCTTCATCTTCTCCCTGAGTGACCCTGTCACTCTTCTCATAAAGACAGGAGCCATGTTGGATTAAGTGTGACCCATCATTACGAATTACCTCAGCAGCTCTGTTTCTGGATGTCACATTTTGAGGTAGTATAGATTAGGGCTTCAACATATACCTTGGGTTGGGCAAAATTCAACCTATAACAGTTGATAAGAATATTTTGATCATAAATAATAACATGCTAAAATCAGATTATTGTCTTCTTAATCCCTATCTTACAATTCTTTCAGCGCTGCCTCTACCACCTTTCCATATGCTGAGCAAATATTACTAAACTACTACATTCTTCTTTGTTTCTGGTACCCAAGATCAAATATAGATTCAGAGGAAATGTTCAAACTAGTTTTCATATAAAGCTAGGAGAAAGAAGGTGAACAATTAAAAGTGGGTTTCATGTGTAATGCATAAAAAAAAAGAATTTGGTGGCCATAAGAAGTAGAATACTTTGATCCTAATATTTCTAGGAATTCCTTGATGTGAGTGTAAAAAAAATCTAGATTTTATTTATTTTATTGTTTTACAAAATATGGTTGGAACTGACTGGGTAGATTAAAGTTTTCACTAAATTTTTAGATTTAGCCTTGATCGGTGTGCTCAGTGGTTAGATTCTCAGTCAAGGGCACAAACCTGGGTTACGGGTTCTATTCCCAGACCCTGTCAGGGCGCATAACCAATCTAACCAATCGATGTGTCTTGCTCACATCAGTGTTTCTCTATCTCTTTCTCTCCCTCTTCTTCCATCCCTCAACTCTTTCTAAAAAGAAAAATCAATGGGAAAAAATATCCTTGGATGAGGATTAGCAAAAATTTTTTTTTCTTTTTTATATTTAGACAATGAAGATGGAAAAGAAAGGGAATTTTATCTGTTTCATAATATTTTATTTGGAAATGTTTTCGTATTTTAATGTATACTCATTTGAAACTAATGAAAGGGTTATTGCATACTTTTTCAATAATTATTTTAGGAAAAGTGGTTTAACTGATACAGAAATATGGAGTAGATAATTACTACAGCAATATACCTGTTTTTATGGACTTGCATATATATAACATAGTTGCAACTGAAGAATGAGTTAAAATGTTGGTGTTTTTATCCATGCAAACAAGAAATTAATCCCAATGGAGTGTTGTTTTCCCTCTTGAAATTATGTATTCATTTGAATTGTATTTTTCTGTACAACTGAAACTAATTCAAAATAATATTGAATGTAAACTGTTATTTAAAAGTTTATTAAAAAATATTTTTTCTGTCCTTATCCAAATTTTAAAAATCAATTATTTTAATAATTGTAAATTCCTTCCCCCTTGCAGTTACAATTTTTCTTTTAAATGAGCTGAATTAATACCTGTGGTTAGGAAAGCAAGTTAATCTAACAGTATTTGAACCAATGGATTGCTTAATATTCTTGTAGACTAATGATCTGTTTCTATTAGTTTATATTTCATCTTTTTCAAAGACCATAGGTTGGGAAATGCTTTTGGGTTTTGTTGTCATAACTTAGATGATTTCTTAGTGCACTTGCAAGTTTGGAGTAACAGTCTTGACATGACCTTATTCTTTCTTATATATGAAACCACTAAAATTCTTTTTTTGATCAGTTGTTTTGTTAACAGTAAAAGCTGCCCTGCCTCACTCACAGCTTGTGGGAGTATATAAAATAGTAATTTGTGTATTATTTTGGAAATTGTAAAATGCAGTTCAGCTGTAAGAGGTTATTAACAATAATATTTGAACTTAAATGAGAATGCATATTGATGTCCTCTGGTTAATGTTTGTTATGGTCCGTATACTATAATAAGTCTAGGATTCTTAGATCACCTTGTTGTTGTTTTTTAAAATCCTTACCCAAGGATATGTTTATTGATTTTTTTTTTTTTTAGGAGAGGAGGGAGAAAGAAACAAACAAACATCGATTGGTGGCCTCCCATATGCTCCCCGACCATGGAGAGAACCCATAACCTAGGTATGTGCCCTGACTTGAAATCGAACCCGCAACCTTTTGGTGTACGGGTCGATGCTCCAACCAACTGAGCCACCAGGCCAGGGCTGGACCACCTTTTTCTTTTAAATATATTTTTATTGATTTCAGAGAGAAGGGGGGGGGGGTGAGAGAGAGACAGAGAACAAGAGACAAAGAGACATCAATGATGAGAGAAAATCATTGATTGGCTGCCTCTTGCATGCTCCCCACTGGGATTAAGCCTGCTACCTCGGATGCTCTTGACCGAAATCAAACCTGTGACCCTTCAGTCCACATGCCGATGCTCTATCCACTGAGCCAAACCGACGAGGGCTGGACCACCTTTTTTTGTGTGAATGTTTAAGTTATCCAATAGGATATCTAACCTTTTCAATGAGACTGTCTTGAAAATAAGATTAATTTTGCTAACTACCCCTTTCAGGAAGATTTATAAAGATGATTGGAAAAAGAAATTCAGTCAGTTCTCATTATTTGCAGTGCTTATGTTCTATAATGCTGCCATAGACACTGAATTAGTGATTGCTGACACATTGCTCCTAAGGGAAATACAAAATACAGACTTATGTTTCTGTGAGCCTTTGGTTATATTTCCTCAACAGATCAGTACATAAACCTTGTTTATATTTCTGTTTAAAAGACTCCTTTAATATACATTGTTAATTCATTAACATTGGACCTGTGGCCAACGAACGGTACTATAGCTCATGTGTCAACAAAGCTTATCTAACACATTTTCTCATAAGGCAGGCACATCAGAGCCGTTTTGCACTTAGGGACACTAGAAGCATTTCACCACTATGCCTGGGGGCCATTTCAAACAGTAAACCAACAAAAAATACACAGATGCAAAAAACGTGATACTAAATAGACCTTGGAATGCTTACTTGTTTACAGTGTGAGAGCTGAAACTAGAAGGCATAGTTGTCTTGTTCTACCTCAGCTGGGACTTAATTTTTTGCCACTTTGCGTATTCCTCGAATGACTACAAAAGGGTTGTTGTTAGTATTGATTTGAAGTTTACAAATATATTTTTGGGAATAGGTGAATTCACAAATACAAAATCCATGAATAAATAAGAATCACCTATATACTGAACAGGGAAAGAACGAGTTATGTTAATTATTAAGTTGTTAAATTTGGATTAGATACAGATACTTTTATCTTAATGCTAACAGTAAATTGTATGTCCTCTATCTTTCTCTTCTAATTTCTCAAACAATATAGCCACAAAATCTCCATTTTCAATGATATTTGTAACAAATAAATTAAAGCCTTGCTCTTTCATTTGGTAATAAGGAATCTGCTACTTAAAGGAATCATCAATTGCTATGTAGCATCAGAAAGAAGACAGAGGACTTTGGCCAGTGTATGTAGTCAGTGTGTGGTACCTCTTTCATTATGTGACTCAGCCATAGTTATGTTCTTTAAGTAACTCTACTCTGACATACTCTGGCTATTTCTGGGCATACAAATCAGGGACAGCTGATCTATCTTGGTATCATTTACTAGATGAGATTTTAGTTCTATTAAGTTGTGTCTCAATGTCTTTTACACAGTGAGGGTAGTAGTAGTATCTACTTTATGATTTTAGTGTGAGAATTAAGTGAATGGGTATATAGAACAAACTTAAAATAGTGCCAACCACTTAAGTTAATGCTCAGTAAATGTGAGCTATTGTTATTACTATTGTTATCATCTTGATTTCAGTAGACCCTTTTTATTCTTCCCTACTCTTTACTGTCAGCATTGATAGAGCAATTGAAAAACTTGTGTTTTATATTTCTTGTGTTTGTAACCTTTGTGTACTCATGGTTATCATAGATCTGATTAGTCATGCCCTATCCCATCCCTCCTTCTAACATTGTATGCAGTCATGACTGGGGAGGAAATAAACATATATGTTCAGTCCTCCATTATGAGCCAAAAGTAGATGTGGGGACTTTAGCAATGAGTTGTCAAAGGATTATTTAAAAAAATATTCATTAATTTATTTGTCTTCCAAAATTAGTCTTTCATTTTTTAAAATATATTTTTATTGATTTTTAGAGAAAGAGGAAGGGGGAAAGATAGAGAGATAGAAACAGCGATAAAAGAGGAAACATCATCGATTGGCTGCCTCCTGCATGCCCCCCCCACTGGGCTGGAGCCTGCAACCTGGGCATGTCCCCTGATCATGAATTGAACCAGTAACTGACCTCTTGGTTCCTGGGTCAACGCTCAACCACTGAGCCATACCAGCCGGGCAAGATTATTAGTCTTTTGACTGATTTGTTTTCAGAAAATGGTTGTCAGTGTATATAAGATTTACTCTTATAGTGAATTATGGATTATGTTAAGACTTAAGAAAAAATGAGTCCTTCATGATGAGCCAAAAGTTGACGTAGGGACTTGAATAATGAGTTGTCAGACTTATTTTTTAAAATATTCACTAATATCTTCATTTGTCTTCCAAGATTATTAGTCTTTTGACTGATTTGTTTTCAGAAAATGGTTGTCAGTGTACTGGTATATATAGGATTGACTCTTAAAGTGAATTATGGATTATGTTAAGACTTGATTAAGAAAAAGTGAGACTCCATCCGTCCATTCTACCATCCTGTCATTTACTCACCATATACAAAATATAATTCAGAGAAGTTTTCAAAAAAGAAGGAACTTTTAACCAAGTATTTTGGAAACTGAATTTTAATCATCATGCAATGAGTAAGCAATAACCAGGTTATGTAAAATTTTACAATAAAATAGAATTGTAGAACTATAAATTATACTTTGAACTTTTTCCCAATTTCTTTTCAAACTTTACATTTTATAACTAGAGGCCCGATCATGAAACTCGTGCAAGGGCTCCGGCCTTCACAGCCCCAGCTTCATCTGGAAGGTCATCTTGAAGGTCGTCAGGACGGTTGTTCTGCTGTTTGGTCTAATTAGCATATTAGCCCTTTATTATATAGGACTAGTAGCCTGATGCATGAAATTCATGCACATTAAAAGGGAATTAATTGCCCTAACTGGTTTGGCTCAATGGATAAAGCATCAGCCTGTGGACTCAAGAGTCCGGGTTCGATTCCGGTCAAGGGCATGTACCTTGGTTGCAGGCACATCCCCCCCACTGGGGAGTGTGCAGGAGGCAGCTGATCAATGTTTCTCTCTCATCAATGTTTCTAACTCTCTATCCCTCTCCCTTCCTCTCTGTAAAAAATCAATAAAATATATTTTGAAAAAAAGGGAATTAGCAGATATACTTTAATATTGCTATTTGTCCTTTCTCTATAATAGAAGTGTGAGAGATGAAAGGAAATTAGTAAAATGTATATGAAAATAATATGTAAATTTATTAATAAACAGTAACAAAAGGATATAACACAACAGAGGTATGATATGACAAAAACATGATATGAAAACGACAAAAACATGATTTGAAAACAACAAAAACATGATAATAAAAACAACAGTGATGCAAACAATGACTGATAAAGTGATTAAACTTATTCTCATATCTCCCTGTACACCACATTAAAAGTGAAAACACTTTCAGAATGTTTGACTAATTTCCCTTGTGATGAAGTATTTAGAACTTTAACTGTAAAATAACAT
>NW_006288615.1:10459215-10505675 GCF_000327345.1 Myotis davidii | reverse complement strand
CGTTGGGTAAAACAGTACCACCACGACCTCTAATATAATGTATTAAAACTTTATACAGATATGCAGGTGAATAGGATTCCTAGCTGGCAGGCCCCTGACAGCAAGCTGGCCACCTGTGGATTCTGTGAGGAATGGGGCTCCCTCCTCCCTCCTGTGTCAGGGTCTCGGGTGCAGGTGAATGGGGTTCCTGGCTGGCAGGCCACTGACAGCAAGCTATCCAACAGCAGATTCTGTGAGGAATGGGGCTGCCTCTTCCCTACTGGTTTGAAGGCCGAACTCAGTACTTCAATGCTCTGCTCCCAGGGCGGGTTACTGCCTGAAACCTCAACCTGAGGGCAGGTTCCTGCCTGAAACCTCGCCCTCCAGGAAACAGCTGAGAGTTGGCGCAGCCATTTCCAAAGCGACCCTGCAGGACTGACTTCCTTCCACTTGGTCACGCTTCTGGACGTGATGTTACACCCAGAGTTTTTATATAAGTAGATGGTATTTTAAAGACATAATTGTGATGTGCTGCTATATAAATGAGTCTGTTATAGAAATCTTTTTTTCTCTCAACATTTTATGAAAATGTTTAAACCTATAGCAAAGCTAAAAATTTTATAGTGACTCCTTGTATGCCCACCAACTAGATTCTATTATTGAGTAATTTCTTTTTATAAAGGCAATTTAATATAGCAGTTTTATAAAGGAAAAGCTGTATATGATAAAAAAGAAACGGGATCCCCATAGTCTTTAATAAAAATGAAATAAGGGAGTCTACTTTTTTTGTTTACTTAGGTAATTTGCTTGAATAGTAAGTAATTAAAATGTAATTTCAAAAGTAGGTTTTTCTTATGTGTCATCATACTTTTTTTCATTATGGTCTTCATTAATAAACATAAAATAGCAAAATCTCTCAATCCATTGATAGGACAGCCAGTTGAGACGTTGTTAAAGATTTTTTTAGAACCCAGCATAACCATTTCTTGTGGCTTTAGTCGGTCACATGTTGCTGGGTTCTGGAACTAAAGTTGGAGTTGTTACCTGTTTTTTTTTCCCCTGATAGTTGATGTGAAAATATATTCAGCCTTACTTATAACTTGATATTTTCCTTTTTAGTGTTTATTATGAAAACAGGTATAGCTGTCTGGAATGGGTATTTAAGGGTATTCTTTTAGAATAGTAACCAACATTAATCATAGTTGTTAAGTACTATATGTCATTTTTCTGCGTTTAAGTGACTACAGTACTGTATTATTGAACTTGTCTCAGAAATTATGGAAATACGGGTCATATTAAGTTAATTCTGGATTTGGATCATATTATTGGCTATTAATAATCTACAGTCACATCTACATATATTAGCAGTAAAGAATCATTTTAGTGACAATCTGTTACACTTAATAAAAGAGAAAAGTTTGATTTCACACCTTGTCTGCTGTAAGAACAAGTGTATTGTCAATGTGTAGTTCTTTTTTGTTTTTAAAACTAAGATAGTTCATCTTTATATAGAAAGTTTTTAAAAGTGCAGGAAATGAATTTATAGATAAATTTCTATAAATTTTATCTAAAATGTGTAAAATTATTTTTAATGTTCAAAAATATGTTAAAATTTGAATAATACCAAAAAGCAATTTTATTTCATTTAGAGGGTCAACAGAGTAGTTACTAAAATGACACCAAAACTAAAGAGACTTTTGCTATGGTATCACGTGTGTTGGAATAATTAATATTTGAAAAGTTTTAATTAAAATAGTATGGAAAACTAAAAAACCGAACTCAAACCCTTAGAAAAATTTAGTCAAAAAGTTTGAAAAAAGATGATTTGTTGTCAATACTTTAGACACAGAAAAACAGGTTTTTGAGTAGAGCAGGTGTAGATTGTATATTCTATATATTTTGGCATTTTCTTGTAATCTGATTTTTTAATTTAAGAAGACACTGAATAAACCCTAGGTAATAACTTTAGTTAAATTCCTTGAAAAGATAACTGCAGTTTCTCATTTTGATATGTTATGGTTTCTTATATCTTGTTGGTGTGAAGTTAGGGAAGAGGTCACCTCTTTGTATATTTTCTGCCAGTCAGACAGTTATTAGATCTTTGACATATTTTTTGATAATTCTGAGGAGATGCTCTCCAAAGTTTTAGAGAAAAGAAAGGGGTGGCTGCATATAATGGGGATTAAGTGGGATTAATTAGTGTTCTTCAAGTTGCAATATTGCCATTAATGTAAATGTTTCACTCAAATTACCTTGGCTTGACTGCCTATATTCATCTTTTGTGTCAATCAATGTAGTTATGTCAATGGCAATATTAAATATATTTGTACATATGTTGTCACTAAACATATATTACTTTGATATTGATTGAAATTCTTGTCCAACTTTAGTCTATTGACCATATGACATTTTGTGTAATTTCTGTGATTATTGTAAATATAAGGATGATGACCAGTTAGTTACCCAGGCAACTGATATTTTAAGATTTTGATTTGGATTTTACTAATAAACCAGAAATATCTCTCCCCATGAAGCTACTTGTTTGTTAGTAAAAAGATTTGTGAACAAGAATTGTGTACAATATTCAAACTTTTAATTTTATCTATTCTTCCTAAATTATACTATATTTAGGAATGATCTAATGTATTTATTCAGAATTTTAATGTTATCTGCAACTTTAAAAATGAAAGGTCATATATTTTATAGCAGTGTGAATTTCGAATTCATAACAAGTACATCCTTCCTATCTAATAAAAGAGTAATATGCAAATTAGTCTTCACTCCGTCACAAAGATGGCGGTGCCCAGTCCCCTCGTATCACTGACGCCTGCCATGTTCCACGCCGCCCTCTGGTGGTCACTGCACATCATAGCAAGCAGTAGAACTTCCGACCGCCCAAGGGGACAATCTGTGTGTGTGTGTGTGTGTGTGTGTGTGTGTGTGTGTGTGTGTGTATATGTGTGGTGCACGAAATTAGTGCACTGGGGTGGGGGTGGGGTCCCTCAGCCCGGCCTGCCCCCTCTCACATACTGGGAGCTCTCAGGGGATGTTGTACTGACGGCTGAGGCCCACTCCCTGCTTCCCTTGGGGAGTGGGCCTAAGCCGCAGTCTGGCCTCCCTTTGAGAGAGGCGACCCAGGATATAACATTTCTTAGCCCTCCAGCAGTGGGACTTTGTTTTTTTCTCCAGGAGTGTGGTAGAAAAACCCTAGATCACCTTTTTGGATTCTTATTACCCAAGTTACTAAGAATATTACCAGTGGCATAGAGGGAGCTTAGCCAATGAGCGGTCAGAAAAGGTGTTTCCACCCTAACTGGTTTGGCTCAGTGGATAGAGCATCGGCCTGCGGACCAAAGGGTCCCAGGTTCGATTCCGGTCAAGGGCATGTACCTTGGTTGCGGGCACATCCCCAGAAGGGAGTGTGCAGGAGGCAGCTGATTGATGTTTTTCTCTCATCAATGTTTCTAACTCTCTATCCTCTCCCTTCCTCTCTGTAAAAAAATCAATAAAATATGTTAAAAAAAATTGCTCTTCCCCTCTCTCTTCAATCCATGTCTATGGTCTTTACGATAAAGACTGCTGGAAAGGAGTTGAATAAAATTTTAATGAAACATAAGAGTGGATAAAGGCATTATTTGCAGGTTAGTTTATTATTTTATTGGGTGATTTTAAATATTTGTAGCTAAACTAGCAAATGATTGTATGTGTGTGTTACGTGCTGTTGAGTGGGCTCCAACTCATGGTGACCCTTTGAATGAGTGATGTCCACAATGTCTTGGTTTAACCAGCCTTCCTCAGCTCCTATAGACTCATACCTATGGCTTCTTTTTAGAGTCATTCCATCTCATATTTGGTCTTTCTCTTTTCCTGCTGCTCTCTATCTTTTCGAGCTTTATTGTCTTTTCCAAAGAACCCTGCCTTTTCATGATGTGCCTGAAGTAGGACAGCTTCAGTTTGTCATTCTTGCCTCCAGTGATGTGTCTGTCAGGCTTAATTTTCTCTAGAGCCTGTGAGGTGACCCCATATCCCGCGTGGTTCAGGGTTTGGGCTCTGGAAGAGGGGCTGCATGTAGATGAAAGAGATAAGACAAGAAATAATAATTTGGAAATTGGGGGGCCAGGAGGGGGCCCATCCCAAGAGGAAGGACTCCACCTCTGCTCAGGCCTTGCCATCCTTTTATTCAGTTTGGGACACACCTATAGCCCTTAGGCAGGCAATTTCCAGTAACAGACAGACTATCTTTTCAGTAAGGGTTTGCATGACTATCTGGTGGGGAAGTTGCTTCAGCTACCATTGTCTGGACTAAGCAGTGGGTGCATAGCCCTGACCTTTGCCAGGATCCTGGGGTCACCAGCATTCCAGGCTCCTTGTCCACACCGCTCTGCTATTGAAGACAATGGGTGGCTTCCCGCAAGGGCCCACTGGCCTGTCTTTGTGGTGGTCCAGGGTATCTGTAGAGCTCTCCTCCAAAACCTTATTTCATTTTTTTCCTATCAACCTTCACTGTCTCAACTTTCACATGAGTACACAGCAATTGAGTTTATGAGGGTGTGAATGATCTTGGTCTCTAATGACACATCTATTGCCTTTCAGAGTCTCAGTTTTCTCTTGATATTTTTTCTTTGCTCAAGTCTCCATTTGAATTGATACTGAACCAAGATAAGTAAAAACTTCAACAATTTTGATATTGTCATTGTCTATTTTGAAGTTGTGTATTCCTTTTGCAGTCATGCTTTTTATCTTCTTGATGTTCAAATGTAGTCCTGCTTTGACACTTTTTTCTTTTGCGTTCATTAGAATTCAGATCATTGCTACTTGCTAAGATGGTGTCATCTGCATATCTAAGTTATCGATATTTCTTTCACCAATTTTCACTCCTCTTTCCTCTGAGTCTAGCCCAGTTTTTTTGTATTTGTTCTGTGTACAGATTAACCAAATAGGCAGATGAAGTGCACCTGGTCTGACACCTTTGCCCGTAGGAAATCATCCTGTCCTGACTGGCTTCTTGGCCATAATATGGGTTATGCCTTAGGACAAGTCACGTGCTGAGGCACACCCATTTCTTTCAGAACAACCCAGACCTTATTTATCATGACCCATACACTAAAAGGCTTTACTATAGTCATAAAATAAAGACTAACCCTCTTCTGCTTCTTTGGCATTCCTAAAAATAGATTGGCTTGGGGCCCTAGCTGGTGTGGCTCAGTGGATATTATGTCTACCCGAAGACTAAAGGGCCTGGGTTTGATTAGGGTCAAGGGCACATACCTCGAACCTGGAACCTCCGTTGCAAACTCCATTCCCAGCCCTGGTCAGATGCATGTGGGAGGCAACCAATCTCTCTCTCTCTCTCTCTCTCTCTCTCTCACTGATGTTTCTCTCTTTGTCTCTCCCCCTCCCTTCCACTCTCTCTAAAAAATATCAGTGGAAAAATATCCGTGGGTGAGGATTAACAACAACAACAATATTGCCTTGGGAAAAACGTTTTTTCTCTTTACTGGGGAAATGGAGGATTGGCTTATATCCAGGCATGCAGAGATTTCTGTTATACCCACTTAAGCAGAACTATCTCTAGTTCTGCATACATTGCACTGCACACAGTTTCATATTTGTAAATTCAGTTAGGTGTCATTTTATTTATCCTGACTTTTATCCTTACCACAGTCTATAGTGCCTGGTTTCTGATGTAAATAAAATGAAATGGTGGATAGATAAGAAAATTTTTTTATACAGAATCAATCTTTTGTCATGATGTCTTTTATCATGTTTAACATTTATTCAGCAAACATGTATTAAGTGTTATGTGGAAAGCATTATACTAGCTGTTTTGGGAAATGTAAAAATGCTGTAACATCTAAATAAGATTAGAATAAAATGTAATCTATGCAGTGCAGGGTGTAATATAAAGGAGGCGGATGGGTAATCACTAGAGCTTTCAGTGGATCATAGGTTAAAAATACCAGAAATACAGTTTAGTCTTGATGACAAAGGAAATATCTTTTTAGCAGCTATAATATTCAAAATAATCATAGTTTAAAAGTCATTTGACAAAACAGGTTCTAGGATTTTTATAAAATTATTCTCCTTACTGTCATATTGTTAGATTGATCAAAGGAGTTAGACTGTGCACTAAATGAAAAACATTTTATCGTGGAATAGCGGAAGACTTGAACTTTCATTAGTAGTCTCTCAGAGGTTCCTTCTGAGGCTTCAGCACATTTCCTTTTCTCTAAAGAAATACAGTGAAGAATTATGCCTCAAAGAGTCACTGGCCTTTTTTTTCTTCTTAAAGTAGATTTTAGTCCTCATATAGAGTATCAAATAGCACTTGGGACGGAGCCCTTTACCTCTCCTTAGAGGGGCATTGAACAGTAAATAGAAGCTTACTGTGAAATATTATTTTATATAGAAGATCATTATAACTCAATACTAATTGTTAAAATGGGTCTCAGGGTTTTCTGTGAGTGCTATAAAACAATGATTCTTAATACTTTAAATTGTGACAAAGTTTTGTCAAATGGAATTATATTCGTGGCTTATGCTTTCACTTGGTGACTGGAATGACACCCACCCCTTGGACATGAGACATTGTGGTCTAGAAGAGCATGGGAGTGGAGGGCATGAGACCTCATCTGCACCATCACACAATGGCAGGTGATCTGGGCAGATCTGAGTACCATTGACTTAGTACCATAGTGGTGCCTAGCCTTTAGGCCAGTGGTTCTCAACCTCCGGGCCCTTTCAGTACAGTTCCTCATGTTGTGAACCAACCATAAAATTATTTTTGTTGCTACTTCATAACTGTAATGTTGCTACTGTTATGAATCGTAATGTAAATACCTGATATGCAGGATGGTCTTAGGCGACCCCTGTGAAAGGGTCCTTTGACCGCCAAAGGGGTCGCAACCCACAGGTTGAGAACCGCTGCTTTAGGCCATGGAGGGTAGTCATAAATGAGAGAATATTTGTGGAGCCTTCTGCTACAATATTAATTAAGAAATTAATATTGGTAAGTTACTGTTAACTAAGCCCTAGGCTTTATTCAGATTTATCATTTTTTCACTAATATCCTTTTTTCCCCCCAAACATACTTTAAGTTTTCCAGATATTTGAAAAGTAATGTTTGCCTGTCTTAAGAAACACAGTGTATTCTGAACATCACTCATTCTTTTCTTCTTAACTCAAGACCATTATTGTGAAAGACATTAACATTCTGTGCCTTCAGGGATTGTTTATCTATTTTATGTTTTCTGTCTTGACCTCAGGCTGCTGCTTCTAGTTGGCCCTCATCAGTATGACCTCACCAGAAAGCCAGACAGCAAGGGAGTACTAGATATGTTACTTTTAGCTTCTGGGACAGCCTTCTGTTTATTAATGAATTCAGATAAAGAACATTCAAAGAGGCAGGAGTGATCATGGAGGTAGGAAAAATGGCAGGAGCAAAGATCTGAGGAATTTCCCAAGGATTCTGAAGAATTTCCTTGGCTTTCCAACAGTTTGCTACTTCACTCTTGTGTTATAAGAAAGATTGCTTTAAAAAACTTGCTGAATGACTGGATAGGGGGCCTGGTGAGGAAAGAGACATAAAACTTGTTTTATGCCTGCAACACTGGAACAGTAAATGACAGTACCATTTTAAAAAATAACATTTATTTTCTGATTATAAAAGTATAATTACTGCAGAGTATTTGGTAAGACACAAAAGCAAAAAACATAATAAAAATCAACTATGATTTTGTTATAGATATACCCAATCACCTTTAAATATGATACATAAACATATTTTTACACACTTTGAATAATATATACAGTTTTATGATCTGTTTGCCTTACTCTGTCATCAGCATTTCCCCATGTCATTAAATAATCTTCAAAACCTTGATTTTCAGTGGCTACCTCATAGTTCATTGAAAATCAGAGGTGATTTAACTTCCCATTTTGTTGGATTTTGAGCCTCCTTGTAAAAAAAAAATCTTTATCTACATTTCTATATATTCTCTTAGGACAGCTTTTTGAAGTGTGTTTACTTAATCAAAATGGCTTTTAATACATGTGGTTAAGGAACCTTTAAAAAGTCATACTCTTTTCCCACTGGTAGAGTGTGGGCATGACTTTTGCCTCTTATACTTTTGCAGTCAGGTACTAGAATTTGGGGTCTTTAGGAAAGGCTAGGCTTATTTTGAAGATTATTTTGACTTTTTGAGTTTGAGGTGACAATTGGGCAGACAAATATAATGTTCAGTAAGAAGTACTTGATGAAGCAGAGTGAAATGGAGAGAAGCATTTTTACAACTAAAGATTTATAAACTGTAATTTATATGAAACAGGGTATCTCTAAGCCATACATATCTATCTATATCTATACCTAATTGTATGTGTGTGTAATGATATCGGTGGCGTTACATAGGGAGACTAAACTTCAGGGCAAACACAGACGATAAGGGATGGAAGTGGAGAGAAAAATCTTTTGGGGCGATAGAGATTAAAGGGATGTGTGTTTCTGTAAGACCTTATCCTAAGGAGTAGTTAGTTTTAGCTTATTGTGCAGCACCCTCTTTTGTAATTTTAAGTTTTTGACCTGATTTCAGTATTCCAATAATGCCGATAAAATTCTTTAATGTCACGTAGTTTAATGCATTCTTGATTTTTTTTCTTTAAAATTTTAGGGAGAGGGAGATAGAAACATCAGTGGTGAGAGAGATCATCGATTGGCTGCCTCCTGCATGTCCCCCACGGGGGATTGAGCCTGAAGCCAGCATGTGCCCACGTGCCCTGACTGGGAATCGAACTGTGACCTCCTCGTTCATGAGTGAACACTCAACCACTGAGCCACACCCATCAGGCACATTCTTGCTGCTTTATATTCTGTAATTTTTTAAAAATCCTCACCTGAGGACATGTTGGGGTGCGGAAGGGAGATAAACATAGATAGATTGCCTTCTGTACATGCCCCAATTGGGGATCTAATCCATAACTCAGATATGTGCCCTGACCAGGAATCGAACCGGCAACCTTTTTTTGGTTTATGGGCCAATGATCCAACCAACTGAGCCACCTGGCCAGGGCCTTACTTGAGTTTAGTATTTTAAAATAAGATTTTACTTGTCTTTAGTAGCTTTCCCTTGGGTCTATGCTTTTAAGTCTACCTCTGCTTTGTAAGCAGGAAGAGAGAGAAATGGCAAGAAAACATAGAGCAGGAAGATCAAGGTTCTTAAACTGTCATACAGCATTTTACTTTTTAAAGACAAATGTATAGGCAAAATTACTTGTGCATTTATATGAGTCAGAATATTATTGAGACATTTTCTTGTTTGACCAGTTTAAAAAGTATTATTGAAAGCTGGTTATCATTTCAGCTTTTTGAGGTGGTGATAGGGAAGTTGTCCAGAAAGGCTGGTTGCCCCTGACCAAGCTCATAAAGCAAGCTTTACTGCTGTAAATCGCTATAATCCAAAGGTGCTAATGAGTGTAAGCAAAAAGGTATCATAGCCTATATAACATCTGTCTCCAGCAGTTCTCAACCTGTGGGTTGCGAACAATGAAATACATCCTGCATATCAGATATTTACATTACGATTCATAACAGTAGCAAAATTACAGTTATGAAGTAGCAACGAAAAAAATTTTATTGTTGGGGGTCACCACAACATGAGGAACTGTATTAAAGGGTCGCAGCATTAGGAAGGTTGAGAACCACTGGTACCATCAGTAACAATACAGGTCCCAGGTGATTATATCATATCTGAGGATTGGAAACTTTTTTTTTGTTTTCATTCTGTCATTTCCCATTCTTGCTGAATATCAGATCTCTCCCTACCTGTAGTCATTTTGAATTATGTCTGCATATTATATCACCTGGTGAGCTTTTAAACCTCTCTTAGCTCAGACCACAACCCAAACTGATTAAATCGGAGCCTGTTGGTTGGAGGGTGAGCTGGCTAGGACCTAGAATTCAGTAATTTTTAAAGCTCCACAGGTTAAGTGAAACAAGGTGTATTTGACTCTTAAACAACATAGGTTTAAACTTCATGGGTCCACTTACACTGCGCTTTTTCCAATAAATATGTATAGCACTGTAAATGTATTTTCTCTTCCTTATAATTTTCTTAACATTTTCTTTCCTCTAGCTTACTTTATAAGTACAGTATATAATACATTTAACATACAAAATAATATGTTAATTGTCTGTTTATGTAATCAGTAAGGCTTCTGGTCAACAGTAGCCTATTTGTACTTACATTTTGGGGGAGTCAAAAGTTATACTTGAATTTTCGACCCCAGAGCTGTTCAAGGCTCAGCAGTATAACAACCAATCTTACCATAGGCCAGTGGTCGGCAAACTCATTAGTCCACAGAGCCAAATATCAACAGTACAGTGATTGAAATTTCTTTTGAGAGCCAAATTTTTTAAACTTAAACTATATAGGTAGGTACATTGTTATTAACTTAATTAGGGTACTCCTAAGCTGGCCTTTGCTAAAAAGTCCTCAATCTGATTGAGGTACGTTCGCTGAGATCGACCCTTCCAACTCTCCCATCCACACTCGTCTTGTATACTTGTTTCGTCTATCTCCTTTCGTTCATCCTCTCTATATGTCCAAATCATCTCAACATACCTTTCTCAATCTTCGACACTACATCTTCTTTCACTCCACAACGTTCCCTAAAATTAACTTAATAAACTTTACTTAAAATTTTAAGTCAACTTCGCTGCGGTTTGCCGACCACTGCCATAGGCTAATTGAAATAAATAGGAGTTAAGGTTCTATGGCATTTATTTCATCAACTTATAAGGAAACAACATTGAACAAACATACAGTAGTATTTGAGGACCCACTGTAATTCTTAATGGGTTTGCTTATTAAAATCACCTGGGAGATTTTGTTCAGTGTTCTTCTCTCCTTATTACATGAGTGAACCAATGTTAAATGATGGGAATACAGCCCATGTCTTAGATGTATTAGGAGAAAAAAACGCTAAGTATCAATTTGTTAATCAATATTTTTCCTGCCTCTTTTTGGGGGATATCCTGCTTACATAAGTGACTTTTCATTTATCCAGTATTATTTCATGTTAATAATTTTGTGGGTTTTGTTAGATATTCATATAATCTCTCTGAGAGCAGAGATGTTGTCTATTCTGCTTACATCTATTTTTAGTGCCTAATCATACCCAGCACTTAGTGGGTATTCACTAAATGTTACAAGAATGAAACATTAACACTGAGTTTTGGGAGTACCTGTTTTATTCTTTTTTTTAATTCATTTATTTTATTTTTTTATATATTTTATTGATTTTTTACAGAGAGGAAGGGAGAGAGATAGAGAGTTAGAAACATCGATCAGCTGCCTCCTGCACATCTCCTACTGGGGATGTGCCCACCACCCAGGTACATGCCCTTGACCGGAATCGAACCTGGGACCTTTCAGCCCGCAAGCCGACACTCTATCCACTCAGCCAAACCGGTTTCGGCTGTTTTATTCTTTTTTTAAAAAAAAAAAAAATATATATGTATTATTGATTTCAGAGAAGAAGGGAGAGGGAGAAAGAGATAGAAACATCAATGATGAGAGAGAATCATTGATTGGCTGCCTCCTGCACACCCTTTACTGGGGATTGAGCCCACACCCTGGGGATGTGCCCTTGACCAAAATAGAACCTGGGACTTTTCAGTCTGCAGGCCTACGCTCTATCCATTGAGCCAAACCAGTTAGAGCAGTACCTAACTGTTTTATATCTATATGTATTTCTTATATTGTGAAGCTTTATAATTACATTCTTCACCAAGGAAAAATATCTTACTTAAAACAGGAAGTAGGTTTCTTGAATTTTGAAAGTCTTTTGTAGGTAAGGGATTCTGTGTGATCATTAACTTTTGAGCAAAGATGCAGCACACAACTTCTTGTGGAAGCTACGTTTTCATGCTTGGCCCTCATGCCAGACTTCAGAACAAAACAAAATATATAGAAAAAAAACATGAACAAACAGGAACTTTTAGAGTCTGTGCTTAGTTTAAGCTTTATGATAAATTAGACTAGAACTTGACACATTTATCAGCTCATTAGTTGTTTTTTTACCCAATCTTACATCTTAAAAGTAGAAGTGGGAAATAAAAATGAGGGTATCCTGTCAAACATGGTTGACTTATGGTTCAGATGATGAGAAAAATAAGACATTTTTTTGGAGGGGGAGAGGGTGAGACCAGCAGCCTGACTCTGTACCTAGTTAATTAGTATCCCTAATGCACATTCCTATTAGCCTATAGTCTAGTCCAGGGTGGGCAAACTTTCTGACTCAAGGGCCACAATGGGTTCTTAAACTGGACCAGAGGGCCGGAACAAAAGCATGGATGGAGTGTTTGTGTGAACTAATATAAATTCAAAGTAAACATCATTACATAAAAGGGAGGGTACAGTCTTTTTTTTTTAGTTTTATTCATTTCAAACGGGCTGGAGCCGGCCCGCAGGCCATAGTTTGCCCACGGCTGGTCTAGTCACTGCCCCTTCCTTAATTATTTGGTCTTGCAAGACCTGTTTACCTAAATACTCACATTTTACAGAGGCCATAAACCATGAACAATACACAGTGCTGGTGCCAGACCTTTAGATGTGGTCTCATGGCCCCCATCCCAACACATGGGGCTTTTTGCAAAGGTCCGGAATTCTGATCCATATATGGGGGACAAAGAAACCAAAGGGTATAAAGATAAAGCTTCCTCCATATTGGTTTGCTCAGGATTTGGAAACAGGCTCCCCTGAGTCACGATACTAGTACACCTGGAAATAAATGGGTTTTTCCTGTATGTATGTATGTATGAGTACTCCTGTGTGTATATTTTCCGGTCGCTTGGTAAATTCTGTAACACAGATATACAATATATTTGGAAAAATGGCTTAAGTTTGCAATGGGGAAGGGAAGATACCTAAGAAAGCATAAGTAGTTCTAGCCAAGATAATCTAAAAGCTCTTATTAAATCTTTGTTATTTCAGAACTCTGTAGAATTCCTCCAGTTTTAGAATTGAGGATAACAAAGCATATCATACAAATTCACACTGCCTATTTAAAATCCTTGATGGTTTAGATTTTCTCCTGTGGTCTTAGTGCTTCATCCGTATAAAACTCACTGGTTTTTTTTCTCTCCCCTTATGATTTTTAAATTAAAAAAAACCACATCCACACACACCTTTTTTTTTGCGCATAGTAAACAATTGCGAAGAGAAAAGAGTACACAGTGAAAGCAGTTTTCTTTTACTCTAGAGCACCAGATCCTTCTTAGAGGAAATCACTATTAGCATTTTCTTGTGTATCTTTCCAGTCAGTTCACATTGCCAGCACACACATGCAGATAGATTTTGTAGTTTATAATAGGAACACTTCTGTCCACAGCTCTGTATTTTCCTCGCCCCCCCCCAGCCCCCCCCACACACACACTCTTAATATATATCTTGGAGATCTTTCCAAATTACTTTTTATTTTTCTCAAATCCTTACCAGATGAAGTCTTCCTTATTTTTTTAACATCCTTTTCAAGCCCAGCTTCTTCTCATATCTCTTCATGTAATTAGTCTCTCCCCTGTATTGCTGTCACTTTTTTGCCCTTCTGTTATACACCTGTCACAGGTCTGTCAGGTGTCATCATGACTTGCATGTGGTTCTCTCTTCCCAGGTGTCATTTCCTTGTCTCTGCACTCCTTTTGTAATCTGGCCCTTCCCACCTTCAGGACTTTAATTATAGTTGTGTACCAAGGTCTCACAAATTTATACCTACAGCCCAGGCCCCCTCGCTGAGTTGACATATCTATTTCTTGGATATCTCAAAGACATCTTATTTCAGTATATCCAAAACCAGCTTCTTTTCCATTGTCCCTGACTTAGTAAATGGCATTTGTATCTATCTATCTCAGTTAAGAAAACTATGAGTTGTTCTTGAAATCCCCATCTCCCTTCCCTCCTCCCATATTCCAAAAGCATAAATTTGGTTGATTTTTACCTCATAAATATGTCTCAAATCCATCATCTTTGTCTCTGATACCAGTTAGTGCAGCCTGCCATCACCTGCATCTGGATTACTACAGTAGTTCCCCCACAGCCCCTCTGGTCCTCTTCCCTCTGAGGAAGCTTTCCAAAACATAAATATTACTGTGACCTCTCCCCTGCTTCAAATATTTTGATGGCTTCCTAATACATTTAGAATAAGGACATGTATTTTTAAGATAGCCTGACAAGGTCCTGCATGGACATGTGTTAATACTTTTCAGTTCAGCTCTTATTGCACTTCCCCTTCTCTGGCTTCTACCTCCATGGCCTTATTTCTAGGTCCTGCCACTCCCTTTGCTCCTGTTTGTCTCAGGGCTTTTCCTTGAGCTCTTCAGCCTTCCCTACCTCTTCCCTTTACCTTCTCCTAGTTACCCCCTGATGTTTCAGATACTACCTCAAGCATTGCTTCCTCTGTGAACCTTCCCTGATATGCCTAACTAGGTCACATTCCCCTGGCACTCAGCAAGGTATACCTCTCCTTCGTAGCACATTTCCATGTTTATTGTACATTTATTTGATATATATAAATACACACACACACACACACACACACGTATATCCCACGTTCAAAGGCTATTAAATCACGTTGTTTACCCATATCTTCAGAAAAAAATCACTTCTGTCGTGGTAAACAACCTGCTTCCCTATTTATAATGGTCTGGCCCTCTAGCAGCTTCAGCGCAAAATTATAGCTAATTTGCCTACAAACGTCAGGTGGTCATAATAATCTGGCGAGTGTGTGTGTGTGTGTGTGTGTGTGTGTGTGTGGAGATATTCTGCTAGGTGGAATCTACCTAAGGGCAGAGGCCACTTTAGTTTCCAGCATAGGTGCCCAGTACAAAAGTAGACACTCAGATCTTTAATGAATGAATGAATTCATTTTTATTTTCTCAGTTCAATCTACTGTGGAAGTATACAAAGTACTATACTTGGCATATTGTAAAAGCTCAGGTACATATTTTCAGATTCAAAGTGAATTTATATGCTCAAAATGACACAGTATGGATTAGTAAGCATTACCATTTCCCACCAGACTTCACAGGTCTTAAATTTTACCAGAGAGAGATCAGTCTGGGGAAGGGGAATAGGAAGATACTATAATTGTGAACTGCTATATGTGTCTTTTAGTAGAATTATTTTTCTGTATTGTTTCCTAGGCCATCTATACTTCCCCATTGTCTTATATCTCTCCCTAATAAATTGTGAATTCCTAATTACTTTCAACCTAGAGAAGTAATGACTTTTTCCTAAGCACTCAGAAATACTACCCGTTCACTTATAAAACAGTTGTTTAAAGTTTGCAAAGAAATACAGAGATATACTCAGATTGTATTCTGTCTAGGTAGACATCCACCGTCTGCCTGTGTGTTAGCCATGAGACTTTAAAAGAAGCTACTTAACTGCTGTGAGGCTTGGCTGTCTCATCTGTGAAACTGAGATAGTTATGTTATCTATCATAGCATTACTGTGAGGATTAAATGAGATAGATATATGGCATTTAACATAATGACTTCTGGCAACATACAAGTGCTTAATCAATGCAAATGGTTGTTGTTCCTGCAGCTGTTATTGTTGGGACACATTTTCTCAATACAAAGGTTGCTTAGGTTTTCAGTCGTTGTTCACACATGTCCATTTACCTGTGGTGCTTAGTGTGATTAAATTTGTTCTGTATGCCAGGAATATTCCAAAGCCCAACCACCATTGACAACCTGTTGAAGCAAACAACTAATTGATCACTAAGATTACCTTTCCTCCGTCCTGAGTTCCAAGAGCTTTAAGCTAAGAGAGCGCAGTGGGGACCAGGAGGAGAAAGGGTGATGGGTGTTTGAATTAGCAATTTGGCTTGAAGGACGGGTATTCTTGATGTCTCCATTAGTAAGAAACAAGTCATGAATCTGCAAATACACAGTAGCTCATTTAAAGTTATAGGGGAAATGTTTAAATGGACTTTCTGTGAGCCAGAATTGAAACCATTGAGTTTAAAGTGTGTTCCAAGTTCCAAAGTACCTTATTTTAAAACAAATTTTTGCACACATTCCTTTATAAGTTGGAATCTGTTTTTATTAACCAATGTTTAAGAAACATTTATTACTTTTTGCTTTAATAGAGAAACATTTACTTCTTCTAACTTTATTTGTATTTTTTCTAATTAGTACACTTTTTCTTTTAGAGTAGTTTTATGTTCACAGCAAAATTGAGCAGAAAGTATAAAGAGTTCCCATGAACCTGCTGGCCCTGCATGCACCACCTCCCCACTCCCAATGTCCCACAGCGGTGATACATTTGTTACAATCGACGCACCTACATTTGACACAATATTGGCACTCAGAGTCTCTGGTCTACATCGGGGTGACTCTTGCTGTTATACATTCTGTGGGTTTTGACAAATGTATAATGACCTTCATTAATTACTGTAGTGTTATACAGACTAGTTACACTGTCCTAAAGATCCTCTGTGTTCCCTCTTCCCCACTAAACCCTAGCAACTACTGATTTTTTTTTATTTTTCTGACTCCATAGTTTTGCCTTTTTCAACATGTTCTGTAGTTGGAATCAGACAAAATGAATAGCCTTTTTAGATTGGCTTCTTCCACTTAGTAATATGCATTAAGTTTCCTTTTTTTTTTTTTTCATGGTTTGATAGCTCATTTGTTTGGAGTAGTGTTCTATCATCTATATGTACCACAAAATTGATACCCTATTTTGTATGTCTGTAGTTACAATGAAAATTCACTCAGGGAATATACTGATTCTCAAATGATGACAGAACAACCGGCTATTACTATAATTAGTTCCACTTGCTGTGATACTTAAAAGTTACAAAGTATGTAGTAGTATTTTTAAAAGTATATTTTTCCTAAATAGGCCAAAATAATAAGATTTTATTTGTCATATATATCTTCTTTAAAGATAGATTTTTGAAGCATCCTGTAAATATATTTTGATTATACCATCAAGTTTTCTATACTCTTTCTGTATGAACTATTTTTCAGAGCACATATTTGATTATTGATAGTATTACTTTCCTGGTGTTCACAGTTCATAAGTTTATGTTTTACAGAATTAATAAGATATACTAGTTAAATCATTTTTAATTATACTGAATGGTGTATTGTAATTAATGTGGTTGGGTAATCAGTGCTGGTTTGCACTTATTTTAAATAAAACATGCAGATCATTTCTAAACAATGGCCACTTTAAAAGAAAAAAGCTTTATATAATACATTAGCTTAGAAAATCAAGGTAATTTATGATGTGAAGGTTAGAGAAAAATGGAAGCTGTAAAATTGAAAAGAGTTTTGAAAACTATTGGATGGGCCTTACTGACAAATAATTGTAAATTTAGATTTTGTTTGAATTACTTCTCACATTTGTATTTTATAAGTGAAACTGAGCACAGTACAGTGTATCTGGACTTTGGTAGTGCCTAGCACTCAAACCTTGGTTTCTAAAACCTTCCCACTAAAAGGAACCAGGAAGGCTCCTTGAAGAAATGGCTGATTCCAAGGCTGGGAGCCTAGAACATGTTGGTATGCCAGAAAGTAAGGAAGTGCTCAGTGAAACCAATGGTGGCCTATCACCAGGAGATGGGGGCCATTTGAAGAGGCTCCCACTGGCCAAATCAGGGATAATTTGAGTATCAAAATAATTAAAAGCTATAATGAACTACTAGAGATCATTAGGAAAAAATTAGGAATGCACGTAGCCTGACCAGTAATATACCAGGTGTACTGGTTAATGCGGATTTTTTTCAATAGTTGGAGTTACACATATGTTGATATATATGCGATTTGATATGTATGCTATTTTGTTGTATTGACAGCAAGCTTCAAAACTTCATATGTCAAATTTGCTGAAGGTGTTAACATCATAGATATTTTTGTTTACAAGCAATGGGAAAGATTTTAAAGGAAGAGAAGTGGGGCCACATCAACTAAACGAAGACAAATGGAAAATTGAAAAGTCATCAATAAAATGTTGCTTCAACGGCACGAAAGAAAGTCTTTTTTGCATCAAATTGTGACTGGTGATGAAAACTGGATTTATTTTGAGAATCCCAAATGCACAAAATCATGGGTTGATCCAGGTCAACCACCAACATCGACTGCAAGGCCAAATCGCTTTGGAAAGAAGACAATGCTCTGCGTTTGGTGGGATCAGAAAGGTGTGGTGTATTAGGAGCTTCTAAAACCAGGTGAAACCGTTAATACTAATCACTACCAACAACAAATAATCAGTTTGAACCACAAACAGAATGTGCCAGAAGATACGACAAAGTAATTTTGCTTCATGATGACGCACCATCACACACTTCAAAACCAGTTAAAGACACGTTAAAAGATCTTGCCTGGGAAGTATGAACCCACCCGCCGTATTCACCAGGCCTTGCTCCTTCAGATTACCACTTGTTCTGATCGATGGCACATGCACTTTCTGAGCAGCACTTCAAAACGTGCAAAGAAGTGGAAAATTGGGTCTCCGAATGGTTTGCCTCAAAAGAAGAGAAGTTCTATTGGGAGGGTATCCACAAATTACCTGAAAGAAGGGGAAAATGTGTAGCTAGTGATGGACATTACTTTGAATAAAGCATTTTTGATGTTTCTCTTGAAATTATCGTGTTTTGATTACAAAATCCACCATTATTAACCAGTATACCTGGTATATATTCATACAAATGGGAAAATAAAGGGCCCAAGAGCCAGCTGATAAATATGGAGGAAATGCTGGATTTGGAAAGTCACGATTTTATCACCATCATAGTAATTCAGTTTAGCCAAGACTCACAAGTGGATCTTTAAAAAAAATAAATGAATTATTAATTTTTAGAGACAGTGGAAGGAAGAGGGAGAGAAACATCGATGCAAGACAGAAACATCAATAGATTGTCTCCTGCTTCCCCCCCCCCACCCCCCACCCCATCCCCAACTGGGGATAGAGCCCTCAATCCCAGGTGTGTGCCCTGACCAGGAATCTAACTGGCTTCCCTCCACCGGACAACACCCAACCACTCAGCCACACATGGGCCAGGACTCACAAGTGGATCTTAAATCTAGGGGACAAATGTTGATGAACAGCAGGATATTTGCATGGTTTTAAAGTGTCTGTCCAAAGGTTGCCTCTTGGTTATAGGGAAAAAGTATTAAGTAAACAGTAGGAAAATTGGACAGCACTTGCTCTGGTAATGAAAATTAGCATCACCGATTGGGGACAGGAGCATTCTGTATGCCCGAGAAGAACACATCACTTGTGTACTATCCCGTCCAGGAGTGCACCACCTGCATCTAATCCTAAGGAAACATCAGACAAGTGCAAAACGATGCACATTTTATTTAAAAAAGAACTATAGTTTTCAAAAATGTTAATGTTATGAAAGTCAAAGAAAGGCTCTATATTAAAGAAGACTAAAGGTGCAGGATATACTTAGATGATCCCAAGACTGGATCCCATATCTGGAGAAAAATTAGAAGTTTGTTTTGTTTAAAAGGCATTGTTGGGTCAGTTGACAACATTACTTTGCAGATTGTAGGTTGAAGTATTGTATTGATAATATATTTACTGAATTATAGCTGTATTGTGATTGTATTGGAGGTTATTTTAGAAAATGCATGCCTAAGTATTTATGGGGAAATGGCTCATAAAAAAGCACTTTGTGTATATGTGGGTGTATGTATACATATGCATATACATATACATAGAGAAGAAGGGTGTGATGAAGCACATGGGGCAGTGCTAACAAAAAGAGATCTGGGTAGAGTAATATGATGTTCCTTGTTGCAATTTTTCCGTAGATTTGAAGTATTTCCAAGTAAGTTTATACACATGCTTACACTCATTGGATTACTCTAAGTTGCTAATTTACCTTTAATATTTAATTGGTATAAGCTTTTTTTTTAATTGGTAAAAGTTTTTAACATTCATTGCTTGCAGATATACACATTGATTTTTAATTTCTTTTAAATAGTGCTGGGCCTAAAGGAGATAATATTTATGAATGGAGATCGACTATACTTGGTCCACCAGGTTCTGTATATGAAGGTGGTGTGTTTTTTCTGGATATCACATTTTCATCCGATTATCCATTTAAGCCACCAAAGGTAAGAACCTAGAGGTACATTCTTTAATATTTATCCTTCTTCTCTAAAGTCAGTTTATTCCAGAGGTTAAATGTGTATTGATGTAATCATTTTAACTTCGTTTTTTTAATGAAGTAATAATAATGGAAACTTTCATGTACTAAGATATAACTGAAAGTAATTGACTTCTGCCTTTTACAAATAACTGTAATCAGCAGAGAGAGGGTTTGTTAACTATAGTCTTGTTGTAGTTAAGCCTTGATTGTTGTAGATATCACTGGGAGGAATTGACCTCCAGGCCAATTGGCTGTGAGAATCAGCTGTGTCTACAGTGGGAGAACTTCTGTGCTGAAGACACCCTTCTGGGGCAAGACTTGCTTCAGTGGGGCTTTGGTGCTCACTGAGTCTGTCCCCTGAATGTGTCCCTTATGGATCTGAGGAGTTGTAATCTGATGGTCCCAATCTGACCACTGGGTACACTGGCTCTGGATCTCTAAGAAGGTGCTAATTTAGCCCCTGCCTGAGGCTACCCAGCAGGAGCTTTGGAGAGATCTGCAGATTCCTCTTTTTTGTTTATGGTTTGGAGGTGCCCAGATGAGGCCCAGCTGTGAAGCAGTGCAAGCTGCTGTGGGACCTTGGGCCTTCTTTTGGATGTTCTGGATCTCTGTGACCCAGCTGCAGTTTGTTAGGTAATTTTAGATTGTAAAGGGCCAGACCATTCATATGCAAAAGCCTCTGCGCTCAGCTCGAGGCAGAGTGTCAGGGAATCAACAGGGCAGAGTCAAACAGCTATGGCTGATCCTCAGTCCTGCCCTAAGAGGTCCTTGGTCTCAGTGTCCCGGTGATCGCTGCAAGCACCTCTGAGAGAAAGCCGCCCTCGAGTTCCGACTGATGCCAGACAGTCCAATTTCTCCCCATATGTCCCTCAGAGACTTCGCCCGGAACTGGAGTTCAGAGCAGTCAGGAGCTTGATACTCTCTCCTGATTGAAAAAGACAACCACGTCCTCAGTTGCCAGCCCTTTCCACATGCGCCTCCGTACCTCTGCACTTTACTTCCGCACCTCCTCTGAGTCTCAGTGTGCTTTTCTCTTTCCTTCTAGTTGTAGAATTTCCACTCAGCCAGCCTTCCTGTGGTTCTGGATGATGTCCGTTTTGTCTTTTAGTTGTATTTTTGAAGTGGTTGTGCGAGGCAGCAATTTCCGGTGTTTACCTATGCCGCCATCTTGGTTTTCTCGGGTTTGTTAACTATAAATAAAAGTATACCATGTGCACATCAGAAAAGCAGATGGATTTTTGATATGAGGGAAAATACCCTATGAACCTTCCTTAGAAACATACTAGGATTCAAAGTAAACCTGTTTAACAGCTTCTAGAAATTAGGGTTATCTAACTTGAATTTTGTGCGAAATACCTTATCTTTATAGATGAGCAAAATCTAGAAAACTTTGGCAAAGAAGAGGGAAACTAATACTATTTAGTAAACGTATGTTGTGCCCTCTGTTGGTAGCATGTAGTAATGGGAATGAGTGTGGCTGGGTGACTTAATGCCTCCTTGTTGTCTCTGAATATGAATTAGATGATAACAGAGAAGGGTTGAATTGTGCCTTGTAACGATTGGCAATTATTTGTCAAGTCTTAAACGTAACCATTACTTAAATAGATTACTCCTCTGACTTCTCATTATAAAATAAAATAAAATGGTCAGGCCAGCTGGTAAAAACCACCAATATTAAGTCTGAGCATAATTATTTCATTTCAGAGATTTCTGACATGCTAGGGAAACCTGTGCTATCAAGCCCTTAACTGTAGTAAAACATTTTCCTTTTCAACATAGTTCACTTTGTTCTCAAAGCTGTGTAAAATATATGTAGCAGTTTAATGCCTGGAAAAGAAAAGAAAGCGATAAAACCCAGAAAGTATATTATCTAATAAGGTAAGAATATTTCCTCCTAGTGCTATTTACCTTAAATTGCAGATACCAAGGTTTCCTAGCCCCTCGAGGTATTGGCTCTCAAATGTGGCTATCAGTTTTTTGAGTACTTTTTTCTTTGGTCCCATCAGAATTTAAGATCTTTAAATGATTGCTTTAATGCTCTCAGTTAGAGTATGTCTTGCTAGATCAATCAAGTAAAGGCATAAGACCCTCATGTTAATAATAACACAAATTTTATTCATATTCAAATGACATGTTAAAGGACAGCATGTCACCAACTGTTCAATTGCATTCAGTGATTTTCTGTATTATAGAAAACAAAACTTTAGCAAAACAGCTCATGACTGTATAGTGATACTTATTTTTACATGCCTCATTTTGCATATCGGAAAAGTGGTTTTAACATGATAGAAAACTAGCAAAAAATATGCAAGATTTATATTTTTCAAAATAATCTTTGTACGTGCGTGGAAATCTGTTGAAGAAAAAGACTTTTTAGTATCTTTAATGGAAAATAGAAATTGACTGAAATAAAGGTTTCAAACTGCAGTTTCCTATATGTGATTTATCATAATTGTTTTGGTTAATACGTTTTTTTAAATTAAGTTAGCATGTGAATATTTTTGCTGGTCTCATTTTAATTTTCTAACCCTTTAATGTTGATTAATTCCTTTTGCCTAAGGTATCATATACAGTATTATGAAGCATTCAGATCTCTAGGTGGACAAGTGAAAAGAAATAAGACTTCTGCTGTTATCTTAGTGTTAGGTACAATTATTTTTCTACAATACTGATTCTTTTTGAAGTTCAGAGAAGGTGTTGAGCATCTTGAAGAATAATAATTTAATTCTTTTGTTCACTCTGTTAATAGCTAAACCAATTCAAAATATTAATTGTATTGTGTTTGTAAACCATACATAGTCAGCTGTCAATAATCTGAACATGTATTATTCCTGTATTATATAGTAGAACTGTCTAATATAAATATAATGCAAACTACACATGTAATTTTAAATTTTCTAGTAGCTACATTAAAAGAATAGAAACTGAGTTAATTTTAATAATATATTTTATGTAACCCAGTATATCCAAAATATTGTCATTTCAAGCATGTAACCAATATAAGAGGGAATTTTACAATCTCTTTTTGGTATTGAGTCTTTGAAATGTGGTGTGTAATTTACATTCTTATCCCTTTTCAATACAACTAGCCACATTTTAAGAGCTCTGTGTAACTAAATTAGAGCAATTCTAGAGGTGCATGGTCCCCTTCCTGACCCCTGCAAGACCAGTAGTTCCTTCCCTGTTACCTTTAATGTTTTTGTCTTTAATTTTGTATCCTTATCAGAAATACACATTTGAGGACTGTAATATTTTCTTCCCACACTCCACTTGGGATATCACAGTACACTGCTAGTTCTAAGGGATCAAAAACTGTCCTTTTTTTTTCTTCTCTAACTCCAAATGAAGATTAACTACTCAGTGTTAGGGATTGTTTTGAAACTTGACAGTATTTGTTCCTAGGATTTATCCTCTTTTTTCACACATCTGGAGATACACTTTCTTTATTCAGTAGCTTAAGACCTTGCTTGTTTTAACGTAATTATCTAACAAGACAGTGAACCAGTTGTGGAAATAAAAGGGTGGGAAGTAGGTTGGTGATGTAACCAATCTCATCTAAATTCTTCATTATTTTCTGACACATGGCAAGAAATTAGCTGAGTTGATACTGATATTTTCTACTAACAAACTAATATAACTTTTCACTTTATGCTTGAAAATTTCTTTACCAGTTCCTCTTACCTTTGGCATCAACACATTTTTGTTTTCCCTTCTGTCTTTAAACAGGTATTATGTGCACTCATGCTTGTGTGTATGGTGTGCACACACATACATACATAGAATTGCTGTATCATTCATTTTGATTAAACTAATCAAATCAGCTACTCACTTTGGTTGAAAATCAATATAGTTCTTGCTATACTGGGTAAAAACCAGAACATTTTTTAACCAAATTAAATAAAACCATTTGATTTTGTTAGTACTTAAACCCAGTATTCTATTAGCTCTATAGTTAAATTATTTGTTATTTAGTATCATATGATATGTTACTCTTCATTTTTGCTGGTGAGAGTCTTAGTTGGTAAGAAGGCATTTCATTTTCTTCCTGTCTTTAATGTGACTGCCTTAGGTTACTTTCCGCACCAGGATCTATCACTGCAACATCAACAGTCAGGGAGTCATCTGCCTGGACATCCTTAAAGACAACTGGAGTCCCGCTTTGACTATTTCAAAGGTTTTGCTGTCGATTTGTTCTCTTTTGACAGACTGCAACCCTGGTAAGCACATATTTATTACCACATACGATGAGGTTGTGGACACCAGTGCATTTTCCTGGTAGCTTAAATGTAGATTTGGAAAGTTAGCACTATTGGTGGAAAGTCAGTGTAAAACATTTTGCAAGGAAATTATCAATGCCATTTCAATTAGAATAGACCAGAAGTTTCACAATAGCTTTCTGTGGTTTGTTAATGGACTACTAGCCTATACTTATTTTCTCCTTCTCATTGATGGACTCTGTTTTCTGAGGTGTGTACCTGTACAGACCACTTTGACAGCAGTAAAGTGGTGTCTCTAACTCCAGTGCCTCCTTTTCTTCTTCTATGCCTCCATGTGCATTAAAGCAACGACTTAGTAATGAAGAACTTCTTGTTTTCTATTCCTTTTTGGATTTTAGTTCATTGTATTAGATGTAGTAAGAGTGAAGAATATTAAAAAACTATAGCTGATGAGATTGTTGGATTAGATTGTGATTATATAAACTTAGAGGTTAAAGTCATTAGTACATAATTGATAACATTTAAAAGAAACGCATAACTGCCACATGTGATCATTAACTGAGGTACTGAATTGAAAAAAATGTTTAAGCCAAGGATTTTGTATGTTATCTTACTGAGGGGTCAGTTTTTAAAAGAAGTTGACTTATTTTTTCTAAACATTTGACTAATCACCAAAGTCTATTACTATTATCTTTGCCCAACAGTTATACATATATGATAGATAGATAGATAGATAGATAGACAGATAATTATAACATCATTTATTACAGCAAAAGATTGGAAACCACCTGAATGTCCATTAATAGAGGATCTACCTATTAAAAAGAATGAGACAGCTCTTTATGAACTGATAGGGAAAGCTTTCTAAGATATAGTAAGTAAAAAAGTAAGACATTGGGGAAAAAACACATATGCATAACAATATATTCTACATGCTTGTACACATGTATATCTCTGGGTAGAAATGCTGTAAACAGGTAACAATCACTTGCCACGGGAAAAAACTGAGTAATGGAGGTTTATTTCTCAGATTCAATTTCCAGTTCAGAATTCTATATAAATCAGAATGGTAAGTTTTCAATTGGAGATAAGGATATTTGAGTCATACTATTATGTAGAATGAAGAAAACATTTTATTCTGAATAGTATTGCATTTTTAATCCTCACTTGGGGATATTTTTTCCATTGATATTTAGAGAGAGCAGTGGGAGGGAGGGGGGGAGAGAGGGGAAGAGAGAGAGAGAGAGAGAGAGAGAGAGAGAGAGAAAGAGAAAGAGAGAAGGGAGAGAGAAAGAGAAAGAAACACACACATCGATGTGAGAGAGACACATTGATTGATTGATTGCCTCCCACATGTGCCCTGACCAGGGCTGAGGATGAACCTGCAACCCAGGTATGTGCCTTTGACTGGGAATCCAACCTGGAACCCTTCCATGTGCAGGCTGACACCACCAAACACACCGGCCAGAGCAGCACACTTTGATTATTTAATAAAATGCCAAGAATAAGAAACAGTTTTTGTATATTAAAAGTATACCCCTTTTATAAAAATCATACTTATTAACACTCATTTTTTAGTTACAGGGCCTTTAGCTAAATTGAATATTAATATTAAGATGCTGCTAAAAATCAGCATTTCAGTTTAATAGAGTGTTAAAACTGTACCTTTTAGATATCTAATATTTTTTATTCTTCTACTCTTCCAGCGGATCCTCTGGTTGGAAGCATAGCCACTCAGTATTTGACCAACAGAGCAGAACATGACAGGATAGCCAGACAGTGGACCAAGAGATACGCAACATAATTCACATAATTTGTATGCAGTGTGAAGGCGCAGAAGGCATCTTCTCACTGTGCTGCAAATCTTTATAGCCTTTACAATACGGACTTCTGTGTATATGTTATACTGATTCTACTCTCTGCTTTTATCCTTTGGAGACTGGGAGACTCCCCAAAAAGGTAAATGCTATCAAGGGTAGAACTTTGTAGCTGTAGATTAGTTATGTTTAAAATGCCTACTTGCAAGTCTTGCTTCTTTGGGATATCAAAATGTATTTTGTGATGTACTAAGGATACTGGTCCTGAAGTCTACCAAATATTATAGTGCATTTTAGCCTAATTCATTATCTGTATGAAGTTATAAAAGTAGCTGTAGATGACTAGGAATTATGTCATTTGTATTAAACCCAGATCTATTTCTGAGTATGTGGTTAATGCTGTTGTGAAAAATGTTTTACCTTTTACCTTTGTCAGTTTGTAATGAGAGGATTTCCTTTTACCCTTTGTAGCTCAGAGAGCACCTGATGTATCATCTCAAACACAATAAACATGCTCCTGAAGGCATAGCTTCCTGTCGTACTATTTTAAGTCAGTCTTGTTAGAAGGTGTGTCTGAGATGATTGTTGATGAAATAAAATTGCAGATATGAAGATGACTACTAAAGACCAGTACAAATAAAGAAATTATTAAATAGAAAACATGTGGAATCTTATTAAATGTGTATAGTTTTTTTTTTTCCTTTAAGTCCTACTGAGAGAATATAATGAACTTAAATATGGAAAACTGGATTTTATTTTTTGTTTTTTATTTTTCACCCCAGAGATATTTTTCCCATTGATTTTTAGAGAGACTTAGTGGGGGGTTGAAGGGGGAGAAGGGGGGGGGGAGAGAGAGAAAGAGAGAGAGAGAAACATGCAAGGTAGGAGAGACACATGGATTGATTGCCTCTTGTAGGTGCCTCCAATGGGCTGGGGATAGAACCTGCAACTGAGGTATGTGCCCTTGACTGGGAATTGAACCTGAGATGCTTTAACCATCGAGCCAAACCGGCCAGGGTGGAAAATTGGATTTTAAATCCTTTGGTCTCAAAAATATATAAAACTTTATTTTGATATGATATTTGAGATAAAAATAAAATGAAATTCTGGCTCACTCAGGAATCTGATATTGTCTTATGGAACATTTCTTTTCCAGATTGGTGATATCTGTTCACCATTGGAAAATATTGTCAAATGACACATCTGGTTACTGTTGTACGTCTTGGTGCACTTTTTAAATTTTGCTTCTAACCTTGCTCTTGAATGTTTATGGTGAATTATGTGCATTACCACTCTTACTGTGGCACTTGGCCAGCAGTTGTAGCCAGAGGCAGAGTTGAACACAAACCTTTTTCTGCCTGAAAGTAGATGAGAACTCTGGATTGGTGTGCAGATTTGGCTTTATTTCTCAATTGCAAACATACCAAATTTTAAAGGTTTCCCAGGTTATATAAATTCCTTCTTTCTAGTTACAACTGTTAAATATTAGATTTCTTAAAGAAGTTAGTATTACTTTGCAGTATTTAGATATGGCAAACAGTATAAATGTGCTACTTTTTCCCTATGACGGATCATTTCTGAGGTAATTCTCTGGTCATAGAACCAAAGTTGTGGAATATGAGGCAAGTGTCTTCTCCAGTCCTAAATATGGAAATAGAATACCATCTCAAAATTTATCGAGTGGAATTATTAGCATAAAATATATAGCAAGACATTTATAGTTTCATATCCCCTCACTAAGAATAGTGATCTCCTATTAACTTGAGTGTCAATAGAAGTATTAAATTAGGGTAAAAATAAAATTATTTGTATGTCTACTTTTCACTTAAACTGTTCCCTTAAAAAATCTCCCCATATTACAAAGGAATGCCAAACAAAAAGGTAGTATTTTGAAGAATTCAGGCGTAGGCCTATGAAAACCTCTAAGCTTTGACTGTACTAAGTGGTGACCAATAATCTATAATGGAGTCCAAGTCAATGTGATGAAAGTGGGGTCCTTTCCTATAAACTGCAAGGCTTTCTGTGTAGGTCAGCTCTTGGAAGTGGTTTTCCCCACTCCCAGTATTGTCCATTCTACACCCTGAAGTATTACATTTCTCTCTTAGTGTTAGAAAAGCCGTCGTCGTACTGAGTATTAGGATGTCGGGGGTGCTGTCATTGGACTTCCTTCATTTGCTATCACCTGACTGACTATCACCACCCTAGTTTGCTTACTTGTGGGCTGTGTCTCTACTCACCGGGCAGAGTGGGGGAATTGGTTCCTTAGAAGTATTTGTGGCTCTTGCACAAACTACGTTGGGAGCCTTGAAATAAGATACTTAAACTTCTTTGAGTTTCAGTTTATTCATTTGAAATAAAAGAGTTGAATTTGAATATTTCCATAGTCTCTGTTAACCCTCAAAGGTAATTCTAACCTTATAAAATTTGTTATGCTTGTTCTGCTCTCTCTTTCAGGGAACAGGCTACAGCTTTAAATGGACTGAAATAAAAACCATTCATTGGTTTACTATGAGGTTCCCTTAAAATTATGAAATTTTTAAAAATCTCTACTTTTGAAAAACTATAAATCCACTTCCCTGTTACATAGGTATTCATCCATGTACACTATAAATAAGGGCTTTTTTCCCCTTGAAACTTTGCTCTAGATATAAATTGTAATATTTCAAAATCTAGACTTTTTCTTTTCCATTAAGAGCAAATTTTACAAGTTAAAGTCCAAATGTAACTTTGTAAGTATTCAAGGATGGTCATGGCACCATGCATCTCATTGAGCCTAGAGTGTTCTAATTATGATCATACTAGAGGTCCGGTGCATGGATTTGTGCACATTGAAAGGAAATTAATTAGAAGAAATGTTTTAGAGGCTGGGGAAGGGACCACAGGAGATGGGCCAGCAGGGGAGGGACCACAGGAGGGCTCCAGGGCATGTTCGGCCCAGTCCCGATTGGGGCCAATCAGAGCTGGGGAGGGACTATAGGAGGGCTCCCGGGTGTGTCTGGCCTGTCTCGTCCAATCCCTATTGGGGCTGTCTCGCCTAGTCCTGATCGGTCAGAGCATCTGCCCCCTGGTGGTCAGTGTGCATCATAGCGACCGGTCAAATGAACGGTCTGATACTTTGCATATTAGGCTTTTATTATATAGGATGCCCTCAGGTACAGCTGTGCCAAGTACCGCTTAGTTAGGGAAGGGCCCTAGCTCATTTAATGTCCCCTAAAGAGCTTTAGGAGAGGAGACACATGATCCTCAGTTGACAGTGAAACTACAAATGGGCTAAATAACTTATTGTCCCAGATTATACAGCCAATATGATGTGCAGATATAGCCCCTATTCTTTACAACTAGGCTAAGAGTTTTTGTTATAATATCATAGTTAATATTGAATATGTATATCTGCAAAGACAGATAGATATACATAGATTATTGATAACCTATGACAATTTTTCAGTAAGATAAGGTAACAGTTTTCTATTTTAGTAAATCCTTGTTTTAATAAAAGTCTATTTTTAAAGTCTCAAATGGGACCTTGCAAAATAAGACTTGATAGTTTCCAATGAATATGAGGTATGTTTATTTAGCTTCTGCCTTAGACATACATTGGTCATAGACATACTTTTAACATTGATTAACTTATTTTTAATTTGAAAAAAGAAAAATGATGTTACTTTAAATCTATTTAACCATACATCACATGACACCAGGAAATCTACCTTTTTCACAATAACAAGATGTATTATTTATCTAAACATTGCTTTCTTATTTTGTTTGGCTAAGAAATCTTAAGTAATCACAGGGTTAAAATTGTGAGTTGACCAATGTATATGCTACTCTTTCTAATAATAATGTTGAGGTGTTGTTACTTGAACTGAGTCCACTAACTTGCCCAAGTGTATTCTTATGTATATAAATAAAAGCCTAAGTGACTATCCGACCAGTAGCTATGATGCTCAATGTCCACCAGGGGGCAGACACTCCGACCAGTAGCTATGACACGCAATGGCCACCAGGGGGCAGATGCTCAATGCAGGAGCTGCCAAGCTGCAGTGACTTGGCAGCTGCGGTTCTCGGGTATCACACCTGGAACCAAAGAGGAGGGAACCTAATTCCGGGGTGCGTCACCTGAGAACCTCCCTCTTTCAATCTGGGACCCCTCAGGGGATGTCAGAGAGCTGGTTTCAGCCCGATTCCCGCAGGCCAAGCCGAGGAACCCCACCGGTGCACGAATCCGTGCACCAGGCCTCTAGTAACAACATAAGAATGACTGTGTTGTAAAATTTAAGGCAATTTCAGTCACATAGATTTCAGATGTTAACCTGCATTATAATCATGTTAATATAGTACACGAACACAGTTTCAGTTGGCCTTAAATTGTGGTCTTTGGAAAGAATTATGGCATATTATGAAACTATTTTTATAAAACCATTGAAAATTATCTTAAAAGACTGGGCTAATTCTACAATAATTACATTATCCACATATATTTTCATTAGTGTTCCTTATTTTAGATAAATAGAATATATAAATGAATCCATAGTTGCATGTCTAAAGTTTTTTCAAGTAAAACCCAAATAAAAAATAATTCATAATTAAATTTTAGTAGGTAGGCACTACTTGAAACATCATTTTTTGTAACCAGTTTGTCAACTCTTAGGGGGTAGAGTTCTTCAATGATTTAAATGTGTACTAGAATGTTTGATAGAATGTTTCTCCAGCGCACTGATAGTTCTTTCAAAATGGTTATTAAGTGAATTTCTGGAACTGGTTTATAAACTGCACTGTCAACAGTGTTAGGTGGTGGTAAAGCCTTGTCAGGTAGAATCGGTCTTGTTAATTCGCAACAAGGAGTGATCCTCTACAGCGGGTGCATAGGGTCGCACCTGGGCTCACTTTTCTCCTTTTCTCCCTGGCTATGGAACTCATAAGCATTTCTCTGAAGGAGTATCCTGGATTTCTAGCAGTATCTCTCTTGTTTTACTTTGCCCACCTCCTGTGTTCTCAGTACCTTGGGGTTTCAGTAACTCATGTGACTAGAAGCCGAAGGTGATATTTAAATGATAATAGTTTTTTAGTAAGACCAAACATAAGAAGCTAAGTTTGAAAATAAACAAAACAAAAAGGCAACATTAGCCAGAATCAGGCACAGGGGCATGTGAACAGTGTTGTTAATTTAATTACACGAGAACCAGTGATTTGACTGCGTAGGCAGCAGAGCCCTGGGTGTGTTTAAATCTTCCCTATCTGTAGGTTACCTTGCTGAAATTCAGTGAGGCTCAAGTCCCCAAGAAGTAGAAATTCTTTTTTCTTTTTTCCTTCTGAGGGTGTGTGTGGAGGGTGATTATGCTATTTGACCCCTTAACTGACCTCCATTGTAAGTTTATTGTGCAAATTTTAAGTGTTTGCTAATTGAAGGCCCTTTCAGGCACTATGATGTACACATCCTTAATTTATTATTTCTTGTGCAGATAGGTTTTTCCCTCTTCTTAGCACCAAAGACCACATCTTTGCTAATGTGTATCCATTTTCTGTTGAATGAGAAATTTAACAGATGTCCCCATTGATTTAACTATGAAAACATTAGTTGAATGATTTTCTAAGTTTTACCCAATCTACATGATATTAAACACTAGAGGCCCAGTGCACAAAATTTGTGCATGGGTGGGCGGGGGGCGTCCCTTAGCCCAGCCTGCAACGACACCAGCGTCCCTCGCCCTGGCCTCCGGCCTGAGGCCTCCCCTCCCCTCCCTCTGCGCGGCCGGGGTGCGGACGCTGGGCTCACATTGTCAGGTTGATGCCGCCAGCGTCCCGCCCCAGCCACTATGGGTGCTGCCATCTTTGTCATGGAGTGACGGTTAATTTACATATTGCTCTTTCTTAGAATACTTAATACTATTTGATGCTTTTAAAATAATTACTCTCTGTCCTTCAAACTACTCTTAGTAGTTTGTCATTATATTTAGTTTGACACCTTAAACATATTTCTGGACAGTGAATTTTTGGAGATAATCTCTGTACTCCTTATCTCTATGTCAGCCCAACATCTAATAAGATATATGTTTGCTGAATGAATGAGTTATATCATGGCCATGAGCCTTCTGCATAAGGTTATTCAGAGACCATGTTCAGCATGTCAGTCATGTCTTCTTTAATTCCCCATCATCCTGGTTCAGTGCTGCGTGCTGGATATATTCCTGTTAACTTCAAATAGAAGTAGCAGTGGTTTAGTTCCATCTTTAATGTTTACTTGTTTAAAATGGAGAGTGATTTAATTGGGTAATTTTAGAAGTCCTTAAATATACCAAAATGCCTTTTGTCTTACAAAATTAACATAATTTCCCATTGTCATTACTATCTTCCAAATTGATCTATTTCTCCAAATTCCCTTTTCTGTTAAAAAGAGAAAAGGGTACAAAGGAATGTATGTATCTGCTTACCATATTCTTTTAGGGAAATCTAACAAGAACAATGAAAAGTGATGGCCCTTAAAAAATTTAAGAGAAGTATTTTAGGGTAAAGGAACGTGTATACTATACAGTAAGGGGCACCCCTTGAGTGCTGAAAGTTGGTTATTGAGATAATGTCCAAGTCTCTTCATTTTTCTTCCCCACTTCTAGCTTTTATGGGAAAGGGAAATAGAATAGGATAAAGAAGCAAGGGGGCCACTTTTTCTTTATTGCCACATGTTTTCTTGAACCAATAGGTACAATTGAAAGGTGACTGCGTAAAGGCTCCTGAAGTGTAATTTCAGCAACTTCTCACTCATTGTCACAAGGGTATTTCCTAAGTCAGCTGGGGTGTGTTGACGTGAGAGGGTAAATGATGTAGGACAGAGAGGCACTGTCCTAGGGAAAATCATCTGCTGCACCATTTGCTGAGGGTGTTTCCAAAGTTCTCTGCATTTTCTGACTAGGCAGGAACTCTGGGAAACACAGTATCCAGATTGTTGAATTCTATGTACGCTCAGACATCTCATCCCATCCATAGGTGCAGAAGAACAGGCAGAGGACAAGGGGATAGGTCCAGGATGGTGGGTAGAGGCCATCATAGGAAGCTCTCTTGTTGCTTCTACTTATAGAAAAGGAAGTGGTTATTGGCTGGAAGTGAGGGTGTGGGCACCAGAGCTCACTTGTCTGGTTGACTCCACACAGTGGAGTGGTCATTTGTTGTTGAGAGAATAAATGAATAAGTGAATTGTCTATCAAGATGGGCCTTTAGTTTCAGTTGCATGTTAATGAGGAACAAGTACAGTGGGGCCTTGGCTTACAAGTTTAATTCATTCTGTGACGGACTCGTAACTCAAATTACTCGTATGTCAAATCAATTGTGAATGAGTGAGACACGTGATGCTGGGCTGATGTGGTGTTCACTGTGACGTTCGCTGCACCAACTAGCGGTGGGGTATCTGAAGCTGGCTCGTAACCCGAATTTTAGCTTGCAACTCAAAGCAAAAAATCGGCAGAGAAACGGATCATTATCTCGAAAAACTCGTTCGTCGGGACACTCGTCAGTCAAGGCCCCACTGTAGGTAAAATTCCCATGGCATCTGGAATGTCTCTTTTTCATCAGGTGTGGTTAGCAGTCATTAGTGGGTTTGAATCTTAAGCACCTTAATGTTTTCTTTCCTTTGAGTGATTGTTTTCCTTTTGTCATTGAAGAATCTACCTTGTCACCAAATTTAAAGGAATTGAAATATTTATAAAACTTATGTTTTCTTTAAATCTTGGAAAGAGAAGAAACTAATGTTTCCCAAATTGCTCATCATAGTCTAGTCAGGAAAAGAGAGGCCTCAGGTAAGTACAGAGGACTTCGAGAACGCCGCAGTAGATGGCATGGCAGGTGACTTCTCTCTGTTGGATAGGGGAGAATGGCTTCTCAGAATCCATTCTTGACCATTTTAGATGATTCTGGAAAATTGAGCCTTCTTTACCCCAGGCCTGCTTTGTGAATATGGTGGTCAGAGGACAGTGACTCCAACTCCTGTTACCCACTGACTTCTCCCCCTAGTCATATGGTAAGACCCTCCCGATTCCAGGCCTTCTGTTCTCTGGGCTGCACCTTTCTCAAGAAGCAGGGAATTTGAAGAGCAGGTTTTAATCACAGAGAACCCATGGGGCAGTGAGCTCATGACCAGGGCTCATGCCTTCTGTTGTGTTTCCATTTCCGCTGCTACTGCCTTGACTTCCTGCTTCCCAAGGTTCATACATAAGAAATGGGGTATTATCTTAGCTTACCTTCTCTGAAAGTCGAGTCAGAGACAGATGCAGAACCATAGCTGGCTCAACCACTTAATTTTGCTTAGTCAAGAATTAACGAACACTTAGAAGTCAACTTTTTCCCTCCTGATTGAGTCTTCCTGAACAATCCCTTTGCTGTGATTATTGCGTATTTATTATCTGAACATAAAAAATAGGGTAGGGCTCTTTTTACAGAAGTTAATCGTAACAGTGTTCTTTAGAATGTCTCACATGTACACAGCCTGCTGTTGCTGACTTTTTCCCTTATTCCTGAAGCACATCACATTTTTTAAAAAATACATTTTATTGATTTTTTTTATAGACCTACTGGGGATGTGCCCAAAACCAAGGCACATGCCCTTGACCGGACTCAAACCTGGGACCCTTCAGTCCGCAGGCCGATGCTCTATCCACTGAGCCAAACTGGCCAGGGCAAGCACATCACATTTTGATTCTGTTCTTTCCAGGCCTAGTCTTACTCAGCCCCCTGCTAATCCCTGGTCCGCAGGAGCCTTTGCAGTTAACCTCTTAGTACAGGGGACTCCCATCTAGTCTTCACATCCCGGTCACATTAGGCCTCTCAGGGTGAGCTCCTTACCAGGACACTCCTTGCTCAGAAGACTGCATGGTTGCCTATTGTTCACAGAGTGAAGTCCAGCTTTTCGGGACATCAGTGTTCCCAGGATGCAGTTTATCCCCTTTATGCATTTGTTTTGTGGGGAAATGCCAGTCTTCCCTACCAATGGCCACAGTCCCACCTTTCACTCAAATTGTTTTCTTGGAGAAATGGCCGTAGTGACTCCCTGAGAACACTTCCCCAATCCTCGGACTCTTCTTCAAGGCTTTCTGCTCCTAGGGCTGCAACTCTTTGATGCTCTGACATTTTTATCATTTCTTTTTTTTACTACTAGCAGTTCAAAGTATTGATGCATGTAACCCTGTGGCGGGCCCTGTTAAGTGTCAAACATCAGAAAATGGATTGCTTAAGATACTTTGCTGGGCACACCAGTATTTTACATCTGAATTGATGTGCTTGGTGCTTCAAGACAGGTGGTGCGTTGCTTCTGTGCCCGAGAGCCTTTGGCAGTGCCGAAATCGAGCCTTCTGTGCCATCCGGAATAAGTCAGTGATGCATGGGCAACTGTGTGGTTCTGACTTTTTGGCTGGATTTGAATATTTGGAAGTGTTGTAGTTACATATTAAGTGTTGTAGCGTCCATAAAATGATATGACAGGCAAGTACATAATCAGTTGGTAAGCAGTTATCATTTTGGCGTATGGTACCACTTGTTTTTATTTTCTTTATAGTAGTATGTTTCTAGTGAGATTAACAAGTACTTGACCATATTTAAACATGGTTATAAAACTTCGCAGTTGTTTGTTAGGTTAAGGTGCGTTAAGATCGAATGGGAGGCTTTTCACGTTTCTGAACTGAGTGTAAAGAGGCAGAGGTTTTAAGTCTTCTGTCAGTCATCTCCTCTCAGTTTCTCTTTACTCCTCTGGTTAACACCTCTCCTCAGGCACCTTCCTAAGACAGCATTTCCTTATGTAAGGCCTGGCTGGGAGATTGCAGTGGAGAACATCTTTAAAGCCCTGTGTTTTTGTCACATAAATTTAGAAATTATTTTGTATTCCTTTTGCCTTGCAGCTTTTTAGAGCCTTCTTAGTGGATACCAAGAAATGCATATTTTTTTTCTCTTCATGTATTTTCAAAGTAGGATTTACATAACTGTGATGATCATTTGGGGAACACTGGGTGTTAAATATAGAATGCCAATCCCACATGTAGAACACTCCAGGGGGACCTCTGAAGAGAAACAGCAAAAGCACCCCCTATTCTGTACTGGTTGTGGGTTCTATTGATGGAGGATGATTGTTGATTTGGGGGAGGATGCTATACTGTGGAGAAAACACCCAGCCCATTTAAGCATTAGGAAAAGGTTTACACCTTTGAGCTTGGGTTAAAGATATTGTGTTTCCTGTTCTCATAATGCTGGATGGATAAAGAGATTAATAAAAAGTTTCCTTGGATTCTGTAAGTCAGACTTGTCTCTCTTTTCTGTACATTTCCAAGAGCCATGATCACAGAGGCTGGTGGCTTCTGGTGTAAGGGCTATTAGTATTGATTATAATGTTACCAGACGTTCTGTTTCTGACGTGTATGATATTGTGCACAGGTACGTGGGCCACATCTAGATTCATTTCATGTAACATCCCCACGGACTGATCTCTTAATAGTTGCTCCTTCTTATTTATTTGTTTGTTTATTTATTTATTTTTATTGCTTAGAATATTACAACGAGTAGTACATTTGTCTCCTTTTGTTTTTCCCCTTGACCTTCCCCAGCCTCCCCTACCCCCAGTGGCTGTGTCCATTGGTTATGCTTATATGCATGCATACAAGTCCTTTGGTTGATCTCTTCCCCTCCCCCCCCAACCCTCCCCAACATTCTTGCTGTAGTTTGACAGTCTGTTTAATGCTGCTCTGCCTCTGTATCTGTTTTTGTTCATCAGTTTATAATGCTCTTTATTATCCATAAATGAGTGAAAGTTGCCCCTTCTTTAGCATCTACAACTTGGAGCATGTCTGGAAGACTCCGTTCCTGTTGACTACGTAGTGTCATACCCTGGAAGAACGGCATTGGGAGGGTGATGATTTAGGAAGACACACACACTAAAGAGAAGGCTTCTCTGAAAATCACTGCAGTCTGTTAATTTTAACACAGTAGAGATAGTAACCTTAGTCTCAAATTCAGGGTCCTGTCTAGGAGTCTTTACAAGTACCACTTTAAAAAAAATCAAATAAAATATATATTACACATATATGAAAATTAATTGCTAGGGGTTATATCCTGACATTTTGACATTTTATCTAAATGAAAGAAATGAATATGGAGAGCACAACATTTAGATTTTAGTTGTATTATCTACTTAGAGGTCATTGATTAGTCACAATAGTTTGTGAGTAAAACACTAATAATTACTTCATTTCTGACTTCTGAGGCCAACACAATTTAATTAACCACCAGCCTGTAATAAAGTAAGGTTTCAAAGTTCTCATGTACAGTATTCACGAGGGGTCCCAGATTGTGAGAGGGCGGTTCTTGAGCAACGCACCCCAGAATTGGGCTCCCTCCTCTCTGGTTCTGGGTGCATCACCGCTGCCAAGTGACCGAAGTTCAGCAGCTCCTGTGTTGAATGTCTGCCCCCTGGTGGTCAGTGCACATCATAGCTACTGGCCGGTCGGCCGGGCCAGTCGCTTAGGCTTTTATATATAGAGATTTTTTCCCCTCTGGGCTTAATTTTCTCAATTATGTAAGTGAACAAAAAACAATGAACAACACTGAAGAAATGTAGTGACAGGAAAAAAACTTGGTGGTAAAACACTGGGCAGTATAAAGTATCTGGAAAGACTCTAGAGCAGCAAAACAATACACTTGCAAATTGTATGGATAATTCTATGTTTGGGGATTGCATGAAGCTTCACTATTAGAATTTTGTTTTGCCTTGTGCATTAATAGGCTGTGTCGCATCTTCTTTTGTTGTCGTTTTTGTTTGTTTTTGTTGCGGCTCTGAAGATTGAAGTTTACTATTAACTGCCAAGAAGGACGTGAGTATATTTCTTTTTTAAAATTATATTACCAATAGTGAGTAATTATTTAAGGGTGTTTGATCACAATCAAGCAATGTACCTGCCATGGATTCTAGGATTTTATACTTGAGAGCTGGTCTGGCCTGGCCTAATAATTTCTAGATAATTTTTCTGATTCCCAGAAGTAAATGAAATGGTAAAGGAGTTGAAAAACTTAGAAGTATTCTGGGTGTGGTGGGAACCAACTCATGCACATTCTTCTCAAGAGAAAAACACATTTCCTAATCCTTGAGGTTTCCTTTAGTCTTCCTGTGTCCTGTAGTAAGATGTTTTTCACTTTTCTTTCTTTCTCTTCTTTTTCTTTTTTCCAGAAAAGGTATGGTGTTAAAGATCTGCCAGAAACTGAGGCTAAACAAATAGCAGTATAAAAAAATTCTTTATTCCAGCTTCCAAAATTCCTCCTCTTCAACCTTTACTGTTCATTGGAATAACGAGGTCATTAAATGGTGGTGTAAAGAGGCCCCATCCCGTGGCTGAACCTCGGTAGACAACAGGGAGGAGGCTGGTTAGACCAAGTAAAGCATTTACACTCAGCCCTTTTCACTTCACTGAAAGGGGGGGGGGGGGGCATTTAATTTAATTCGTGCTGTAGCAGATAAAATGTGATTGTGACAATCTTCCAATGAATAGTTGCTAATTTAAATAATCACATGTTAAAGTATACGGGTGTCAACCTGACTTCCTTCCAAGGCTGCTCAACATTTATTTCCTGTAGCGTTTGGGAAGGTCAGAGAAGAGACAGAGAGAGCCACACTTTACTGATGATGCTAGGCATTGTGAAGGCTCCAGGTCATAGAAGCCTTTTATTTTGTATTTCTACTCCATAGTAAATGCAGTGTATTCAATGAGCAAGGTTAGAGAAATGCTTAGTGCTGTGCCAAAAAGCAGACGTATACATTTGCTTAAAGGAACTTCCCTCTGGATTTAATAAAATTCTTAACCACAAGGAGGTACAGAACTTAATTCAAGGGTATGTAATGAAAAACCTAGAAAACTTCGTCCATATTTCCCTTCCCTTCCCTTACCTCCCCTCCCCTCACTTTCCTCCACCCTTGCTGACATTCACTGTAGAAAGAAAAGAGCAGCTGAACACATATTTACATACTTGTTCCTTTAAACCCTGAATCAGAGGGCGTTTCTATGGGACCTCCCACTACTACACTAAACAGCTCTTCACCACCCCCTGCATCATCTCCTAACTTTTGATTTAATGTCTTGAGAATTGGCCAGTGTTTTTAATTGAACAAGCAAAAATATATACAAGAAACATACAGTTTTAAAAACATTGTTTATATGTTTTCTTGATGTTTTACATTAAGACCAAAAGGTGCTTTGGCTTCTCTGCTCCACCAAAACGAGTTGTTTGGGGTGTGGTGTCCCGTAGCGCACCATAAATCTCCACTAGATGTCAGTGTGTCACCAAGTGAAACCAGTTCCCCATGCTCTCCAGACCTGTTCTTGAAACATACTGTATTGGAAAGGTGAACTCATAATTTTAACCAGAGTGATGCAGAGAAGTTTTAGTACATACAGAGGTTAGTAATAAGTTATATTTGTCCTAATGAATATTAATAAAAGTTAAATATATTTTTTTAAACTCATACCTTTCATCTGAGAATTTCAAAATGCTTTACTTGTATTCTGGTTCTTATCATAATATTCCCAAAGAGATAGAATGCACACACTCATTTTACATGTTACAGTAGAGTAACCTGAAGTGCAAGGGGACAAAGTGATTGGCCCAAGATCACACAGTCGACATCTAAAAGACCCAGGCTGGTATTTTGCGATCACAGAGCCTACTCTTCCTAAATATGGGGTGTCTCCAAAAAATGTATACACACTTCAATAGTGATAGCTCAGTTGATGTTTCTTTTTAGATGTAACCCATTGGAATTAATAATTATTCAAAGCGTGTATACATTTTAAGGGGACACCTATAGTTCTGTTTCTCCTGTGTGTAGGTAGTACATTTAGATGCAGATTCCCTTCCTCTGCCATTTGTATCAACTCCCTTGGGTAAAAAAACAAACTCCAAAAGAGAGGACTAATAAAAACGAATGGTTGAGATGATCCGCTTAGGGAGTGTGCTGATGTTTAAGATGGAACTTTAAGATTTTATAAAGGTTGCACAAAGACAGTGTGCTAAACAACCAAGACAGAACAACTATATTTTACATGAGATGGTGAGCTCAGACCAATGTAAACCTCATCTTAGTTCATGTACTCAAGTGGAGAAGGAAAGAAAGGCCGTTGTAATTTTGTCAGGATGGTGGAAGCTCTTGGGTATTTGGGGATTATGGGGCATATTGTATATTGTAGTTTTTACACTACAATTTTATTAAAGGGGAGACTACATATAATCCTTTATATTAGGATTTAAATAGCGATTTTCCCCCAAATTGAGTATATACACAGGTTACAACTGTAAAATTATTATGGTGGATAAAGAAAAGTATACCCAGAAAAGATGTTAGGGTGGTGGGATTATGGGTAAATATTATTTCTATAATAAATAAAAACAAAAAATGATTTCTCCTTTATGGTCCATCTTGTAAAAATTTGCCACAATCTCAGCTTTAGAAAGGCTTGTTTCATACCAATGAGGTACATTGATTTGGTTTGGTTTGTTTAAGGTTTAAATCAAGGTTAAAGTGGCAGACATAGAAAGTCATATTTTCAAATTTTACTGTGACTTTTTAGTAAAAACAAATGATTGTCCAAACCCCAACAGTGATTGTTGATGTTAAATATTGATGAAGTGTTTAGTAAATGTGGCTCTCTTTAATTTGTGTTTTCATTTTCAATGGTACGAGATTAAGAGATTTACCAGTTAAGTTCTAGAGATTCTTAAAATTAAACATTTGTATAGCTATTTATTTTGCATGCTTGAACCTGTTTTGATTCAAAACTGTACATATCAAATCATGCATGGATTGAACTGAGGTATAAAGTAGCATTTCGTATGAGATAAAACTTGTACTTTTATGATATGTGCCATTTCTAGAAATAACAGTGTAGCCACCAATGAATTATACATAAAACTGAATGGACAATAATAAAACTTACACAACTGATCATTTATCAGTTGGAGAAGTTGGGCATGTGTATCAGAATTGCCTAGAAAACTTTGAAAAACATACGTGTTTCCTTGCTACCATCCCCATCCTATTCTTGTGATATTTGGAAACCTGGATTTCCAGATTTGGCAATGGAGTTAGGTGGATGGAGGAGGCAAGAGTGTGCAATTTCAGGACTTTGCAGGGTGCCGTAAAGTCCTGGTGCATATTAAGCCTTCAAAGTCACCCCCATCCCCAGGTGTATACGCAGTGTAAGTTAATTCTTGGATTCCTGGAGCCACAAAATGCTACCAGCCTAAAACACCTTGAGTATTGGGCTTATAGAGACCTAGGATCATTTGACTTGAAACAAATCTAAGTGATAGGTTAGTGGAGGTGATTAGACTCCTATTTGGAGGTGAACTCCTTGTTCAATTAATTCTTGTTCGATATAAAGGAAAAGAATCCAGGTGGAAAACCACGGTCGGCTCAGCCTGCCTCGTGTCTGATTTGTAGCACATCAAAAACTACAGCTCCCACAAGCCCTTTATGTTCTCTACCAGTTTTCTCACTGTGGGTAGAATCCCACCAGCAGGGATTCATTCGTTGTCTTAAAATGTGTGCATCTCCAGAAATCTTTTCTTTTTAATGGTAATATTACAGGAATCCATAACACACTGAGTTTATTCAGCGATCATGCACTAAAGCTCCTTAGCTCTGAAAAATCACTCCCCACTCCCATCCCTGCTCCTACCCCAATACCTGGCTGAAGCAAGTTGTAGGCTAAGTGGGGATATTCATAGAGCAGTGATGGCAAAACTTTTGAGCTCTGCGTGTCAGCATTTTGAAAAACCCTAACTTAACTCTGGTGCTGTGTCACATATAGAAATTCTTGATATTTGCAACCATCCTAAAACAAAGATTTATATTTTTGATATTTATTTTATATATTTAAATGCCATTTAACAAAGAAAAATCAACCAAAAAAATGAGTTCGCGTGTCCCCTCTGACATGCGTGTCATAGGTTCGCCATCACTGTCCTAGAGGAGAGTGAGAAGAAGCCCAGAGGGCTCTAGCCACTGCTTGAGAGGAAGGGCAGGACAGACAGGGGTTGACTGCCTAGGGCAGTACCTCCAGGAGAAGAGAGAAGATGATTTCCCACTGAAACTCAGATTCTGACTCCGTGACGCTGGGGAAGGGGATTCTGCATTTCTAACAAGCCCCAGGTGGTGTCCTTGTCTCTGGTGTGGAGGAACTTAATCTCCTTCACCTGTATGTCTACCCAAGTCCTGTAATACACTGGCGTCCACGGGACCAGAGATCCTTGCCCTTGAGCGAGACGAAGGATCACCTGGAGAGCTTGTTAAAACAGATTTCTGGAACCTGTCTCAGAGGCTCTCATTCCGTAGGTGGGGGTCACTAGTGTAGACAGCGTCTCCCGGCCGTGTCTGCACCCCTGGGCCTGGTGTCCGACACGGGCTGAAGTTCCAAGTGCGGGCATTTCCTGACATGCTGCCAAGGTGAGCCCCTCATTCTCACATTTTGCCAAAAGAAGATCTCGCCATTCGGGCTCTCTTGATCTTGTGTTTCTTGTCTTTTTAAACGTTGGAAAGTTGAAGCCACACACGGGAAGATGGAGATTTTGTATTGACGGCCTGCATGCTCAGGAGGATAAAGAGTAGAAATTCTGTAGGCCCGGGACCTAAAAATTATTTAGATCTTAGTTTTCTGGTCATGGTGCGTTGAATTACTTGAAATCCACAACCTAGGGATATTCTATAAATGTTATTGTTTTTAAATGCTGCAGGCTTTTCGTGGCGGCAAGTCTCTTTAAAACTTTGAAAGAAATATTTTAAGAACTTGGAAATACTTTGTTTTAAATTTAAGAATTCAACACGTTGAAAATATTCCATAGGCAACTGGAAGGAACTTCTAAAGTTCTTATCTCCTTAGAATAATGCTTATTCTTTTGGAAAGTTAAAGGGTAAAGATGGGGCTAAATAGAAAAGTATTTTAACTTAACTTGAAAGAAATTTCAGTTTTAATTATTATGGCCACAGCTTAAAATATACAACCGTTACTCAAGTGTTTGTTTTCAACTAGCTGCTCCCTTTTCATTTTAATCAGTTCTTTTCTTTAGTATCTGCACGTGTTATCATTATTGTTATGAGAAAATAGGGTTATAGCTCCTGGACCCTCACATAGCAGTGTTTGATAATTGCTTCAGTTTAAGGGTTATCAAAATATAATTTGTCTCAAAGATTAAATATGCTAAATATTATGTTTAAAATGTATTTTAAACATGTTGGGTATGGAGATTATATTCTTTTCTTCTTTTAATCAGTTTTATTCCTCTCAGTATACATGGTGTGGCAAAAGTAGCTTTACAGTTGTAAACAGCCTATTCTTATGTTATTTTCCATGTGAACCTACTTTTATCCCACCCTGTGTAGCCATTCTGTTGGAGCTCTAGTGTGCTGTGATTTGTAAAATTTCTCAGCAGGCATGCATTTAAGAATGATGGTGTCCCTCGGGGATTTGTGAGAAAACTGATAAATAATAAAGTCCCCCATGCCACAGCTGGGTAGCACGGCAGGAAATAGCTAAGAAACCTTGTTTTGTAAGAACATAGCAACATGTACAACAGGAAACTACAATAATAACCATTGCTTGTTAGAGGCTGGCCTACTTAGCAGGACTAATCTGAGCAACTCTACCCAAAGCACCCTGCTTTCCCCCCCCCATACGTACAGAAAGCTCTCTGTCATCTACTGTGGTGGATAGATTACTTAGGTAACTTTCAAGATTAAGAATTCATGTACATTATTCTATCACTATAAATGATTTACAAGTGGGAAACCTTCCCCACCCCACCAGCCCATGTCATAGGTGCTCACATATGCCCTGGCTCTGTCCTTAGAAACCACTGTGGTCTGTAATCAGGGTATTTGCTCAGGTGTGGCTATTTGACTATCTACCTTCCCCACCTGGGCCTGGGGAGAATGTCAACACAAGGACCGTGCCATCGTCTTACTCCTCATCACCTGCCCAGAGCCCAGCAAAGTGCCGGTAGCGCAAACAATCCTCATGATTAATTATTGCTATTAAAGATTACTCTGTACTCATAGGTAACAGGTATCATTGCCCTCAGTCCTCAGTCTCGGGAGCCACTTGGAGTGTGTGTAATTAGCTATTTTGTGCTTTCATCCCTCAAATATCTCTCTAGTTCAGTGGTTCTCAACCTTGGCTGCACATTAGAATCATCTGGGAATCTTTTTAAAATCCTGATTTCTGGGCCTCATCCTCCGAAATTCTATGTCTTTGTTACTAGTGTTGTGGCTTTACCACAATATAAGGTTGAGAACCAATGCTCTAGTTCAAATGACGGAGAAGGGATTGCTTGGAAGTATCTCAGCTGCCATCTTCCTCCCGCTAAACAGTGGTACTGTGACTTCCTCCGGCTGACTTCCCAGCACAGGCCTGAGACCCACTGGCCGTAGCCACTGCCCCCCTGCCCACACCTCGGGCGGTCCCTTCATTTCAAGAAACAATACCTTTTGCCCCCACTCCCAGGGCACTCCGCAGCCCCTCTGTAGCCAGGACCGCTGTCGATCTTGTTTGTCACATCCTAGATTATAAGTAGGCTCCTTGGAAATAGAATTGTCATTTTCTATTCGGTATCTAACCTGCTGGCAGACACACTTTTGTGCCCTTAATACATTCCTGTGGAGACAAGCATTTGAGGGGATATTTTCTACTTCTGTGCTACCTGAGGCTTTGGCCTCCTTTCGTTTGGTGAAATTGAACTCCCTGGAGCACATTATCACAGGGGCTAGCTGACTAGACACACTGTTTCTAACGCTTCTGAAGTTGTTATATGAGTCGTTTCGTGCCATTCTCAACCCAACCCAGCCTGAGCATTCTCTCCTTCCTCTTCCAGGGAGGTGAGAGCTCATCCACCGGGCTGTGTCCTACTAGCTGTTCCAGGTCCTCTGCCCGGCCAGCCACCTGTCTCCACTCCCTGGCATCACTTCTTGTGGGTGAGGGGAAGGGGGTTTTTGATTATGAAAACGTGACATTAGGGAAATATATAGAAGCAAATGTTTCCATCACATTTAGTTCTACATTTAGGAGTACTTAAAAGTTGGAGATATAAAAGGTTTTAAGATTTTTGTAAGCTTAAAATAAAAAGATATTGTCTAGGTGTTGCATTCATACTATCTTGGACCACCTGACAATTATAATTTCTTTTCATCTAAATAGACGACTTTGATTTAGACCTTAACTAAGAACATTATTGACTTTTCCGTACCCCAAGTTTCATCGAGATAGCACCTCCCCTTCCTCTAATTTCTGTTATGGTATATTTTTTACAGTGTAATCCACTTACCTGGATTACTTAAATCTTTAATTTTGTGCTCACTAGGAAGAATGATTTGATAGCTTCCTGAAGGTTTTAATGAAGTTTTGTTTTTTTCAACGTATGACAGGAAGAAAAAAATTGATTATTTAAAACTATCAGCAATACATAGTAAAACTGGGCATATAGCGTGGCTTTCTACTCCATGCAGCTGTTCAACCTTGGGCAAATTGCTTAACCTCTCTGTGGTTTAAATTTTTCATCTGTAAATGTATATAGCAGCAGTGCTTCACAGGGTTGCTGTAAGGATCGAATAAGCTAGGGCTGTAAAGAGAGTAGCATAACTGGGCAGTAGCCTGGCACACATGTTTTTGGGGGTCCACAATATTGAACAGCTCCATGTGGTCTTTACTTTCCGAAAGGGAACCTTATTTTCTAAACAATCTCACTAGTCTGGTTCTTTTTCTAGCTCTAGTCTCATGATTAACTCGACCGGCTCCATTCCTCATAAGGGGCTTATTTATTTCTTTAGCATAAGAAAGACCGATGTGAGAGAGACACCTTGATTGGTTGCCTCCTGCATATGCCCTGACCGGGCTGGGGATTGAACCTGCAATCCTTCGGTGCTGGGGCCAATGCTCTGACCACTGAGAAACAATTGTCAAGGCTAAAAACTGTATAGTTTTGCTAATCAGTTCACCCCCCAATGAATTCAATAAAAAGGAGAAGGAAAAGAAAGGAAATATTACGAAGGAAGGGAATACAAGAGTTAGAAAGGCTGAGAACTCACTACTTCTGTGCCTTGTCATTTCTATATGGAATTTCTTTTATTTCTTTTTTTTTAATTAAATCTTTATTGTTCAGATTATTACATTTGTTCCTCTTTTTCCCCCCATAACTCCCCTCCTCCCAGTTCCCGCCCCACCATCCGCCCTCACTCCCCACCCACTGTCCTGTCCATAGGTGCACAATTTTTGTC
>NW_006288615.1:10432540-10458310 GCF_000327345.1 Myotis davidii | reverse complement strand
GCCTCTGTGCTGGGTCTCTAGGGCGGTGCTAATCTAGCGTTTGCCTGAGGCTATCCGGCAAATGGCTTGGGCGGGTCGGTCGCACGGGATCAAACAGGGCAGGCAGAGAGCAGTTATGGCTGCTTTCAGTTCCGTCCCTAGGTGCTCTGGCTCACCGAGTCCCAGCAATCGCTGCAAACCTCGGAGAGAAAGCTGCCTTCGTGATCCGACCGAAGCCAGACAGGCCCGCTTCTCCCGTTTGAGTCTGGGTCCCTAGAGACTTGCCCGGATCTGGAGCTCAGAGTCTGAAACTCTCTCCCTATTGAAAACGCCAACCGCGCCTTCTGCCACCAGCCCGCTCCGCGTGCACTCCGCACCTGAATATTTCACTTCAGCACTGTGCCTCCTCTGAGTCTGGGTATGATATTCTCTTTCCTCCTAGTTGTAGAATTTCCACTCAGCCAGCCTTCCTGTGGTTCTGGATGATGTTCGTTCCGTCTTTTAGGTGTATTTTGATTTGGTTGTTCAAGGCAGCAATCTCCGGCGTTAAGCTATGCCGCCATCTTGGTTCTCCTACATACACCTCTTTTATTTCTTAAGAAAACCTCAAAAGAGGAGAATTTATTGAGACTAAATAATTTTCCCAGGGTTGCAAAGCTAAACTGGCAGAATCAGGATTCAAACTCAGGACCCTGTGACAGAAAAGCCAGTGGCCTTCTGTTATACCACAGTGATAGGAACATAAGCCATGCTATCTTAGTGAGGGTGCTTCTTATGCTTAGTACTGTGCCACAGTTCTAAAAGTGACCCTAAGTTCTGAAATGCCAAAATAATGAATGATTATTGTCAGCACCCAGTGTCTGCAACAGCCTGCCCACTCAGACTTTCTCAGTTCACATCAAATGCTGACTATTTAATTAAAGAGAAACTTATCCACACAATTGAGTCACCAAAAATATAGCACCAAAGTGTTTTGCTGTTTGATAATTATAAATTTGCACAGGCTTTGAAACTGAATATCAAATGTTCTTGTACTGAACCGATTGTCAGTCATGTGACCTTGTTATATGGAACCTTCCATAGCGGAAATTTTCATACTAGAAATCCTTTCTTACCTCGTGCAGCATGCTGTTTCAGACACGATTCACTGCCTCAAAGCCCAGGTGGGCTCAGGTCCTAAACAGCACTGCGGGGAGACGCATCAACAGTATTTCCATTTCTCATTATAGAGAACATAGGGCCTGTACTGTCCAAGTTCCAAAGCAGTGTTTCTTAAAATGTGGTCCCATAGCTCATCATCAGGGTTGATAGTTAATATATGGGTGTCTGGGCCCCACTCCAATGTACTCTAACAGATTATTGCAAAGTGATCCAAGAATCTACATTTCAATAAATGTCTAATATGATTTTCATGTACACACGTTTGAAACAACTGATCAAGATGTATGTGCACAGGTCACTGTTGCAATCCAGTATCCTTGACAGTAGAGGCATTCGTTCCAGGGTGACAGGCAAGAACAGGCCCTTGGAAATATTTTTTCTACAGCCATTGATTGTTCATTTTTCTTCCATATATTGTGAGCTATATAGGGGCACAAAAAAACAACGACACTTTTATTTGCTGTGATCATTGCTGCAGTCAAGGTACTTACATCAATAGCCTTCTTAAAAGATGCCTTTTGCTGGTTAAAAGTTTATGTGCTTTGGTGAGAGGGATCTTTCGTATTCTAGAAAACACTGGGGTCAGTTTTCATGGCTTTTAAAAATAATTCTGTAGTAGTAATCTACAGTGATTTTTGTTGGATGTAGCCCAGAATGTTTTTCTCCCAAGTAAGGCACTGTTATACTAGTTGTGCTGTGCAGTGCGACCCTAACGCAATGCTCAGTCAATAAATGGGAAGCAAATATATGTCTCATAGGGAGCATGGCATGTTGTCACCACTCTACTGTCTCGGACAGGATCAGATGAAGCCAAAAGTGACCAAGAAAAAGCAAAGTAGAGTGGGTCTGTGGACAGCTTTGTGGCTCCAAAATTCCATTATTTTTACATTTATAGAGCAATTAATAAAATAATTTGAGGCACCTATTCATGTTAAAGGTGTGAGATGTTTATTGAAGACCCTTAGCCAGAAAGATGTTGTGCCCAGAAAACTATACTTAGTACAATCAGGGAGTCCTTTTGAAGAGATATTTCACTGAGCATTTGATAAACACGTGCAGTAGGTGTGCGCTCCTCCCTGGGGGAGCCCGAGTCCTACCCTCCTAAAAGAACATGTTTGGTAGCTTATGATTAAAATGAAGATTAATTTAGGAGTGTCAGTCAAAGCATTGTGACAAGGAATTAGTATAAAATCTCAACTGAGAACCAGATTTTATGTTGCTGTGAATGATTCTGCTGTAAAAATTTAGCTGAGAAGTTTAGAAACTCAGACAACTTCCTTGTCGCTTGCCTCTACAACATTAAACAGTGACACACTGATGTTATATGTTACTTTTATTGGATTTATTCCCCCCTATGTGGCCTAGAGGCTACAATATATGCACATGAAAAGATAAAGATTAATCATCAAATTAATGACAAATAATTGGGAAGGCTCGGTGGAAGAAGAGGCTCTTGAGTGAACCTTGTGTGGAAATTAAATAGGGAGCAGACGGTGGGCCGAGGCAGTGGGAACACCCCTGATGAGAATGAAAAGGTGCGTTTGGTAGATGATGTGTTGAGAAGTAGCTGCAGGAGAACACTGGCATCGAGGAGGAGTGAGCAATAAGGTTGTAAAAGGGAATTCATTGAAAACCATTAGGTTCTTTGAGACTATGGGGCACACCACATCTTCTGCCCTGGAATCTTCAAACTATATGCTCCTGATGTTCCCAGACTGAAGGGGTCCATTGGCCTGAACACATCAAAGCCCAATCGATCAGGAACAGGAACTTGCAGTCAAAAAAGGAAGGGTCTATTAGGAAGTGGACCACAGGAGGAGCTAATGCTCAGGGACCCGGCTTTCCAGGGACTTCCAGGGATGAGTTCTATAGGTGGGAAAATCCTGGTGACTAAGAGAGTTAGTGTTGTGATCAGGGTCGTGGACTCTACTGAATGGTGGTCAGCACTAAGGTAGGGGTTCATTGGCCATTGCATCTGGTTCTGATGTCGGCCATGGCATTACTTCATTTGGTTTCACTGCTTTTCTGGGCCTGAAGCCGAAACAACTGAGGCCTAGATGTTATTTTTAGTTTGAAACTCTGTCTTTGTGGTCAGGCTTTGTTCCTAGGATTATTTGATGCTGACCAGAACCTTGTCATGAGGGCTAATGAGAAAAGTTCAGAGAGAGGGTGGGAAGAGCAGCCAGCAAGGTAGACACACACCTGGAAGGAGGAGGCAGGATGAGTCAGGTGCTGGATGCAGCCAGTTTGAATCAAAAGAAGAGAAAGGAGAAAAAGGCATATTAAAGGAATGTGAGTTTCCGTTACAGCAGAGCAGATACCTCCTAACAGCCTCGGGCATTTCTTCTTTGGCCACTCCACCAGTCCAGGGCTTACTGATTCCTCTCACCTCCCACGTGTGTTTCTACCGTGCTGGCTTCTCCTCCTATCCTCTCGCTGACATTTACTCATGTTTGTGCCCTTTTATCCGGTTGGGGAAAAACATACAGAGAAATCCCTCCCTTTACCCCCCGGCAGAGCAGCTTCTCATGCCTCCAACTTGTTGATTCCTGGCAACTCCCTGCTGGGCACCGAGGTGGGAAGGAGCATAAGCAGGACATTTTCCCAAACAGAGACAGTTCTCTCCCTAAGAGGAATTCTGGGGCCAGCTCTTAAAGTCCTTATGAAAAATTAACCTATTGCAGACAGCTGTCAGAGAGGCGGGGAGTCGGGAGACTGGATGAAAGAAAAAGGGATTAGGAGCATAAGCAGGACATTTTCCCAAACAGAGACAGTTCTCTCCCTAAGAGGAATTCTGGGGCCAGCTCTTAAAGTCCTTATGAAAAATTAACCTATTGCAGACAGCTGTCAGAGAGGCGGGGAGTCGGGAGACTGGATGAAAGAAGGTAAAGGGATTAGCCACAGAACATATATGCATAGTCCACCCACACAGACCACACTGAGGTGAAGGCCACTGGGGAAGGAGATGGGGAGGTGGGCGCTGGTGGGGGTGGGTGGCAAAGGGGAGGAAAATGGGACATCTATAATAGTGTCAACAATAAAACTAAAGTTAAAAAAGTTAACTTTATTACACATACAATGACAAACAAGGAATATAACAAACAAATATCTCTCTAGAGGTTCCCCCGCCTCGCTTGTTCCTGTAGCTCAATTCTCTGCCTCACTAACTTGGACACTCCACTTACATTCTTTTTCTAAATGGCAGTCATTTTATTTCTGGGTGATCAGGGTTCTCTCCCTCCCTCTGCACCCCCTCCCCTCTCTCCCACTTTCCCTCTCTCTCCTTCCTTTCCCCTTTCTTTTCTCCTTGCTCTCCGCTGTGATGAGGAGGGAGATGAAACCCCACTGCCAGGAAGGGTCACTTAAGACCTCATGTCCTTTAAACTGCTCCCTGGAAGCAACTAATATTCATGACTTCTTATCCCACATGATTTGGCTTTTACATTTACACATGTCTTCTTATTTATCTCCATAACCATGTGAGAGAGGTATAATCATCCTCATTTTTTTATAGATATGGAAGCATAAGAGGAGAGAAATGAAATAACCTGTCCAAGACAACACAGCAGAATCAAGACAGAATTAGAATTTGAAAACAACTGTCTTAAGGGATTTGAAAGTTAGTTTGATGCCTTATTATTTTCTACTATTGCAGCTTCTCTCCCAAATGTTCCTTTAATCTTTGGCTTGAGTGAAAGAAGAATTGCAGCTGTGTTAATGTGAACATCACCACCAGCATGGCATCTCTTAAATTACTATTGAAATTTAAATCCTTGAACAAACATGCCTCATATTAATGAACCTTCTTATGCATTTCTCTGTACTGCAATCACTCAAAACCCCAGCCAGTTTATCTTTGCTTTCCTATTTTTTGTCTACAGATTCTTTAAAGCAGTGGTTCTCAACCTGTGGGTCGCAACCCCTTTGGGGGTCGAACAACCCTTTCACAGGGGTCACCTAAGACCATCGGAAAACGCATATATAATTGCATATTGTTTTTGTGATTAATCACTATGCTTAATTATGTTCAATTTGTAACAATGAAATTGGGGGTCACCACAACATGAGGAACTGTATTAAAGGGTCGTGACATTAGGAAGGTTGAGAACCACTGCCTTAGAGCATGTCCCATGTGCTTTGTTCAGACTCCTTCCTCTCAGCCTTCAAGTCCATTAGATAAATTTAACTTTCAGTCAGTTCTCCATGACCTGCTCCTGCCATCTGAGGTCCCACATGCTTTCAGTTCCAGGCCCATTCCATTGGCCAAAAAATCTTTATCTAATAAAGAGGGAATATGCAAATTGACCATCATGCCATAATGGTCAAGATGGCTGTGCCCACAGCTGAGGCAGGGATTCTGTTACACAAGATGGCTGCACCCACAGTGGAGGCTGAGTTCCCATAACGAGCAATCAGCAGGGACCTGAGGCTGCATGGCTGTGCCCCCCACCTGGTAGGGCTTGACAGGGGACCTCAGGCCACAGCCCCCACCCCCGCACCAGGCCAGGGGACCTGAGGCCACGCCCCCTGCCACATGGGGCTTGACGGGGAACCTCAAGGCACGCCCCCTGCCCTAGCCCAGGCCTGGGCACCTCAAGCCATGTCCCCCAGCCCAAGCCCCCCGCCCAGCAGGGCTTGATGGGGGTGGGGCCAGTCAGGTCTGGATCTAACCCAATGGGGGTGGGTCCGGCCGGGTCTGGGTCTCACATGATTTCGAGGTGCATGTGGGTGGGCGAGGACTTGACTCTGGTTCCCATGGTGTGCCCCAGACTCTGACAGGAGGAAGATTTTCATATACATTTTACTAATTTTCTTTCATCTCTGACACTTATATTATAGAGAAAGGGCAAATAGCAATATTAAAATATTTCCTCTAATTCTCTTTTAATGTGTATGAATTTCACGCACTGGGTCTCTAGTAAGTAAATAGAACAGAATTTACTTCCCCTCTTAAGCTTTCTAGATTATGTTTGATGGCTGATGCAAAAATAACAACCCTGTCTGAGGTCCTAAATGTATGTAGAGGAAATATTTAAGACAATTATAAATGAAGGAAGACCAAGGGATGTGAAGGGAGGTAAGATTTCCATACTTCATTTAAACTGGTAAAAGGTCGGGCTGGTAGTAGATGGTGATAAGTTACACATATATAATGTAATGCCTAAAGCAGCCACTAAAATGAGATAGAAAGAGATATACTTAAAAACATGTTAGATGAATCAAAATAAAATTCTAAAAATTGTAGAAGTAACTCATAGGAAGGTAGGAAAAGGAAAACAGAAATGAAAAACAAACAACAACAACAAAAAAGCAGACTTATACCTTAACATATCAATAATTAAACTAAATATAAAGTTACAAATACACCAATTAAAAGACAAAAGTTGGCAAAGTAGGTTAAAAAACATGACCCACTGTCTATAAGAAATCCGCTTAAAATGTAATGATGTAGCCCTAACTGGTTTGGCTCAGTGGATAGAGCGTCAGCCTGCAGACTGAGGGGTCCCAAGTTCGATTCCGGTCAAGGGCATGTACCTTGGTTGCAGGCACATCCCCAGTAGGGAGTGGGCAGGAGGCCGCTGAATTGATGTTTCTCTCTCATCATTGTTTCTAACTATCTATCCCTCTCCCTTCCTCTGTAAAAAATCAATAAAATATATTTTTTAAAAAATGTAATGATGTAGGCAGGTTGAAAGTAAAATGATAAAAACATATATATTGTGCTAACATTATTAAAGGAAAGCAGGAGTGGCTATTGGATAAATAGACTTTAGATCAAAGACAGACAGGGGCATTACATAATGATAAAAATGTTAATCCACCCCAAAGATATAGCAATTCTACATAGGAAGCCCCAAACAATAGAGATACAAAACATGTGAAGCAAAAGCCACTAGAACTGAAAGGATTGAGCCCGCAACCCAGGCATGTGCCCTGACCAGGAATGGAACTGTGACCTCCTGTTCATAGGTCAATGCTCAACCACTGAGCCACATCGGCCGAGCAAAAAGTCAAGCTTTTTAATGCATTCTCTTTTATTAGGGTTGTAGGTGGTAGAAGCACTTCCTTATCTGTGCCTCATTAGTGCTGACCTTTTTCCCTTTGGTGTTCTCAAATGCCCTTTTTCAGTCCCAGGACCTCAGCTTCCACAGGTCTCATGATTCAAAACCTGTTGAGTTTTTCCCCCCTTTCTGACCCTATTTTGCAGCTTCCCTGAACTACTCAGATTTGTCCCTAGAACTTTTCAGAGATCTTCATTTTGTGAGGTTCCCAGAAAACTAAAAAATGAAGAGCAGCTAAGTCAGGGGTGCAGACATGATGGTGTACATTAAATGTTTTTATTTGACAAATGAACATGTTAACACAAAAATTTACAATGAATTCTATTCTGCCACTTGATTTTATCTCTTTCTGTGGTCTTGGGTGTAGTCTCAGTTGGAAGATAACGGCTAACATCTGAAAGCGCAGTCCTTTGAAAAGGTTGAGCTGAGTCCAAATCATCCTGATCTTACTCCTCCTCTATTAAATAATTTATATACATTTCCTGCTTCTTTTCACCTCCTAATAGTTCTTGAATTTTATACCTTTAGACACCTGGTGAGCAACTAACGCCGCTTCTGATGTACTTGTCTCACTGTCCAAGGAGTTCAGCCCAGAGCACTGAGGGCCTTATACAACCCTGACTCTTCTAACTAGACTGTCCCTCAGTCCAAGCCTGGGAAGCTTGTCAAACCATGAGGGTGAAAGGGTTTTAGTATTTCATTACTTTAATTTTATGCTTTTTACAAATAATTTTTTTCAGAGGTAGTTTTATTGATTAAAAAAATCTTACATTCTAATCAATTACATTGATGAAAAATAATCATGTAATACTTCGTTTCTTTTAATCATGTACTAATTTTTAGGTTTAAAAATTGTTTATTTAGTTTTGAATGGAGAATACATCTACATGGTTTAAACTACAAAATGTCCTTCCTACCTTGGCCTCCAACTCTCCCAGTTCCCCTCTGGAGGTAATTTTTCCAACTTCTGGTCTGTCTTTTCAGAGAAACTCTATACATATAAACAAAAACATATATATTTTTTTATACAAGTAGCAGTAGTATGCAAAACACATTGTTCTACATCTTGCTTTTCCCTCCACTTAACTAGAGAGTGTATTTCACTCTTTAAGGATATGCCATAATTTATGTAAATAGCTTTACTATTTACATAATAGTAGAGTGAAGCTATTACAAATAATTGTATAATTTTGTACTTATGTCAGTTCATATGCATAGGTAAATATAGCTGTAGGTTCTATAGTGTAGGATAAATCCCTAGAAACCTACCTTTTTTTTTTTAAACAGGCACTATGTCAACTATAGAATTATGTAATTGGTAAATGGTTTTAAATGACATTTTAATTGCAAGCGATAACATTCTATGAATTTTATGAGGAAGTAGATCTTATGACCTAGAAATTATGTTACTTGTTTTTATTTGTTTTACTTTCTTCTTCTTTTTCTGTTTTTCTTTTTATATCCTCTCATCTCTGTTTTTCTTTTCCTTCTCTCTTACTTCCGTTCTTCCTCCTTCCCTTTTTTTTCTTCCTGTCTTTCTCCTTTTCATTTTAAAACGTCACAACAGCTATTTGTTTTCTACCAATGGGCCTATTGAGAGCTCTGTAACCACTAGGTGGTGGTACAAGAACATAGGGAGAAATATTTTCATAAACAGACTAGGAATTAGTTTTGATTTCCTGCTCAGTTTTTAAATTGCTATACACTCGGGCCCTTAAATGCCTCCTAAGGGATGTCACTGTGATCGCTCTTTAGCAGTTGAGCCGACATAAAATTGATGTTGAGCTTTACAGCAGCTGTTATAGACCACTTTATGTTGATGTTGAGACTTTTAACAATGCTTAGAAATGTTAACTCTTCGATAGGAGTCTGTTTCCTGAGTGATTTGAAGGTCTTGCTTATATTTCTGACTGATTTACAGATCTTACAATGTTACAGTTGAGACTACTTAGAATTTATAATATTGCTTTATTTAGCTGACTGAATTTTTAGCAAAGAAACGACAGTTTCCTAGCTACTTTCTATGGCAACGGCAAAAGGCATCTGCTGACTACAGTTTTACCCTGTTGACTGCAATTTGGTGATTTACACACCTTATATCATGGGTCTTCATCTAAATGAGTAAAGTATATATTTTAATTGATTTTGGAATGTGATATAAAAGCATTTTCTGTTTGTGGATTAGCTTAATTAAATTTTGGAAGTCTACCCTGTCCCTTTTAATATTCTGAATCTGTGCTTAGAAGTTTTGGATTGGTTCATTTTTCTTAAATCACACATACAAAAAGGAATGCAACATAACTATTGAAGGATCTTTGCTTATGCTAGAATTGCATAATCATTTGCATTTACTCTCTGTTGAAATTCTGTATAATATGTTCACTCCAGGAGTGTGGTCACAGTTACCCTGCAAAACATTCTGCTCGAAGCCAGCACACGCAGGCTCTCCTCTGTGGTGTCCCTGTTGGAGCTCACAAAGTGGCTAGATGGTAGTTCTCCTGCGTTGTCACAGCGTGTCCATGCCAAGTGGCAAATCCACATCTTCCTGAGAAGTAACCTTACAACAAAGCATGCCACCAGCTAGCTTTGATGAGTAACGTTATTTTTGGACAATTGTTGAGGCATATCACCTCATTTCCATAACTATTGATAGTTCCGCATATCATTTTTTACTAGTGCTCACCAGGTTAGAAAATGAAGATGCAGACATTTTAGTATCAGGTTTTTAAAAATTAGTTTTTATTGATTTTTTTTTAGAGAGGAAGGGAGAAGAGAGAAACATTAATTGACTGCTTCCTGCATGCTCCCTGATGGGGAGGCAGAGGGGATTATAGGAAGTGTCCAGCCCACAGCCTGGACTTGTGCCCTGACCACGAATTGAACTGGCAACTTTGGTGCATGGGACAAGGCCTAACCAAGTGAGCCACACTGGCCAGGTCTTGCTAACAGGTTTTGATGATAATAGTGCTTTCTTTTTTTAAAATCCTCACCTGAGTTTTTCCCATCAATTTTAATGAAAGTGGAAGGGAGGGAAGTGAAGAGAGAGAGGGGTGGGGGGTGGGGGGGGGCAGAGAGATACATTGATTGGTTGCTGGGAATCAAACCTGTAACCCAGGTATGTGCCCTTGACTGGGAATCAAACCCATGACCCTTTGGTACATGGGCCAATGCTTTAACCACAGAGCTGCACCAGCCAGAGCTTTCTTCTTATTCAACATGCGTAGCCTTGCTAATGAAATTCTCTGATCTGATACCCAATAGTTGTCTGTTGTAACATCGCTCCTGCAGCCTTCATTTACATCACCGGGTGTTTAAAAGGAAAAATGGCTGCTTCATATCTGTTTACACACTAGGAAAAAAACCACAGGGTTCAATTCAATGGAAGAGCTCTCACTTAAAGGAAGCCTCCCTTTAGTGATGACACTATTGCAACACTGTTCCAGGAAATAAAGTCAACTGCCACCGATTCCTTGGTTTTATTAGGAAAGATAGCCCATTTTGTGATCCGCAATGTTTAAATCAATTGAACGATAGTGAAATCTCTCCCCTGAAATGGCTATTACACAGCTTGCAACCTTTTGTTTGAGAGATTAAGTTTGCATCTCCTCACATTATCTCCTTGTAATTGGAAAACTTTCATTTTGACAGAGAGAACGTGCCAGTATCCCTGTGAGCTTTGCCACAAGCCAATGTAGAATGCCATCTGGAGGATGCGCACCCAGGCCGTGTAACAGCCTCCTGTCGGCTGTATCTGGGACTTCGCAGCAGAGCAACTAAGAGCATCTTAAGCTGCATTTGTCTCCCTCGCTAGCGCTCTTGGCAGAGGTCATAACCAGCAGTGGTTTTGTTGATTTGCTGCATCAAATGTAATTAGCTTACAGCACTCTCTGACAGAGGCTCCGATAATGGCACGAAAGCCTCAGGCTTGAATTTACCCATTGTGTCAAATGTAAGTTTAGATCAACAAAGACATACTCACTCATTTCATCACCGGAACAATAGAACTTAATGATTTCTAAAGATGCTTCTTTGGGATGGCAAGATTTTCTTTCCGTCGGACCTCATTTCTAACTGTTCTATTTTATTTTATTATTTTATTTTTTGCCCCCTGGCTTCCAAAGCAGTGGCTGATACCTCCTGCCAAGAAAGAGGGTTTCCTGTGTACACAAGCCATAGGTCTGGTCTGAACCTCACCTTTGAGTATATTTGTGGCAAATGATGAGGCTTTTGATCAGGTTACATTAAATAACTTTGAACTCTGCCAGTTTTGTGCTCACAAGAGTAGAGGGAACATTATTACTGACCCTTTAACCCTTGCTTAGTGGAAAACTCCAGCGTGCCAGAAGCCTGGTTGGAAATGAGTCAGTTTCAGGGTCTGAGTAAGAAGGAGAAACCATTACTTGGGGTTAAATGTAGGGCAAAGCTAAGCCCAGAATGCAAGATAGACTTTAGCTGTTCTACATCGCCACGAGGAAACTGCAATAAAGAACTGCTTACCGCAAGGAAGGAAAAATTCAGCAGAAATCAGGTTGAACAGTTTCCTGCATAAACGCTGTCAAATACGTCAGCAGGTGTCTGTACAGAGAGGGAGAGCATGGCCTTGAGCTCAGCAGGGTGGTAGCACTGCCCTAGGTGGCTGGGCAGATGACCTGAATGAAGCTTTTCTTCCCCATTGATTTGTATAGAGAGTGGAGGGAGGGAGGGAGGCGGAGAGAAAGAGAGATACAGAGAGAGAGGGAGAGAGGAACATCAGTGTGAGACACACACTGATTGGCTGCTTCCTGCACACGCCCCAACCAGGGGATCAAACCTGAAACCCAAGTACATGCCCTTCACCAGGAATTGAACCTGAGACCCTTGGTGCATGGGCGGATGCTCTAACCACTGACCAACACCACCAGAACCTGGATGAGGCTCGTTGAAGAACTAGTAGAGAAATTAGGTATATGTCACATACAAAGTAATAATGGTATATGAAGTGTATTCTTTATTGACTTGTGTATTCCACTGGTTGTACATTGCATCTCCAATACTCGACCTTGCAAAGAAATCACCCTGAAATTCCCAGGGGCTGGCAATGAACTCTGTGGATTTTGTCTCTCACTGCGGAAGCTGCCTTGGTGTGAATGGTCCAGGTACACCGCTTTCAATAAAGGCAGTACGCAGATGTGAGAATGAGGTTAAGTAAGTGTTTATTTGAGGATTTAATATCGTACCCACTCTAGGAGTAAAGCAATTATCATGCTGTTAATTTCACATTCATGTACCTCGTATTTATTTGTTGTTTACCTCTCTGCATAATGAAAGTGCCATGGAAATCGGCTTCTTCTGGTGCTCTCAGTTTAAATGAAGCTAAATGTGATGTATAATTTCAAGTTACAGATTGCTAACTCGATTCCATTTTAAATACTCTTTATATGAGAAGCTTCTATGTACTTGCAGAATCCTTTTAAGCTGAATCAAAGCATAATTAGCTAAGGTAGCTAATAGAATAAAACATGAATCCTTAAGCATTATAGGTATATTTGGAACCATATAGTTATCTGCACCTTTATATATATATATGTACATACACACATAGATATACCCTATATTTTTAATAATCAACATATTAACTACTTTTCTGGCAAATATTATATAATCAGAATATAATAGCATATTGCCCCTACTGATAAATTATCTGTATCTGGCTTGCTTGTAATGTGGTGACAGAGTCAATGCTTGGTGATGAGATTCTGAGAGCTTTAGGGCACTGCAGTTCTCACCTATTTACACGACATGATGTTCTTTAAGAACTAGTCATTGGCAGAATTCTAATGGCAGAATTCTAGTTCATCTTCTGGGCATGTAATGAAAGAACAAGGAAAAGACAAAAAAAATCCATACCCAGGGTGTGTGAAGTGCCTCTCTAGGCTGGGAAGCCATTCAAGTTCCATGCCTCAAATTCCGCTCCCCAACCCTCCCTGCTCCACAGATCCACATCTGGAACCAGAAGAGTGTGCCATCCAAGGTCTTCTGAATATTTATTCAACAAGTGTGACTGTGTGTCTACTGTCTGCATAGATATGGTCCCTACCCCAAGTGGCTGCAGCCTGATTACGAAGATGACCCAGGGATATGAAATATTGAATAATGCTGCAAGTCAGTATACATTTAAATACTCCAAAGGCAAAAGTTGTTGAGGAAATTCACTTCTGAAAACCTTTAGTCTGCAAAGCCTGGTATGTGCCAGTTGTTCAATTTCCATTGTTATTTACAAAAGTGAAGCTTTGAATTAAGAAAAAAAAAAAAGCGCCATCTGCCTACCGCTGTAATAATGCTTGGTTTTATTCCCATGCATGTCAACCACTGGCTTGGCATTTTAACTAACGGAGCACTTTTCTCATTAGAGTGTGTCTGTGTCTACAAAGGGCCTTTTTTCTGGTGGCTCATTTTAGTATTTCTGCCCCCCTTCCTCTGCCTTTTCTATCTCCTGGTGGGGCTAGCTTGTCAAATGACCCTGCACTCTAGGTAGCTCTTGATGCCCTTCCTTTGCCAGGTACTTATTCAGTCATTTTATCAATTGACTGCTTAATCACTATTTATATTGAGTGCCTATTTTCTCTGGACACAAAGGGCATAGACAGGCCTTTAAAGATACAAAGAAGTATAATACAATATCTGCCCTCAACATAATTTTAAAGAAAAAGTGCATCTAAAACTTCTCCATTTTAAGCAAAATGTTCTAAGTGCCAGAGTATTACACATTTATTCATTCAGTCAATCATTTACTCAACAAATACTGAGTTTGTTGATGTGTCAGGTACTCTGAGTCACTGGTGATAAAAGATGAATAAATCATGCATGGTGCCTGCCCTGCCCTCTATGAATTTAGAGGCTAGAACCTTGTTACTCAAAGTGTACCTGAGCGCCAGCAACCTCTGCAGCACCTAGGAGGTTGTTAGATATGCAGTATCGCAAACTCCATCCAGATCTCTTGAATAAGAATCTGCATTTTAACAAGATGCCCAAGTGACATCAAGTAAAGTTGGGAAAACCCTGAACTTGAAGGATTACAGAAAGCTTCAGAGAGGAGCTGAAATAAATAGAAGTCACCAAGTTTTATTAAAAGATGGAGGAAGGCAAATTTAGGCAGGGTAGAGTGCTTGTCTTGGTCTGGGCTGCCAGAACAAAATATCGTAGTCTGGGTGGCTTATAAACAACAATTGATTTCACACAGTTTGGGAGGCTAGAAAGTCCAAGATCAAGGTGCCAGCAAATTTGGTATCTCTAGTGGACCTGCTTCCTGCTTCATAGATCCCCGTCTTGCTGTAGAAGGGGCAGTGGAACTCTCCAGGGAACTAATCTTATTCTTGAGGGCTCAGGTTGGCTGCCTCTTGCACAGCCCCCACGGGGGATGGAGACCACACCCAGCATGTGCCCTGACTAGGAATGGAGCCAGCAACCTCTTGGTTCCTGGGTCAACGCTCAACTGCTGAGCCACACCAGCTGGGCTCATAGGGTTTAATATAGGATTGGGGCGGGGCCACAAATATTCACTCTATAGCAGAGAGGAGTAGATATAATCTGAAATATGATTCAAGATGTGAAGTTTTGGAAGCTGGTTGGGAATAATTCTTCAAGAAATGGTGGGAAATGACCCAGGAATTGGTTGATGATCCATAGGGAGGACTGGTGATTGACAAAGTATGACGTGAGATTCAAAGCTGGGAGGAAAGAGAATGGCTTATCAGTGGTCGGCAAACTGCGGCTCATGGGCCACACGTGGCTCTTTGGCCCCTTGAGTGTGGCTCTTCCACAAAATACCGACTTCTGTGCATGGGCCACGAAGTTTCAATCGCACTGTACGTGCGCACCCGCACGTGGTATTTTGTGGAAGAGCCTCACTCAAGGGGCCAAAGAGCTGCATGTGGCTCGCAAGCAGCAGTTTGCCGACCACTGGTTAGGTTCTAGACTGCAGAAGTAGGGATGGGCTGCCAACGGTCTGGGTTGCCAACGGTGATGCAGCAGCTGGGGATTGGGCTTTCTTATCCGGAATAGTTGGAGGAGACAATTAATATTCTCAAAGATGATTTTTAAGTGAATTTTTAGGGCTGATATATATATTTTTTTTTTAGAAAGGGGATACCTCTCCTTTTTTCAAAAAAAAATATATTTTACTGATTTTTTACAGAGAAGAAGGGAGAGGGATAGAGAGTCAGAAACATCGATGAGAGAGATACATCGATCAGCTGCCTCCTGCACACCCCCCAGTGGGGATGTGCCCGCAACCCAGGTACATACCCTTGACCGGAATCGAACCTGGGACCTTTCAGTCCGCAGGCCGATGCTCTATCCACTGAGCCAAACCGGTTTCGGCAGGGCTGATATTTTTGAATCCTAAAATTGTAGCAGAAGTCAACAAGTAGATACAAATCAAGGTATATTATTTTACCGATTTTTCTAAAAACACATTTCATATGTTAGACCTCAGATATGAGAGAAAAGGAGTTATCAGATAATCTGGATCAGTAATCTTGCTTTAAAGTTAATGAAGAATGTTATTTAGGAGGAAAAGGCTGTTTATACTTTATCTACATAGAATTATGCCTTCACAATCAAGTGAGGCCCTACACAAGATGGTGAGAAAATGAATTTTATCTGTGGTCCATTGCCCTTTCTGTGACCCTCCTCTCAGTCTTTGAAGTCTTTAACACACCAGGAAATGAAGGCCATTATGGCAAAAGCCACCAACAGCACTAGTGAAGGACTGGTGACCTTTTCAAATACATCTCTTTGAATCACACTATGTCAAGTGGCTTCTGTCTGCTTGTGAGGTTCATCTCCTACATGGGGATCCTTCCATTCCCAGGTTTGAAAGAATCTGGAAGCCAATTGTGTAACCCAATCAACCTATGAGAATCATAAATATTTACATTTGTTATTAGTTCCTTAAGAGTGCCTTGGAAAATGATTCTGTTTCTGAGATGCTTTAAAAATGACATCTCTGTCTCATATCTTGTGGACATCTGTTAGTGTGGCTTTCAGTGTGCTTTACACACATGACTTCCCTGCACACAAACCTGAGCTGACAGGAGAAGCCTGCAGCTCTCCATCATGACAGACCTCATCAGTGAGACACAGCCTAGAGCAGTGTTCTGGACACAGTGCAGGGACGCCCTCTGAGAATTTCCAGTGCTGATGTTTCAAATGCATCAGCGCAGTGGGTGCGAAGGTATTCTTTTCTCTGAACAGAGTGTCTCAAAGCAGCTTGATTGATAAGTCTAGGATTTTATTTTCTGAGCCAATAAGTGTAGGAAGCTGAAGAAGTGTGATTATGTAAGGTTTTGGAAGAAGAGTTTTCTAGCTGGAGGTAGGGTCCACAAGTGAAATTTTGGTAGTAGACTGAGAAGATTAATTATCCTAATAATTTGGAATGGTATTTTTAAAGCCAAATTATATTACTCTAATTTAGATAGACCCTGTTTTAGGGTGAATCTATTCTACATAGCCATAGAAATGTTCCCTCATCAAATGAATAAGTAGCTGTATTGAGCATTAGTAAATTCACAGTGTTTGAAGGATAATATTTCTCAGGACTTTGCGTTCCATAGGTAAAGATGTCGCCCTACAAATATGAGTTATGTGGTGGGTGAATATTTCACTGGTGGAAAACCTGCAACATTTATGTCTAGATTTGACATTTCACTTATGAAGGTCATCAGGAGCCATATGAGATTAAATTAGGTGGTCGATTTCTAGTAAACTCTTAGCTCAAAGAAAGATGGGAGAAAGAATGGATGGAAGACAGGGAAGAAAGGCCACGAAACTATGAAGTAAGAACAATTTACACACATATCCTGAAAATTCTCTCTTTAGTTCCAAAAGGCAGCAGCATTGGCTGTACAATTCCTTGCAGAGAGACTGTGATGGCAGCAAACATTTGACTATATATGTTCTAGTGTTTGTCTCAAATGGGTTTCATTGTACTGCAGATTTAATGATTATGAATTACTTAATTTTAGCAATCACTTCTCAATAATTATTTCTATAATGAAAGCCACACTAACTACACAAGTGCACCATTTCTGTCATTACTGGTAATAGAAGTCCTAAGTTTGATTTTTATGTATGAAAATTAGAATTTATAAAATAACACATCATCTTGTTGGAAAGTACAGAGTAGGTAAAAATAGTTCCTTTCATTCCTCCAAGGATAGCTGCATTATATGAGAGAGTTCCTTCGGATCAACAAATACCATTTCTGAAAATTTGAGGGTAGAGACAAAGACTAGCTTTTTAACAGACACTCTCAGGTCATGTATATATATTTTTTTCTATCTACTTTGGATATCCTTGGACTCAACCAATGTTGGCTCTGTATTTATATGTCTTTATGCTAACGTTTCATCTCAAACTTCTTTACCACCATGTCAGAGTCCTACCAGTGAGAATGACTCAAAATAGCTTTCCCAGTTAAGGAAAATCAAAACAAAGCAAAGCTGATGGAAGGACTGCATAGTGACTGGCTATTGGAGTTCAGCCCATGAAAGGAAACTGTGTAGCAGAAGTGGCACCACATAAATGATGATCAGTGGGAAAGATGTCACACATCATGTGGTCTCTGTCTGTTAATTTAATGTGATGCACTTGAGTGTAAAAATAATGGGCTCTGTCAGCCTTATTCATTATCTATGCTTGTTCTAGAAGTCAGGATCATGAAATGCCTCTCAACCACCTGATGTAATGGGCCATTTTAGAGCTTTACATGCAAGTCTCTGGGCGAGCAATTGGCAATCCCAGCGGCCAGCTCATCTGCAGTTAGGGATGTTGTGCTGAGCTGGACTCACATAATAGCAATATTGGCCACAAGATGATGGAATAATCCATTTTCTGTAGTGGATTTCTTTAGCCTGGTGGGACAAATTTCCTAGTTAATGAAACCATTTGATGCCTGGGGCATTCCCGAGCTCATGCTGTCTCTGTTTGTCCATTATAGTTTAAATATACTGCATTTAGGTTAATGGTGGAAGCAAATTAGTCTTATAATTACTCACATGTGCTTCTTTGCTGTATTCTTTAATATGGCCCTGAGAAAGCAAGAAGACAAGCTAGTCAGGCAGTGCTCCAACACTGGGAACTATTAATACCTCCAGGGCTGAGAATTTAGTAATAATAGGACATTTTAATAGAAAAATGTTTGCAAGTAAGACACTCCCTAGAAAGATTTGGCTGCTGAGGATCATCCTTTCATTCATCAAACAAGCTAATCCGTGTGTGTGTGTGTCTGTGTGTGTGTGTAAATTTACACTGTGAGCTTCAAAAGGGCAAAGCCCATGTCTCTTTTTTGGCCCTAGATCTTGGTACTGTGCTAAGTACCCAATACCTCAGTAATACATGTTTGTGAGGGGGTAGGTGTTCTGGTGAAAACACTTGAAGTTTGGGATGAGAAGGCTAGGTTTCAGTTGTCTTTGATAATTGCTAGCTGTGTGACCTTGGACAAGTCACTTCTTTCTGAATCTAAGCTTATCACTTCTAAAAGAATTAAAGTAATATCCATTCTACTTATGCCATTCTTATTTGTTTTGGGATCAAATAAAATAACGATAAAGTGCTTTATTGTTGTTTGATGGTGTCATCTCTCTATTCTTATTTTTTAAGCTTTAGACCTGACCTAGTCCAATAGATTTTTAATATTATGATGATCTTTCTTGCAAAGTTCAGGAGAGCATTTTGCTGCTAATGTTTTCTGTGTCTCTGTTTATGTATCTAGTATCCAAGGAATACAGCCTTCTTAGATAATTCTGGAAAGAAAAATCATTATTATGAAGGAATGAAAGTGGAAACTTGATGTTAAATATTAGGTCCACAGGCCATATAAGAGATATGAAATGATTTAATTAAATGAAGATCATTGTTTATATAGTTTCTTTCCATTGTAACTAAATTTAGGTTGTGCCATTTAGATGTATGACTCACCAACATGCAATAATTAGTAACAAAATATATGCCAACAGAGCTTTTTCTTTACCTATTAACACTGAAAGCTAATTGTTCAGCTAATGCTATGAGACACTGAATAAGCCACTGAACCTACCGGAACTTTGGTTTTATTGTATGAAATGAGGAAGTAACATTGAATCTCTAAGGTCCCTTTTAGCTTGGAAAAGATTTGGCTCTCTGATTTCGTCTGTCTTTGAGTATGTCATAAATAAATTATATTATAGGTTTCACACCAGGAAAAGAATCATCTTCAGCTCTCTGAAATGCTCTTCTCAGCCAGTTATTCTCGATTATATTACCTATTTATTTTCTTTATAGCTCTTAGCACAGCCTCTAATTATCTTGTTTACTTTCCTGTTTAGGGCTTGCCTCTCCACGAGTCTAGACTATCCTGGTCACAGATGGATATCCATTGCCTAGAAAACATAGTCCCTGGCACATAGTGGGGGAGTCCAGGAAATATTTGTGGAATGAATGAATGAATGAGAGTGAATTCAGATCTGTCTCCAGAGTAGAGTTTCTTAATTCTTTAAAATAACTTCACTCAGAATTTGAGGCATCATTAGAGGATATGACTAAAGGTTTTGCTTCCTATATATGAGAGCCATCTGTATTTTATTTATTTTTGCCTTTATTAATTTAATCAAGAGTGAGCTTTTCATCAATAAGTTATGTGGTTGGTGTTTTAACAACTAAACTTGATTAGCCGTTTAGTTCCTGAACTTTATGATTAGCTGTCCTACCTGGGTACACAGATGTCTAAGCACATGTTTGCATTGTGTAAATAACTTTGCCTCTCAAGAGTATGCATTTTCACGTGAAAGAATTTTTAATCACCATTAAATGTGAATTGTAAATTTCAGAATTTATTGTAAAAAGTATTATATCTTGAAATTCCCTAGCAAGATATTAGATCATCATCTTTTCCCACACCTCACTAGCTTCCCATAACATGAAAACATTTGAAAATCTTGTCATTTATCCTCCATTGAACTGGCTGAATTGGTCCTTGCTTCAACATACAGTCAAGCTGAGGTTAACATGGGTGCTATTTTCACAGATTTTAAACTTGTTGGAAAGGTAGACCTTTCTTTGTAAGATATTACACCATGAAGTCAACCCTTTTAAATTAGGGGGAAAAACACACACATTTAATTTGGAATGCAGGATCATGAATAACAGTGACAACAAAGTCTATTATTTCTGTCATAGGACTCTGCAATCACTCTCTTTTGAACAGTTGAAGAGGGCATATCTTTCATTGTCCTCGTTGTTTATATACAATATGAAATAGTTTTCCTAACAACATTAATTTTATCTATGAACTTAACATGTTTCTTCACTGAATAGCTGTCAAATTTTGCTAGAGTATATCTATGGCAATTTGTTGGAGATAAACCTTGCAGCCTTCCAGTATGATTTGCTCCTCTTTCACTCCCACTGTCCCCCCTCCCCAGTGGATCTGGGAACCATTTCTGACAGTGGAGCTAAGCCCGTGTGTGTTTCATAATCACACTTTAGATTACAAATTAGCCAGGAGGTAGCAGCGAACCCAGTGACACACAAAGGTTTTGGTGACATGGTAGAGAAAACAGGAAGGAAAATAATTTGCATTTGCTTGCTTGCTTGCAAGACTTTTGTTGTGACATGGCCACTGTGGACAAAACTCCCTTCAGTGCATCTTTGCTGTGTAGCAAGAGTTGAACAAGCGACTCTCATCACAAACTTCTCCCAGTATCACACATGTAGGTACACGTATTTCCATGACACTTTTATTTTGACAATTCTTGAACTGTAACACATTGCATATTAATTGGTACATTTGGTCTTGAATTGCCTTTAAAAAGGTGCAAATCATGGCTTCGAAGTGATCTGATAGAGGTGCAAATGAACGTTCGCACAACATTTCTAAAACGGAATCATTTTGAAATATACATATAAATATGAATTCTGAGTCACTTTACTTCATTTTTCAGTTGGGCATCTACTGCCTTAAAATGGGAAATAAATGTGTGAATGCTATCAAGGGTGTGAAATTCTCCATTTGTACAGACTGGAAACTTGGTAATAATTATGACTACAGACATAGCAGCAGTTACACAAAAGTTTAACAACATTTAAATTTTAAATGCAAGCATTTCAGGGGAAGAGTTTAGAGAGAATCTGCTTGGAAAGATTTTCTTGCAATTGTTGAAATTAAAAAATTAGGGATTTCCAAACAGCCTAAAAATGCTAATTTTCTTGTAATTTTGAAACAGAAAATTGCATTGACTAATCTCTTTTCTTTCTAAAGCTGCTTATTCGAAGTGTGTCTGAATCTGACAAGCCCATGGGCCCCAACTTAACCCAACCTAAACGAAACTTAACCTTTTCTCTGTTCTCACATCCGTGGACAATGGGCCTCAGCTGCAGGGAGCATCAGACAAGCTTGCCCACTCTCCAGGCCAGCTGGAAGGCCAGGCTCCCTGCTTCTCTAGCCAAATAGACCCTGGCGCTGAGCTACCCTAGGGCAGAGGTTTAACGTGGTTTGAATGAGGCTTGGATTTTGAAGTATCCATCCCTTTAGGTTAATGTCGCCGGGAGTCCAAGACTCCTCTTTCATTAACTGGCCTCTCACATAGATGGCAATGGTGACAGAAAACAGCCGGCCTCTAAACCAGCGGGTTCTTTTTTATTATTTGCAATTTTGTCTATTTGTATGAGAGCCTGGCAGCATATGGCCTGATGAATTTAAAAAAAAAACATACAAAACCCCATAAATGCTCATCTCCTGGCCAGAGCCTCCAGCCCATGGCATTCGCAGGGGCTAGTAGGGCTCCACCTGCCACTTGTCTGGAGGGTGGGGGCATAAACTGCTGACCTACTAGGCTCCCACAGCCAAATAGTGCTCGGCTAATGCCATGATTTAATTTCTAACAGTATTGTCAGAAATGGCCAGAAGTGGCAACACCCACTGTTTCAACAGTAAATCTGATTGGCAAGCTACCCACCACTCTCTGCCCTACCTAATATTCTGCACTAATTGTGCCCGACCAGGCCAACAGGAATAGAGAGAGGAGCAGAACTGCTTCTAGTCCAATGCACACAGGTGAGCTTTGCATAGAAACACTCAGGTGTGTGCTCACATGATCGTTCCCAGCTGAAAGGGACTAGCAGCAAACCCGGGAAGGGAGCAGACACCTCTGCAGTCCATCTGTTGACTTTCCAACATACTCGGTCTTTGAAAAGCCAAAGGTGTATATGGTTTTTGGGCTTTAGTTTTCATGGCTCAACCATTTTCTTTAACCGTAAAGTTGGAGAAAAGGAATTTATTTTATGATTTCTTTTTAAAAAAAAATGATTTCTGAGAGGGAGGGCAAGGGAGAGAGAGATAAAAACGTCAACGATGAGAGAGAATCATTGATCGGCGGCTTCCTGCACTCCCCACACTGGGGATTGAGCCCACAGCCCCAACCCAGGGATGTGACCTGACTGGGAATCGAACTGTGACCTTCAGGTTCATAGGTCAATGCTCAGTCACTGAGCCACGCTGGCCAGGCTATTTTATGATTTCTTCTAAGAACTGAACTTTTCTTTTCCTGAAACAAAAACATTACAATTATTTGGGTTCATACTTCACACTTATACCAAATTCCAAACCCGTTTTCTCTCCTTAATTTTATGTGTTTATGATTATACAATGTCAAACAAATCATACAAACATAGAAACAATGTACAGACTTTCATCGACTTCATGGATTGGTATGAAAGTAAAAAAAAAAAGAAGTCATTGTGAAATTTAGTCAGCCTACCAACTCATTTTGATGTAGTTTAGAAATATTTTCTCTTTTCTGCATTTTAAAATTGCTAAAGACATTTATACAAAAGACATGTGGTCAGAATTGCCAGGGAACAAAGAAAGGAGGAAATAACTTGGGGGTAACAGCTTCTATAATCTTATGAAGTGAGAAGTGGTCTGTGTAAGCCCCGCAGACACACTGAGCGTTGTGAGACAGCACGGGAGGACAGTTAGCACTAATGCTAGGCATTGCTGGCCCCCTAAATCCTAGCAATAAGTGCATGAAGCATTCTATGTTGATTATTTTATATTTAGAACCAGTAGAGCAAGGGCACTGACCAACCAGAATGGCCGCTTGGAAGACTAATCCCAGAAGTCTCCCTGCTTGGTGAGGGAGACCCTTTGGCTTCCGAATTTGAGGGCATTCCAGTGGATCCTGGTGTAGAGTGGGACATGGATTTGTGGGAGTTGGGCAGCGGCTACTTACTGATGTATGGAAGCGCTTCAACGGTTTATTAACCACCATGGCAATGCATCTGTGTGCGGGCCAAATATCATCCCAGAGTAGGCATTATTTATAGATGAAGACATTATGGCTTAGAGAGGTTAATTAACTTGTTCAAAGTCACACAGCTATTAGGAGGCAGAGTCAGAATTCAAATTCATATCGGTCTCCAAAGACTAAGCCTTTTCTTATAGCCATGCCACTACTATTATGCTTTCTGGAAATTTGCACTAAAGAGTTGAGTTCAATTGTTACTGAGATTTCACCTGAGTAATGTGGATAAGGACATCAGATATACCATAGCAAGAGATGAAGGTTGGCTGAGAGCAGAGAAAGTTTCTCTATTTCAAACTCAACTGACTCTGACATTAGAGTGGTACATGTTCCTATATGTAGTTGATAGTTTATAGTTTGTTGAATTAAAATAAAACATTTATTGTACTTTCATATAGAGAGGTCTGTAGGATACATACCAGCCATTTTTTTTAAAATATAAGATACAATTCTAGGTAAGAACAAAATAAAATATTCAAAATGCTGTTATTTGTTTCTAGTTGAAGTAATTTAGTTTAAATTAAACAGAACTAAGTAATCAAGTTTTGCTTCAATTCAAAATGAATATAAATAACTAAGGTTTAAATTGTAAGGAATGCTTTAAGATTTAAGAATTTTATGTACGGAAGTGAAATTTTTCTTAGCAGTAACATACTAGTATATTAAGTGCTATATGGTAGTTGATGTCTTCCTAAGGAAAGAAAAATACTTTTCAAAGAATTTGCAAATTGATTAGATATTAAGGTCTATCCCTTCTTATGGGATCAAGCTAGAAAATTTAGATACATACAAATGTATAACCACATTATATTCAGAAAAATAAGTTCAAGAACATTGATTTTACTAGATAAAATGTAGCTTTAAACAGTCCCTAACGTAAGAACAGATTTTGTTCCAAGTATTTATTTGTAGTTCAATATTCTAGGATTTTATATGCAAATTTCAATATGTAAAACTGAAATGATAAGAAGTATGTCCTCCATCTGACTAGTGAAATTTATTTTAGCTATAATGTATATCAACTATAGAACGAATTCTGTTTCAGGCTCTACTTTCCTTGTATTACATTGTTAATGAGGGAAAAACATTCTGAGTTCCACATTAATGTCTTTGAACATATTTGTATTTAGACCTCTGGTCTTGACATAAAACAAATAAACCCAAAAAATCCAGAGTTTAGATCACATCCTCTCATATTTTCTCAGGAATAAGACAGAAGTTCACCAGGAAGGGGCTGAAGGATGAAGTTATTTGCTTAGATTTGCAGTGTCATTCTAGGAAAGCACTGAAAAACACTGTAAATCTAAGTGTCCCAAATTCTATCAGCGTGGATTGTAGCTGATAGATATTTTCTTTTTAGGGAGAAGGAATAAATCTTTTTGCATCACCCCAGGGCCCTTTGGGGTGTCACAAAAATCTGTCCTTCAGTTAAATTCTTGAAATATTACATTCGGAAAAGCTGTTAAATATACCCAATTTAAAGATTATTAAAACTTAAACCGGTTTTTAACATTAAAGATTTTGTCTTGACCACAGTATTAATTATTTTCAATCTGGCCATTAAATTGACTTGACAGCTTTTCCGAATGTAATATTTCAAGAATTTAACTGAAGGACAGATTTTTGTGACACCCCAAAGGGCCCTGGGGTGATGCAAAAAGATTTATTCCTTCTCCCTAAAAAGAAATATCTTTGAACGAAATTAGACCAATGCAATATACTTGAAGTTGCATGAGGAAACTCTGCCAAATAAAAGCTAATAACAATGTTCTGTTTAAATACACATACTTTGAATGTCATAAAGGTTTTAGCCTACTTCAGAAAAAACTTACGCAGAACCAAGTTCAAACAGGGAACTTTCAGTCAGGGAAAAGGGCAAGTGTGACAATGCTCTGAGTCTGCCAGGGACACTCTGGGGTTTTATGTTTCTCTTATTGGGACTTATAAATTGTTCTCAATGCTTTAATGCGCCGTCTGCAATAAGCCATGTGCCCCGTGTTACATACAAATTGTTTGCTGTGCTAGAAGGTTGTTGTCAGCAGAGGTTTTATCAGTTGAATTTTGTACAAATCTATAACCATGCCACTTTTGGATGTTGTCACTGGACAGCCATTGCCTTACTCTGGTGCATTTAAGTCTTTCGAAAACCCATGGCAAGGACTCTGACTTACTCTAAATTGCAGGCTTCTAAGCAGGTCATAGTTGAACTAAAAGGTATTTGTAAAACTTCAGGAAATTATGGCACCCCT
>NW_006288615.1:10428507-10432517 GCF_000327345.1 Myotis davidii | reverse complement strand
GTGGGGTCCGGAGTTGTTGGTGCTTTACCCGGATCACTGGATATTGGCCAAACCAGGTTCCGGGTACTGTATGAACTCTCTTAAGTCCTCATCCTAGAGTAGACCCCTCGGAAGTTTAGGTCAGCAGGCACTCCCACCCATCCAGTTCAGTGGGTAATTCAAAACATTACAGTCGTTCAGGTCCTTTTAAATCCCAAAGGACCTGAGAGCGAGACACGGGGTATGCACGCTTCCACGGGAGGCACGCGGCTGGCCTCTGCGTCAGCTCGGGTTCACCGCGGTCTGACAAATAAAAGATAATAACAATGTTATGTTTAAATACACATACTTTGAATGTCATAAAGGTTTTAGCCTACTTCAGAAAAAACTTACGCAGAACCAAGTTCAAACAGGGAACTTTCAGTCAGGGAAAAGGGCAAGTGTGACAATGCTCTGAGTCTGCCAGGGACACTCTGGGGTTTTATGTTTCTCTTATTGGGACTTATAAATTGTTCTCAATGCTTTAATGCGCCGTCTGCAATAAGCCATGTGCCCCGTGTTACATACAAATTGTTTGCTGTGCTAGAAGGTTGTTGTCAGCAGAGGTTTTATCAGTTGAATTTTGTACAAATCTATAACCATGCCACTTTTGGATGTTGACACTGGACAGCCATTGCCTTACTCTGGTGCATTTAAGTCTTTCGAAAACCCATGGCAAGGACTCTGACTTACTCTAAATTGCAGGCTTCTAAGCAGGTCATAGTTGAACTAAAAGGTATTTGTAAAACTTCAGGAAATTATGGCACCCCTTTCTTAGCATACCTGAATGAAAGAAGCTTAAAGTTTAAAAAAATCGCTTCCACCAATATTCACGATTCATGAAAACTAGGAAGGTGTACCTTTGTAATTCCCTGCAAAGTCAACTAGCATGTCCCTCTGCCAGCAGGTGAAGCAACCAAGTTGGTTGCCTAATTTAAAAGAAGGTGACATTCTTAAAGTTTGAAATTAAGTCCTCATCCTAGAGTAGACCCCTCGGAAGTTTAGGTCAGCAGGCACTCCCACCCATCCAGTTCAGTGGGTAATTCAAAACATTACAGTCGTTCAGGTCCTTTTAAATCACAAAGGACCTGAGAGCGAGACACGGGGTATGCACGCTTCCACGGGAGGCACGCGGCTGGCCTCTGCATCAGCTCGGGTCATCACCGCGGTGGTCAGTAAGGCTAGTCCACCCGGCAACCTTGCTTACGGCCGTACATAGCAGGGAACCCCTCACTCCTAGTTTGAGAGTGGGGCCTCCCTCAGCCTTGGCCACGTGGGGGACGCCTCACTGGCAAGGACGTCTCTCTAAGCTTTCTAAGCACAACGGATACAGGCAGACCTCTGTGTGAGCTTGGGTCATCACCGCAGTGGTGAGTGCGGTCAGTCCACCCGGCAACCTGTCTGCGACTGCATGTCAACAGGGTGGGACCTTGTGCACGCCTTTTTTCCTAAGCCTTTTTCAAAGGACCTGGAATGTTCACTCAGGCCCTTTTAACATCCTTGTGCACGTCTTTTTTTTTTTTTTTTTCAGATGGGAAGCATGTTTTCCACACTACAAAAAGACAGTCCTTTAGGGTGTATCCTCAAAATTGGGATAAATTTGACCCACAGACCTTAAGAAGAAAGTGCCTGATTTTTTCTGCCCTCAGGTTTGGCTTCAAATGCCAACTAGAAAATAGTAAAAACCAGCCCTAGAAGGAAGTTTTAATCTTTTCCGTGGGAAAAATGGGAAGTAGTTGGAAGCCCCATATAACCAGGCTTTCTTTAATCTAGAGGACAAGCCAAAGGCAGGTGGGAAACTAAATTTACTCCTTTGCTCTTGGCAATAACAACCCAAGTCCACTGAGGGAAGAGGGAGAAGGCGGAGGTCCTGCCCACGGCCAGGGCTGAGCCATCCTTAGCTTGCCCCAAGTCAGATAAAGGGTCTGGCCATACTTCAGCCCAGATCCCCTTTTCACCCCGGGACATGAGAAAACGTAAAAGTGACCTAGGAAAGTTCTCAGAAGACCCTGACAAATATATTGAGGTTTTCCAAAACTTCATTCAAGTATTTGATCTCAAATGTGGTAAAATAAAGCCTGTTAGCTAGTCTAAATTAATCACGTTAATCAAGGGGTTCGCAAAAACCCCTCGGCCTTTTTGGAAGGCTCAAGGAGGCTTTTGGTTCAGCGTACCAAGATTGCTCCAGATTCAGAATTGGGACACCTAATTTTAAAGGACACATTTATCACTCAGGCTATCCCAGATATCAGGAGGTTGCAAGAATTGGCTATTGTTCCCAAGAGTAATTTAAAAATCTCCTGAAAGTTACCACCTCTGTGTTCTATAATAGAGACCAGAATGGGGGAAAAGGAGAAACAGAGGAAGCCAGGCTAAAGCCAAAGCTCTCAGTGCCACACTTCTGCAAGACAAGAACCCCCAGCCAGAGCCCGGAGGCGAATGGTCAGTCCCGGTCACCTGCTACAGCTGTAGATAGGTTGGACTTATGTGCCAGAGTTGCCCAAGGGATGTGGGTGGACTCCTGAAGCCCTGTCCTGCCTGTCAAGGAAACCACTGGAAGTCGGACTGCCCCAGGAGACTGAGGTCCCTGGGGACAGGACTGATGACCAGTTGGCCCAACAGGACTGAGGGGGCTCGGGGTCTCTCAATCTGGCTCATCAGAGGACTGCCACCTCCACCCAGGAGCCCCGGGTAAGCCTGACAGTTGGGCGGCAAGGAAATTAATTTCCTCCCCGATGCTGGCGCCAACTTCTCTGTACTCCTCCCAAACTCTGGGAAACCATCCTCAGAGGCTGTAGCCGTTACAGGCAGGTCTGGGAAGCCAAGAAACAGATCTTTTTCTCAGCCTTTAGGGTGTAGCTGGGGTAAGTTGTTCCTTTCCTGTGCCTTCCTGACCCTACAGAACTACCTCACATTCACATCAAAAACACTATCCTCTCAACCCTGAGGTTCTAGCTAGAAGGACTCAATATTCTAATAGGCCATCTATTCTAGAAGCCCAAGGTTTATTGAAACCTTGACACAGTCTTTCCAATACCCCATCTTAGGTTACAAGAGCCTAATAGAGAGGAGAACTAGTTCAGAATCAAAGCCATCAGCTAACACGGACAATACTGCCCCAGAGCTTTCGGGAATAGCCCTTGTATTTGGGCAGGCCTTTAACAGCCCAAAAGGCTCTTTTACTGCCCCAGTCTGTAAGTCTCCTCACAGGTCAGCAGCGTCACCTCCTCAATTCATCCATCTCCAGTGAGCCTTGAGTGCCAGCCCAAGAGGAGGACGGAGCTGCGTTGCCATCAGCTAAACCACCAGGTTTCTACTCATGTGAGCCTCTAAAGCACCTGAAACTCCTCTTTCAAGGGATCCTGGGAAGACAGTGAATGCCAGATAAGGAACATACTCTGGTATTTCTAAATAATCAGTATTTTCATCTTTTAAACAATTCTTATTCTGTCTTTTTATAAGTGTCACCTAAACCCTAGGTTGGTACCTGGAGGAGACCTTCTCTGCCCTCACTGGGGTCCAGAAACACCACAAGATACTCCTACTTATAGCCCCTCTCTGTAACCCTGGTACAGTAAACTTCTCAAGCCATACTGGCTCCCCAAACTACTAAGTATATTATAAGCAGCCCGATTCAGAGTAAAATGTATTAAATCTTGGTCTATAGGACATCCTATGCTACCATTATCACCAACCAAAACCACTTCCTCAGGCCTTGGTTTATTATTACTCATCTTTAACCATTGCCTGTTTAACCTTTGGTATGTTTCATATTCTCCCATTTAGAAGCCCTAAAACTGCAACAGGTCCTCCTCACAGAACAGCAAATGGAGGCCGCTACATGCATCTTCCATAGACCCTTAAACGACCCACTTCCGATGGGACCCTGACTGCTGCCCCAAACTATGACCCTTTGCCAGCAGGAAGCAGCCAGAAAGACAGCAGCATCCCCTGCCCTCAATGGCAGTTGGGCTTTCCTATTCGGAGGGGGG
>NW_006288615.1:10419499-10428342 GCF_000327345.1 Myotis davidii | reverse complement strand
TGGGACTCTTTCTCTCTCCCATGTGGGAGTCTGTACTTGTTCTTCAATAAATTTCCGCCTTTGCTATACCACTTTCTGTCCATGGATTCATTCTTTGATCCCAGCGGATAAAGAATCCAGGTTCCAGTCCAAAAATTTGGTATCACATAGAATGGTTCTTGTGTGATGGTATATTAAAGAAGTGTTTTCTTTCTCAGAAAATACAGTCTGTTATAAAAGTTTTTGTAAGTCAAAAAGTTTCCTCCAAGTGGAAATTTTGGTCTCCTGATCATGCACTGTCGTTGCACTGCGTTTTACCGTTCTGAGTCTGCCCTGCACTTTGGCATGCTCTGCATTAGCCTGCTCAGCCTGTGTTCATAGAACTCACCTCCTTAACCACCGCTTTCTGCTTTCGCTTTTTTTTGCGTTACACCCAAAGCCACTGTCAAGTCAGGCGGATGAGACTTCACAAGGTAAGTGAAAAGAAAACAGGAACAAATGTTTTTTTAAAAACGGAATTTGGTGAAGCACCACCTTGCAGGGTTCCCTCTTTGCCATGTGCATGGGACCTGCAGCCCTGGTTTGTGTGGAATCATCGCTGGTGTGAACGAAATGGGACAGAGCCCGGGTCCCCAAGTGCCCTATCTGAGAGGGAAGGCAGGTTATGTTGTCTAGACAAGAGGAAATGCTTTATTTTTTTTGAGGGGAGAATTTTAAAAGCCAAGTGAAAGCTAGAGAAGATAACTGAGGTTTTATTGATTTCTTGCTTTTCTGAGGGCTTTTTTCCCCTCTTACTTTTTTTCCTTCTAAAAGTCTGTCTTTAAGCCCAAAATGCAGACTAATACTTAATGAAATTAGTGAGATCAAAAAGATATAGGCCTGTTATACAACAAGCCTATATTTATTCTCCCTCTCCATCAGGAGTTTTCAAGTTGGAGTACAGTTAATATCACCTCTAAGATTTTTCTTTTTTTAAAAATATGTCTGTATTGCTTTTTAGAGAGAGAGTAAGGGAGAGGTATAGATAGAGAGAAACATCAATGAGAGAGAAATAGCATTGCTTGGCTGTCTACTACACAACCCCACTGGGGATCGAGCCTACAAGCCGGGCATATGCCCTGACTAGGAATTGAACCGGCAACCTCTTGATTTCTGGTTGACGCTCAATCACTGAGCCACAGCAGGCAGGTTCTAGGATTTTTCTTTAGTCTCCTTTTGGCAAATACAGAGTACATGGCTATTTTAGATGACTATTACATAATCCTTTAAAAGGGCTACAAGTTTAAAAGTTTGCAATAGTTTTTTTCCTATATTGTAAATATGAGATTAAGGGTTCCTCAGACCTTTTCCATGGAAAGGCGACACAGACTTAGTAGATATTGTGGTTCTTGGTCTTCCAGGCTATGCCTCCCATTGACCTGCAGGCCTTTTGTGCTTTTCTGCTGCCTTCCTCACAGAATGGAAGGTCTATCAGTCTAAGGCAGTGGTTCTCAAACCTTCCTAATGCCACGACCCTTTAATACAGTTCCTCATGTTGTGGTGACCCCCAACCATAAAATTATTTTCGTGGCTACTTCATAACTGTAATTTTGCTACGGTTATGAATCGTAATGTAAATATCTGATATGCAGGATGTATTTTCATTGTTACAAATTGAACATAATTAAAGCATAGTGATTAATCACAAAAACAATATGTAATTATCTATGTGTTTTTCGATGGTCTTAGTCGACCCCTGTGAAAGGGTCATTCGACCCCCAAAGGGGTTGTGACCCACAGGTTGAGAACTGCTGATCTAAGGAAATGAAAGACACCAGAGGTTTTCAGAAAAGATTGGACAATGATGATGACAACAGTTTCTTCTAATTTTTTTTAATATTTCACACACTTTTATTGACATAAATTATTTTATTAAAATTATAGTTAAAGTCAGCCTTTTGACATATTTACAAGATCATTTCCTTCCAAACTAGAGAATTGTATCTCATGCTACTGCAACCCTGGTACTTGCCCTGGACCGGGGCCTTTTAGCAATTTGTCTTGATGCTGCCAATTCAAGTTCCGGGGTCTAGCTCCGGCAGCTATTTCCCTGGAGGCCATCAGACCTGAGATTATGCTAGCACTTTGGTTTTTTTCCTCAACCTGAGTTGTTGTTTTCACAGTGAAGCGATCCTGTTTCTCACTGGTGGATCTAATGTCCAGATTTGTCTTTAAGTTCAACAGACATGGTAACCTGAAAAGATGTTTTGCATTTGTATAGCTTTTATATACAGGTATTTTATTCTCCTGACAACTTTGTAGGTTATGAGTAGATTTTATAGTCTAGCAAACTCAAATGGCTGGTAAACAGCTGTGTAGTATCTGGAGACCAATGGTCTACATTTACGTTCTTAAACCACTGCTAGTTATGTGACCTAAGGCATGTTACCTCACAGCTGTCTGCCTTAGTTTCTCAACTTGTAAAATAATGGTTTATGCCACATTAGGTTGTTAAATAACTCCTGTAAGTGTTTAGTGTTTAGAATAGTGCATGTCAAATAGCAAGTACTATTTATGGTTTCGTTAAATATGTAGAAATAGGTAAGAAAATGCTCAACCTCCCTAATAGGGAAATAAATATTAAAATAACAACGAGGTATCATTTTACATCATCAAATGCTTGAAAAATTTGAAATCATAGCACCTGATATCAGGGAAAAGCATACTCATAGACTACTTGTAGAAATGTGAATTATAATAGCTCTTTTGGAGACCAATCTAGCAATATCTTTGAACGTTTATGGTGGCATTTTCTGAAGTGCCTACCACAGCCTGCCCAGCCCTGCATCATCCGGGCCCTGGGCAGGGTATGTGTTAACTGCTTTGCCTGACTCTTGCTTCCTGCTTCTTGTGCATCAGCCACAGTGGTGTCCCGTTCACGCTGAACCCCTCTGCCCACACCCTCCCTTCGGAACCCTGGTACTTGCTATTCCTTCTGACTAGATTGCTGTCCTCTTAACACTCCTCATGACTTCTCCCTCACGTCATTCAGGTGTTTGATCAACTATCTCCTCCGTGAGGACTGACCACCTCATTTAAAGTAGTAAATAATTTCATCTACCTCTGTATCTCCTATTTAGCTTCATAAAAATATAATATGATGTTACATAATAAATTATTGCTTGTCCCTTCCACTAGAATGGATGTTCTAGGAGGGTGGGGGTCTGGTTTTGTTCATGACTCTATCCCTGCAGTTGAATAGGCACTAGCAGGCATTTAATGAAGACCTCTTGCTATAATGAATGGTTTGTAGTAACACATGATCAAACAAAAAAAGGGAATACTCTTGGTTGGATGGATTGTGCTATATCAATGACATGAAGTATTATGCAGCTACTGAGAAGAATGAATTAGGTCTATATCATTCAAAGGTTTCTCAAATGCATTATTAAGGTAGAAGTACAGGTGCGGAAGAGTGTATAGGACCCCAAGCAGTGATCAAACCAACTATCTACCTACCGACCGACCGACCTACCAACTACCTATCTCCATAAGTTTTCATGAGAATGGGTACAGAACAACAGTGACAGGTTATAAGCATTAATTACCTAGGGAAGAGTGTGCAGGGGGCTAAAAGTTGGCTGAAAGGGAAATAAAATGATTGCCAGTGTGAGCTCCAGCTTCCCTCGCTTCTGCTAGATACACTTCACAGCAACTTCAGTCAAATCTCTCCTCCCACCCCATCCCAGACTGGACTTGGTCAGGCACTGACTCCTGGTGGCTGATTCCTTCCAGTTAATTATCTTTTTGGCAATTCAATGTTGATGCACTGGTAGAGGTTCCAGGCAGTCCACTTGGATTCTCTTAGATTCAATGAAAACGATGTTTGTCTTTTACTATGTACTGAGTCCTCAATGTTCTTATGGCAGTAACCTATCACGCGTACAGGTATTTTGAGGAAATACCATAAAATTGATTCTTGACTGCTTAGGCTTTTGTGGTTCACTAGGGCCCATAAAAACCCTGAGTCTGGGAGGTGTACTTGGGAGCATGATTGCACTGATTTGATAGTAATGTGAGTCACCTATCTACAGAGAGTGCTACACCGCCCTCTGATAGAAATTTTGGGAAAAACATCAAGTTACAAATAGTAAACATTCTGAAAATAAAGCAGCATCGTCTTAATGCAAGAAGGCAGAGGCAAAATATGTGGTTTGAATTATTAACAATATAAACAATGACCAACACCCCTCCCCCATATTTTAGGGTAAGAATATGTCCCCTTCACCATGGCTTTCGGTCATCTGAATTTTTATATAGTCTGGTTGTATTTTCTACCCACTGGCTGTAAGGATGGGATTGTGTACTGTTTTCATTGGATGGTGATTTTCAGGTACCCATCTGTCTTCACTTTACATAGAATAACTTAGAAATACCAATTCTTAACTTCCTCTCCCCAAAGGCAAGATAAAGATTTCATAATAATTGATTTTAGAAGACACAAATGTTTCTCGAAGATACAATGTGTCTTACTACTTCTATCTTTATAGCGTTTCTAGCTTATTACTGTTTTAAAGATGAACATCAATGGTATAACTTGGGAAGAACATAAAAAAGTATTATAATACAATAAGAAACTGGGCTAACAGATGTCATAAACCATTCAGTCATTTTAAAAGTACTTCAAAAAGTATTTTTATGAGAGGAGTAAAAGATGTTTCAACTCAGAAACTGGGAAAAAGAAATCCTAAGAGTATTTTTTCTAGCCTGAGATTTTTCTTTGAGCAATTTTTCTCCATCAATATATTTATAAAACCAAACTCTGTTTTTTTCATAACACAAAATAAAAGTATATAATGTAAAGAGGAGAAGTGTGTGCGTGTGCATGCGTGTGTGTGTGTGGGGGGGGCCGGCGCAGGCGTTGATAGACTAACTGTAAGAACTCTGAATTTCGAACATGCATGTCTAATAATCACCAAACAGCAGCACATTGCAGAGTTTAGTAATTTCTTTCACTATAAATGCTGAGTGTGGACAATCACATTTTAGGACAGGAGTTCTTTTGATCATGTGAAGTGGAAGAGCTCAAAAAATACACAGGCACAAAGAAAGAAATGTATCTACCCTATTACTATTGCAATAGTGCAGGAAACTAGCAGTAGGTCAGAGACTACTCTTTTTCCCGTGATCTCATGGTTGACCTTTCACCTTGCCTTAACTCCTCTGGGGAGTGAAATATTTTGGGGGTTAGGGAACTTTGCAGCTTCCTTTTCAAAATTAACGAGCTAGACTTCTTGAACAATAAAACCATGTTAAAAGCTCAGGCTCTTAGGAACTTGGGGGATGTTTTCATCTCGGGGTTAGCTGAGCAAGTAAGTCACTTTCAGTATTAACATGCAATAGTCATTCTGGTTCTGTGCTGGTAAAAGTCAGTACAGATACTAGACATCAACAGGGACTCTTGACAAGTTTCTATGGACAAGACCCTCCAGTGCCCTAGGGTGTTGCTTCATTGTAAGGTCTAATAACATCGCGTCCCTTTTAAAAATCTTGAAATCTAAAACAATTAAATAATGGACTTCAGTCTTATTAACAGAGAAAATAGCAGAGAAATTTAGTAGTAGAAAATAGATGGACTTATCCTGGATACCTACAGTCACCCTGGAAGCTTTTCATAGCCATTGAAATAAGAGCCTTTTACAGGTTCTTCCCTTTGTTATAAATGCATCTGCCAAGCAATATGCTTCTCATGAATGGCTGTTTAAGTAATGTTTTCTTTTAATGTTGTTGACCTACCTACTCCATACTTGTAATCTGTCGCTAAGATTTATAATTTTCTGTTCTCATGTTAAAAATAGATGACTATCATTCATTTAAAGTAAAGCATCATCAAAGAATAATAAACAGAATATTTTCCTTTTTAATTGGACATATGTACTGATATTATCTGCTACTTTGTAAATAAGAGAAAGTACTAAGAAATAAGTTTAAAAGTGATTTTATTTGTAGAGCTCATTAAATATTTTCATGTGATTTAGATATAAAAATTATTACAAAACAAAACATAAAAACACATTTTACTGGAAACAATGAGCAATATGCAGATGTTTCTGCATGTGAATATGAGATCTTTTAAATTTTTAAATTCATAACTAAAATCCATTGTGTGTAGTAAAACTTTAATATTTTATGAACCACACATTTTATGTAGAAAATTAATTTGAATAAATGTTTAAAATCTTTACCATCTCTTAATCCCATTCTCTCTTATAGTCTCTCTCTCTCTCCATACACACAGAGATGCGCGCGCGCGCACGCACACACACGCACACACACACACACACATCTTTTTTTCTTTACCAAATGTAACTTGGATTATTTTGATAGAAATTAAGATTGAGGTCATATAAAACTTCAGATAATGGCTGCTATAACCACTAAAATTTTGTTTAGAAAATGCAAAGAAAATATTCCTAAGAAATGAAAAAATAATTGACTATTTTGTATAGGCTAATTTCACATGATTATAGTACATTCGGATACAAATTACATATACTTTTGTTATTCATAAACTCTCATTTTGATGAAGAATTTTGGAGTGACTAATTTAATTTAGAAATGAAGAGAAATTTGCTTCTGTGACAATGACATATTTTTCCATTAGTGGCAAATGGGTGAATAAATCCTTCCCAAATCCTCTGGGCTCCCTAGCCACGAAAACGGACCTTACTTGGGCCTAGTCCAAGATGGTTATAACTTGAAGTGTCAGCATATTGAGTTGACCTCATTTAGAAAAGGGAGGAGTCACAAATAGTAGGAACAGAGTTCTCTGGGCTTCAGCATAATGCTGTATCCTCTGGTTGCAAATTATACCTTGATTTATTTTTGTTAATTTCAACTAGACAGGATGTTTACAAGAATCATATAGACTGAGCCCTGGCTCTAGGCTAAGTGGAAAGTTCATATCCTTTCTTATATTTAATCTCTAGCGCCTTTCCCCACAATTTTTATAAACTGCTCAGTAACTGACAGCCACAAGTTTAAACTTGTTTTTGTTTGTTTTCCTGAAAACTATCCCTCAAGTAATTTTGTTAACAATTGGAACAGATTGTCTTCACTTTAAATGTTATTACAACATAGTTACTGGGGAAGGTTTATTCTTCGCTAACAAACCTGCTAGTTTTGAGTAGACATGGCCTCAAAGCCATCAAGAATTACATATTTTCTTGACCTGAATCTTCCACATCCAGTTCGTCAAGAAACTGAGGTGGGCTGGGATGTTTTGACTCCAAAAGTGAGAATAGGCTTTCTTTTACGGAAGTACAAATAATTTAGGAAGCTGGTGGCAAAACCCTAAGATTGTCCAGGAAGAGGGAAGAGAAAGAAAAAGGTAGAAAATAGACACATGCAGATTCAACATTTAAGTGAGAAGAAAAAAATTCAAAAACTGAAAAGCAATATTCAGCAGTGAGAGGAGGTGGAATCCCAGAAGATAAAAAAAGGAAGTTGTGAGAAGAATGGAGCCATCTGTAGTGTCAAATGTTGCAGCAGCTCAAGTGACAGGATAATAAAAATGTGTGCAAGGAAGTTGACGACTGCACTGCCTGGTGGGCTTTGAGAAAGCAGTTTTCCACCGGCTGGCTAAGAGGAATGGGAAGTGGAGCCAGGGAGCATAAACAACCCTTACAAGAGTATTTGGTAGTGGGCAGAATGGGGCAGAGTGAATGGACTGAGCCAGCGAGAAGATTGAGGGAAGAAACGCATTTGATTTTTTTGTTGTTTTTAGAAATAAATCTCCATTTCTGACATAAATATGAGGATTTAAGCTAAAGTTCCTGTAGTATTTAGAAGGTTTCAGGGCAATAGTTCTGATTTAACAAAATAGAATTAAGCAATCAGACAAAGTTAATTTCAATAGTCAACTGACATGATTCACAATAGGCTTAAACACAGAATTGACCTATTTTGAATTCAGGTAAGCTTAATTTAGGACACACTGACACATATCTCATCAATATCAAGGAAAATGACAACGTTCGCATTTTCACTTCTGTAAATACTTTATATTCTGCACTCTATTGATGACACATGCCAAGTATAATGCTGTTAGTTTAACATTGTTAAAATCCATTAGATCCTCAGAATATGCTAGTTATTTTACAGAAACATAAAAAAAATTTTTTTTTATAATAGAGAGTTTTGAAAGGAACTTTTAAAAATAATAACATTGGGAAAATATGACTTCTATAAATTAAGATTAATAATCATATCAAATGCTATAGACTAATGATTAGGAACAAGTATAACAAGATACAATACTTGTTACATTACAAATTATCTTAAAGGATCTATCTTCCTACTGGTTCAGCCTATAGTGAATAAAATGACGATTAGATTCTTCAAACTTGATATCGTTGGTAAGTTTTGATGTATGTATTCACTCATGAAACCAAGACCACAATGAAATAGTGAACATCACCCAAAAAGTTTCCTCATGCCCTTTCTAATTTCTCTCATTTCCCTCACCCCCCCCACTCAGTCCCAGGCAACCAAAAATCTGTTTTCTGTCACTATGCATTGGTTACATATTCTAGAATTTTATATAAATTAAGTAATTTGATATAATGAATAAAATGTTCCTGTTATATTTAAAGGGTTTCAGGGCTGGAGCTTTAAGATGATAAAATACAAATAAACAATGTTGATTTAAACAGTCATTTGAAATGATTTTTCAATCATTTTGGCATTTTTTTCCCATTCATGATAATTATTCTGTCATTCACCCATGTTGTATTTATCAATTGCTCATTCATTTTTATTGCTGGGTTGTAGTATTCTGTCGGTGGTATTCCATTATATGAATATACCACAATTCCTTTATCCAT
>NW_006288615.1:10408109-10418527 GCF_000327345.1 Myotis davidii | reverse complement strand
GTGCAAGGAAGTTGATGACTGCACTGCCTGGTGGGCTTTGAGAAAGCAGTTTTCCACCGGCTGGCTAAGAGGAATGGGAAGTGGAGCCAGGGAGCATAAACAACCCTTACAAGAGTATTTGGTAGTGGGCAGAATGGGGCAGAGTGAATGGACTGAGCCAGCGAGAAGATTGAGGGAAGAAACGCATTTGATTTTTTTGTTGTTTTTAGAAATAAATCTCCATTTCTGACATAAATATGAGGATTTAAGCTAAAGTTCCTGTAGTATTTAGAAGGTTTCAGGGCAATAGTTCTGATTACACAAAATAGAATTAAGCAATCAGACAAAGTTAATTTAAATAGTCAACTGACATGATTCACAAAAGGCTTAAACACAGAATTGACTTATTTTGAATTCAAGTAAGCTTAATTTAGGGCACACTGACACATATCTCATCAATATCAAGGAAAATGACAACGTTCGCATTATAATAACATTGGGAAAATATGACTTCTATAAATTAAGATTAATAATCATATCAAATGCTATAGACTAATGATTAGGAACAAGTATAACAAGATACAATACTTGTTACATTACAAATTATCTTAAAGGATCTATCTTCCTACTGGTTCAGCCTATAGTGAATAAAATGACGATTAGATTCTTCAAACTTGATATCGTTGGTAAGTTTTGATGTATGTTATTCACTCATGGAACCAACACCAGAACGAAATAGTGAACATCACTCAAAAAGTTTCCTCATGCCCTTTCTAATTTCTCCCATTTCCCTCACCCCCTCACTCAGTCCCAGGCAACCAAAAATCTGTTTTCCGTCACTATGCATTGGTTACATATTCTAGAATTTTATATAAATTAAGTAATTTGATATAATGAATAAAATGTTCCTGTTATATTTAAAGGGTTTCAGGGCTGGAGCTTTAAGATGATAAAATACAAATAAACAATGTTGATTTAAACAGTCATTTGAAATGATTTTTCAATCATTTTGGCATTTTTTTCCCATTCATGATAATTATTCTGTGATTCACCCATGTTGTATTTATCCATTGTTCATTCCTTTTTATTGCTGGGTTGTAGTATTCTGTCAGTGGTATTCCATTATATGAATATACCACAATTCCTTTATCCATTCACCTGTTGATGAGCATTTGAGTTGTTTCCAATATTTGACTATTATAAATACAGCCTCTATGGACATTTGCATAAACCTTTGTATGGACATATGTTTTAGTTTATCTTTGGTGAAACCTGGGAATGAATGGCCGCTAGATCCTTTGGGAGACAAATGTTTAAACTTTTAGGAAGCTGCCAAACTGTTTTGCTAATGCAGTTGTTCCATTGCTATTCCCACCACCAGGGTATGAGAGCTCTAGTTAATCCTTATCCTTGTCAGCACTCAGTATGGTCAGTATTTTAATTTAATTCTAATAGGTATGTACTGTTATCTCAATGTAGTTTTAATTTTCATATTCCTGATAACACATAGTTTGGAGTGCCTTTTTTGTGCTTATTTGCTATATGCATACTATTTTTAAAAATTACATATATATATTGATTTCAGAGAGGAAGGGAGAGGGAGAGAGAGAGAGAGAGAAACATCAATGATGAGAGAGAATCACTGATAAGCTACCTCCTACATGCCTCCTACTTGGGATCGAGCCCGGAACTGGCCATATGCCCTAACTGGGAATCGAACCAGTGACCTCCTGGTTCATAGGTTGACACTCAACAGCTGACACCTGACTGGGCTATGCATACTATTTTTGATAAAGTTCAAATATTTTAATTGGGTTCTTTGTTTTGAGAAGAAATATATACACATGCACACATATGCATATTTTGAGAAAAAATATATGCACACATATGTATATTTTTCTAAATATAAGTCCTTTAATAGACATATTACTTGCAAATAGCTTTTTTTCCCCATTTTCTCAATGGTGTCTAAAAGGGGGAATCTTTAATCTTGATTAAGTTCAACGGACTGATCTGTTTTCTGTGTTATGCTTTTGGTGGTCATATCTAAAAAATATTTGCCTAGACCAGGGTCACATCATTTAGAATCAAAGCACATATAAAGATCTTCCCAGAAAAGGAAAAGCTAAAGGAGTTCATAACCATCATTCCAGTACTACATGAAATGTTAAAGGTCTTAAGAAGAAGAAAAATCCCTTAAAATATTTTTTATTGCACAAAAAATAAAAATTCAAACTCCTTACAAAGTTCTACAAGATACAAAAAAATTGACCAAACTTATCTGTTCAAGAACTATTCACATTCCCCTATGCTTCAGTCACACAGCCTCTTGACTTTTAGAAAACTCCAAAGTCTTCCCTGCCTTAAAATCTTGCCACCATATGTAATGTTCTTCTCTAGTTTGCTTGTTTGTTTGTTTGTTTGTTTAATCCTCACTCAAGGACACCCCCCCCCCATTTATTCCAGAGAGAGAAACATAAATGTGAGAGAAAAACACTGATCCAGTTGCCTCACACATGTGCCCCGACCGAGGATTGAACCTGTGAGCCTTCAGTGTGTGGGACGACACTCTAGCCACTTAGCAACACCGGCCAGCGCTTCAAGGCTTGCGTGAATACATCTGCAAGTGATCTGTCACTGAACTTTCTCACTTATGTACTCTGCTGTTTGCAATTATAGTACCCTGCCTGTTATCTTCACGGGACTTGATAATTTTATAATTCTATTTTGTAATTACATAAAACTATTTATTTTCATATTTTAAGTCTAACTCTCTATACAAGGTTGTAAATGTTGGAGAGGCTGAACCATGTCCTTTTGTTGACAGCTATAAAGCCAGCACTGAACACTGCCTCTCACATATTTTTATTTGCTGACTGAATGAAGGAAATGACTGAGTTGAAATCACATTTGTTGTGATTTCATGATGCTAGAAAATTACCATAGGTTCTTTCTTATTGATTTCTAAAATTCCATAACTCTTTTTGGTTTAAGAGCTATTATTACTTTGGAAAAAAATTAGACTTTATGAGATTAGATATATGAATGCTGGTCATAGGAGAAGATTATTCAGGGAATAAAGAATCAGAGAGTGAAAGAAAGGATCAAAAAGGGTTTGGTGTATGCAATACAAACATGACCTATGTCATATTTACCTATGGTAGGTGAATCCTAATCTTTTTATTATTCCTATGTCTGTATTTGTATATACAGGATGGGGCAAAAGTAGTTTACAGTTGTTCATTTGGAAAGTGATACAATAATTAATACATAATAAAACAAGGGTAGACTGTGTTTCATGTACTCATACCTATACAGCTACTTTTGCCTATCCTGTACTACAGGCTCTATTAACATTTATGTAAATAGCCACTTTATATCACCTAATTTTCACAACCTACTGAAGAAGTTATCTTTATTCTTTCCATTTTATAGAAGGGGAAATGAAGTTCAGAAAGATTGTATTTCCCCCAAAGTTACAAAATGAATACTTGCCTTCAAAGCATGAGCTCTGAGTCATTTAGTCCTACTGCCCGACAACATGGACTTGAATGGTTTCCAAATATTCACCAGGAACCTTCCAGAAAATATAGGGATTCTGAGAGAGCAGAGACATTTCTGAGGGATCAGATTCTGTTTAAAAGCACTGTTCTTATTCTCCCAAGAGGCCCTCACATGAAGAATGTAGTCCTCACATATGAAAATTGTTTAGATTCTGTGATGTGCCAAACCTTAAGTAGGTAATATTAGGTATCTGATGACTGGCCTCACCCCACCCGCCTGTGGTACTGATAAGTAGTGTACAAAAGTCTTCGTGTTTCGGGATTCTTAGTAAGAGTTGTGTGGTTCTAGAGAGAAAAACACTGTCTTGCCCTCCAGTTTATCTCCCATATCTTCCGCACACTATACACTCCTTGCGGAATTTTATCACCAAACCGACAATCAACATGAAAATATTCATCCTTCCTTTACTTCTCGTCTTATCTTTTGAGAGTGTGCTTTCACATGTAGAAAAATTAAGCCAGAAGTAAAAGAGTGCAGTCCCTGATGAGAAAGTGAGATACGTGTGAAATTAAAAGTTTGAAGGACTTAAAATCACAGTACCGAAATAAGCCAGTTATGCGGTGGTTGGTACGTCTGCACTCGGTCGACCTTGCTTGCCAACTCCAGTTGTGATCTGTTAGATAATCAAAGCGCAGTTGCCCTATCTACCATCTAACCTTCGCTGTCTCTGTTGATTATTAGAGATAGCTCAAGTGTCATTTTTAAAAAATTGAAAAACAAATTGAGTTTGTTTTTCTGCACCGCAACCACCAAAAGGCAGTTCACATGCCTTTCATCAGTAGGATTGTGTATGTAATTTACACATAAAGCTATCATAGACTTATCATCCCAGACAGTATGCCTGGGGATAATGTGGAAATTATGCTCTTTTGTGTGCCTGGGAAGGCCTCCAAGATGATTGCCATTTCTGGGAACAGCAGAATGCTTTTCTCACATGAGCTACATGACAGGAGAGTGTTACACAGCTCACCCATGGATGCTGGCAGCCAAGTGACACCCTGGGTTCTGGGTCTGCATGATGTAATTGCAAATCCCTGCAGTGCAGTAACGTTCCAGTGTGCACAGTGATCTAAATTAATGTCTCACTTCTACTCAGGGAGAACTGGGCTGCCAATAATTTCATTTTTTTCCTTCTAGTTGAGAGAAACAACTTATCTTAAAAGAAAATTGCAATGATTGCTTCTACCTATCTGTTTTTGTGCAATGCAGATGTGCTTTGTCCTTGTTGCTTTTCTGTGTAGTCCTTTGAGATGTGGGAGCTTAATACCTTTCAGTGCGATTTGTGTGCGCTCATGTATGCGTGTTTCTTCATTCAGTTGCTATGAGGTACCATGAAGGTGCCTTGGCTGTTGTATATGTCACTTTTACATTTGAGCATCGTTGCTTAGCGCCCAAAATATGAGAGGTGTTCTTCCTATGGTAGCAGCTAGTCTTCTGGAAGATTCCAAAGATGATGCCATTGGTTATTTTAGAACTGTTCTTGAATCTGTAGCTGATGAATCTCTTCCTTTCCTGGATGTGTTCACCTTTCTTTCAGCTTGACTTAAAACTTCTTTTGGCTCTTTGACCTAATTCTCATAAATGATTGTTTACCTATGGCATTTTCTTAATAAACGTGTTTTCATGGAAATGACTTCATTTGGTTCAATTACTTTCAGTGTTGGCATGTCTTATAGTGATATTGGCTAAGGGGTCATCTTACAGGGATATCATAATTATTTAGAAATTGGCAATTTAATTGCTCCTCACTGAATTCAAATGTGTATGAAAACCCTCTACCCACCATTAGCCTTTGCTTGGACTCTATAGGAAAATATCTTTACATGAACGTGTGCCTGGGTAACGGAAGAAAAGCACGTCTGTTTTATGGAAACCTAAGCTCTTTATCACCTGCAAACATTTTTATCTCAACTGCCCTAATCTGAGCTTCTACATTCTCTTTCTTGAACCCCATCAACCGTCTCCTAACTGGTTTCTCCACAACTACTCCGACCCCCTCTCAACTGTTCCTCACACACAGAATTCATAGGGAGTCTTATCAGCCCCTTCCTCTCCTCTAAACCAACCACATACCACGGTTTAAAATTCTTCAATGCTTTTCCTCTGGCCTTAGGGTAAGGAAACAAACTCTTATCCTGGCTTGCAGGCCCGGCTCACTCCTCCAGCCTCATTTCATTCACTCCACACTCCTCCTCCTCTGAGCTCCTCTCACTTACCTGACTTCAGGCCCCTAAAGGGACCACGTTCCCTTTATTCACACATAGATTCTTGTACTTCGAACACTAACTCACATTTTTATCCTGTGAACTCCACTCTTTCTTCTGATATCAATTCAATGTCCACTTCCTCAGGTAAGCTTTCCCTCACCAACATACTTTGTTCATTAAAAACATTACACTCCTGTAAGCACTGGGTTTTTCTCCTTTATAGCAATTTTTAACACATTCATGAAGCCACCTGGCAAAAAATTGGAATAAACTTCTACTAAGTTGGTTGTGATTGTTTAATAAGATTAGACAATGTGGCCATTAAGATATTAAAGCATATGTGCGCTTCTTTTTTATTATTTTAATCCTCACCAGAGGATTTTTTCCCATTGATTTTTAGAGAGAGTGGAAGAGAGGGAAAGACAGAGAGAAATATCGATGTGAGAGAAACACATCAATTAGTTGCCTCCTCCACACTCCCTGACCAGAGCCCAAGCCGGGGAGGAGCCTGCAACCAAGGTACGTGCCCTTGACCAGAATGGAACCCGGGACCCTTTGGTCTGCCGGCCGGTGCTCTATCCACTGAGCCAAACCGGCTAGGGCTGTGAGAGTTTCTTTTAGTGAGATAATTTGGGTTCTCAAGTTCACCAGTTACATTTGAAAGCAGGAATCACTTAGATTTCGTCTGGAGGACTCTACAGGGCAAATGCCCAAACTCATGGAAGCAGGTGCATCTGGGCTGCATTCTCATTTCCTTGGTGTTTACAAAGAGAGTTTAGGGAGTAGTCAGCACGCCTGAGGTGCCCTGGAGGAGACAGTTAGTCATATTGTAACAACATTTACTGAGTTCTGACTATGTGTCAGACAGTGTGCTAAACTCTAAACTATGGCCACTCATTGGTATTCACCGGTTCTGAGGTGCTGGTACCACCATTATCTGCTTTTCACAAGTTAAGAAACTGAAACATGGTAAGTCACTTACCGGAGGTCATAGAATTAGTAGGTTGACCTGAGGGGTTTGTAGGAGTCTGAAACCCAGTTCTTACACTGCGTAATTAAAAATAACATTATTAACATCTCTGTGTTTTGTCTAGCAAGCACGAGATAGACATTTCGTGTTTTGCCTCATAAGCATGAGTAGGAGATGAGCACTTATGTTTAAATATAAGTGCAGACTTTTTGCTCTCTCCCAAATATAAATGTCACTTGTATTATATTTTTAAAACTATAACAAAATAAAAACTAAAATGATAACCCCTCTTATTCTTTCTACTCACTTTAGAAGTTGTTTGGATTGTTTGATTCTACACACTAGACTTTTAATACTGTCTTTGGCACTAAAGTTCAGAGATTATTAACAATGCTAGAGGCCTGGTGCACGAAATTCATGCACTTGGGGTGGGGTGGGGTCCCTCAGCCTGGCCTGTGCCCTCTCACAGTCCGGGACCCCTCGCTCCTTACTGCCTGCCTGCTTGCTGCTCCCTACTGCTTGGCTCGGTTGCTCCTTAGTGCTGCCGCGGAGGTTCCCACCACCTCCGCTGCACTCGCCATATGTGAGCCTGGCTTCTGACTGAGCAGCACTCCCCCTGTGGGAGCACACTGACCACCAGGGGGCAGCTCCTACATTGAGCATCTGTCCCCTGGTGGTCAGTTCATAGCAACCAGTCATTCCACTGTTCGGTCTATTTGCATATTAGGGTTTTATTATATAGGATAGGATATTGAATGTGAACTGTAAATGAAAAATAAAATTTAAAAAAGAACCAAATAAAATTTTAGATCTGAAAAATTTTATATATATATTTAATTCTCACCTGAGGGTGTTTTTACTATTGATTTTTAGAGAGAGAAACATCCATGTGACAGGGAAATGCCAGTAGGCTGCCTCTGCACCTGCTGACCCAGAGGGATCTAACCTAAACCTAAGTAGGTGCCCTAACCTAGAATCCAACAGGAAATCCTATGGTGTACAGGTTGAGACTCCAACCAATTGAGCCACCTGGCCAGGGCAGATCTGAAAAAAAATTTTTTTAGACACATCTTGGTTGCAGGCTCAATCCTGGGCCCTGGTTGGGGATTCAGCAAGAGGCCAGCAATTGATATATCTCACATTAGTTTCTGTCTTTCTCCCTCCCTTCCATTCTCTGTAAAAACAAAATTAAAAAAAATCAATGCAAAAATATCCTTAGGTGAGGATTAACCAAAACAAACAAACAAACACCCATTCCCAGTGTGATTATTGAAGGAGCATATGAAATATTTGTTGAATGAACGGGAAGGGATGGGACTTTGCTTTCTAATTGTTTTAACAACTCTGCGAGCCAGAGGGTTTATTTTTATTTTTTGAAAAATATATTTTATCGATTTTTTACAGAGAGGAAAGGAGAGGGATAGAGAGTTAGAAACATCGATCAGCTGCCTCCTGCACACCTCCTACTGGGGATGTGCCCACAACCAAGGTACATGCCCTTGACTGGAATCGAACCTGGGACCCCTCGTCCATAGGCCGATGCTGAACCTTCTGAGCCAAACTGGTTAGGGCCAGAGGGTTTATTTTTTATTTTAATTTTTATTGATTAATTATTTTAGAGAGAGGAAGGGAGCAAGAGAAACATCAGTGTGTTGTTCCACTTATTATGCTTGCTTTGGTTGCTTCTTGTCTGTCCCTGACCAGGGATCCAACCCGCAACCTTGCTGTATCAGGAGGAGGTTCTAACCCACTGCGCTGGGGGCTGCCTGTCAGGGCCCCTCAACTAAACCCCTCTGGGTGCCCTGGCCCCTGCTATGGATCGAGTTCCTCTGCCACAGCAAAGGTTGGGTTCCATTCTGTCAGGGCACCTACTTGGGTTTTGGGTTTGATCCCTGGTCTGGGCTGACTGCTCAGGCAGTGACTAAGGGCCACTGAGGTCTGTGTGCTCTAGTCATTGGTCAGGGAGCTGGAGTTCCATTGCTGACGTGGCGACTCTGATCCCCACTACCCCCGGTCCTCCATCGAGGGCGACTTCAACTATGGCAGCTGCCTCTGGGTAGGTCGCCCTCTCTGCGGCTCGCCAGGCCTGGCTGCTGCACAGTCGCCCTAGGAGGAGAATTTCCGAGTTCCCAGGGAGAGTGCCCTCTGCGCCGGACTCCCAGGGAGAGCGGGGTCCCGGAGGGAAAGCACTTCGCTCCGCCTCCCTTGGGGGCTCCCAGGTGGAGTGGAGTGCCCGTCCTGCTCAGGGCTCAGAGGGGAGAGCCGCCCCAGGGAGGCCTCCTAGCTGGGTGTGAGAAAACGAAACTGGAGCCCTTCCTCCTTGAACCCAGTCATCTTGGGCATGTGAATGCATTGTATTTTATTTGACGCAGCCTCCCGTGCCCGGCCTTGTGCAGCACGCAGCCATGCCCACCTGCTCCTGCCGGACATTACCCCTGAGAGTGTCCCAGTTAATTAGCATATTTCTCTCTTATTATATAGGACTAGAGGCCCAGTGCATGAAATTCATGCATGGGTAGGGTCCCTAGGCCTGGCTGGAGATCAGGGCCAATCAGTGGGGTGACCAGCAGGGCAATCAGGGGGCCCCTGCTGGCACCCACCTTAGCCAGCTTGGTGCCACCCACTCGCTGGCCCTGCCCACTACCGCCGCCGCCAGTTGCCTCCCTCTGTGGGGTGACCAGTGGGGCAATCGGGGGATTCACACCCGTCTTGGCTGGCATGAGGCTTGTGGGCTGGGGGCAGCTCCTGCATTGAGCGTCTGCCCCCTGGTGGTCAGTGTGCATCAAAGCAACCAGTCGTTCCACCAGTCGCTCCACTGTTTGGTTGATTTGCAGGTTAGGCTTTTATTATATAGGATGATACTTTACATTTTCCTTCCATTTGGGAATTTATAATTTATTAAATTATTTTTATTTTGATACTGTATATTTGTATATCATTTTACATTTTATTAGGTATTTTTGTCTTAAAGAAGTTCACCCGGTAAGCTATATGCACAGACACATACTTACTTCCTACATGCTTTATACATGAGTGTTAGCAATTATTTTTTACAAGGCTGCGAAAGAAGTATAATTAGCCACATTTTCTTCACAGCTCATTAGCAGTATGATTTTGAGAAAAATGGTCTCAGATTGAGTTTAGCGCTGCTATTTTCTTATTGTTAGCTGCTGGGAATAGCAACACATTCAGAACATTTAATAGTGAGACAAAATGGCATTTTTATGATAGGTTACATTATTAAAGCACAAATGATGGAGTTTTTAAAGCAATGATCATTGTCGTTAATTTTCTGAAAGTCTGTTTTCTAAAAACTTCCCTTTTAATCTTGCTCTGTTTACACCCAACCATTAAAACTTGGTAACAGCAGCACAGGAAATGAGTGAGAGCAGGGTAGCCTGCCTGACCTCAAGACCTTCAGTTTTCACTTTGAAGACCTGAGAGCTAGTATGTATTGAAATTCTACCAGCATATACTAAATTGCAGTGGAAATAAAATCAGAAAAGGTTTCTTCAAGTTTGTTTTTAATATGCAATTCAAATAGCTCATCATAATATAGCATGGCTTAGATTTCCGCTCAAGTTTTGACATTTTTCTGTAGCGTGTTCCATGTATCTGCTACCACATCGCCTCCCATGAGTCTAGGAAGATGGGAGTTTTCTGGGCAGGTAGAAGTAGGATCAAGTGTTTTTGCATTC
>NW_006288615.1:10395907-10408089 GCF_000327345.1 Myotis davidii | reverse complement strand
ACCTAAACTGACAAGGTCAGCCAGGAGTTGTGTCAGTAGCTCTAGGTGTTTATCTAAACTCACAATTACAGGTCACAATGTTCTTAAGTTCTGAGTTGAAGGCTCAAATGTTGCAACCAATGTTTGCAAAATACAGTAGTTCCTTTTTAACAGTTTGACCCTTACAGAGAAATTTCAGTAGAGATCCAGAAAAGTGCATGTTTTTGAACGCCTCCCTCAGTATAGCAGCAAACAGCATTCAGTATTACATGCCCCACTTTCCACAATTCTGGGAAGCCTGTTACTTGGGGAAGGAGAAAGTCCAGAGACCAGGAAGACACACTGTGTGTGAGAGCAGTGAACATGAGCTCAGCGGATAGAGTTCTAGTCCTGCCACCTCCTAACTTTGAAGTAGGGTCTTCACCCTCAAGAGATAGGAAAGTACAGTTAGCCATGTGTGCACTCGCTAATTCCCAGAGCAATGATGGGGACACAGGGTTCTCGAAGTGGTAGCTCTATGAAGCTTTATGCCAGTGTCTGATGGCATCTCCATCATTTTTATCCTTTACACAAGGACTAGCACATTAATAATTCTTTTACCTTATTTCCGAATAGCAAGAGTCACCCTGGCAGGCTTGGCTCAGTGGTTAGAGCTTTGGCCCGAGGACCAAAGCGTTGTGGGTTTGATTCCCAGTCAAGGGCACAGACCTAGGTTGCAGGTTCGATCCCCTGGCCCTGGTAGGGGCACATGCAGGAGGCAACAAGTTTTATGTGTCTCTCTCTAAAGATCAATGGAAAAAATATCCCCGAGTGAGGATTAAAAAAAGAAATAGAACAGATGAAAACTTTTATAACATGATAAAATCACCTATATCTAAAAAAAAGTCATTTATTCTATCGTCGGTGTCTTTGAGTTTGTTACTTTTTGTTTTATATTTCGCACGAGTGACACACAGTTTTTGTACTTTTCCATTTTACTTATTTCACGTAGCATAACGCTCTGAATATTCATCAATGTTGCCACAAATGGCAGCCTTTCATCCTTTTTATGGCTGAGTAATATTCCATTGTACATATACCACATCTTCCTTACCCAGTCATCTGTCAGTGAACACGTGGGTTGTGTCACGGTCTTGGCTATTGTGAATAAGCTGCAATGAGCATAGGGGTTCATGTATCTTTACAAATAAGTGTGTTTTTTTTGTTGTTGCGTTTTTGGTTAATACCAAGAAGAAGAATTGCTGGATCATATGGTGGCTGCAGCCATTTATATTCCCAGCAGCAGGGTACAAGGATTCCCTTTACTCCATATCCTCTTCAACATTTATTATTAAATATATATTTTATTGATTTTTTTTACAGAGAGGAAGGGAGAGGGATAGAGAGTTAGAAACATCGATGAGAGAGAAACATCGATCAGCCTCCTCCTGCACACCCACTACTGGGGATGTGCCGCAACCAAGGTACATGCCCTTGACCGGAATCGAACCTGGGACCCTTCAGTCCGCAGGCCGATGCTCTGTCCATTGAGCCAAACCGGTTAGGGCACTCTTCAACATTTTTTACTTCTTGTCTTTTCAATACTAGCCATTCTGACAGGTCTGAGGTGGTACAGAGATACTTTTTAATAGCTGTAACCCAACATAAATATATATTATTTGTTTTATAAATACACACACAAGGGACTTAAAATAACATACATGGTTTGGTACCTTGATTGTTTTTATTTAATAACTTAAACTTTCTTTTTAGGAAGTACTAACCCAGGCAATTGTGTGTATGAGAGTATTTCTTGAAGGGTTGGTTCTCAGGATAAATCTCTGTAACTTTCTATAGTTTTCCTCAATAACTAGTGAAAAAGCAAGGTAACTGGTTCTTCCAGGAGTTGATGATAAAAAAAATGAAAAGAGATAGCTGTTATTATTTTATGTTTTGATGTTGGATCCTCCCAGAACATGTTGTTTCAGCCTCTTGGGCATCCTGTTAAGTGTCCTTCCTGTTTTCTAGAGAAAATGATATGTATGAATATACTTATTTCTCCTCCAACTCATCACAATGTTGCTATAATGATCTGACATTTAAAGGAAATCACAAAGATCTAGTCAAATTTGCCTTTAAGATATATCTGGGAAAAGTCCTAGGCAAAATTGGTGTTCATTATAGAGCTCAAATACATAGGCTTTGAGCTCCCCTTCTCTGTTCTGTGTATGTGTTTTTAGGAGATAAATTATAAGGTTTCCTGGGTTGGGCCTAATGTACCCAGCACATTAGCACATGTTTTCAGCAAAGACTAGGGCAGAAAATAAAAGTTTAAAAACAATTTATAGAATTCAGAATTTTTATTCCTAACAGGAGCATATCATATATAGAGTTATTTAATATTTTAAAAATATTTATTAATTTAAAAATCACATAGTGGTTAAGAACACTGTTCCAGGCGATTTTTAGCTATGGACATTATTTCTCTTCTCAGTATATAATTACACGACGGACTGGTTTCTAGAGTATCATATACTTAATGTGAGTTTCTAAAAATGCTTTAATCATATAATTGCTAGTTTATCAAGTAGAAAATATAGGCCTGAGAACACTATCATTATGTCATTATTCTCCACAAAAGACTGTGAAACACACTGAAGAGGCCATTATGAAGCAAATAACAGTCTTTTCCATGGTGTCTAAATTTGCAAGGATTAAAAAAAAGTAAAGCAAAGGAAATGCCTAAAGGTAAAGAGTTTAAACTCTACCCAAGCAAATTATCCTGTGCCTCTATTGGTGAAAAATCAATCCAGACAAAGGAAGGGAATAGGAAGACTAGAACAGTGAAACCAATAGATTATCTAACTCCGTTAACTCGGCAGGTGACACTAATGTTTAATAATTGATTCACTAAATTTCATGTAGAAAGCCTAAAAGGAAGTGAAATAAACTTGAGACTTACTATATGAATTAGAATCTATTGTGCTTGTTATTACTGAGTGTACCATCTTCAAGTATAATTGCAATAGATAATGATTTATATTTAATTGGTCTAGAGCTAGCAGGAACTGGGGCATATAATCTGAAATAGCTAAATGATTAAATTCAAATCCAGCTTTATAGAACTCAAAGATTAATTTTTACCCGGTGGGTATTATGAGTCAGAAAATCTATTTTCAACAAAATCTAGTAAATTCCAAGGTAAAACTGCTCCATCTGTGGGTTTTCATGTGAGAAGACAAGACTTCTGAAAAGTCTCTCTGTCAATATATGTTATGAACATATTTTCTCTCCCTCTCTCCACACATACACAACACTTACATATATATATATGTATACATGTGTGTATACACATTTCCCCCTGATCCCTTGTTTAAAATAGCTAGTTACAGCCATATCTCTGAGCAGAAGGAGGAAAACCAGAATATTGGATTTATAGATAATGGGAAGGGTTGAAAGTGTTTTAATATTGTGGCCTTAAGATTAGGTAATTATTTTTTCTGTTATTGTTTCTTCTGGTATTCTAGTTCATAACTAACATCCAGGTAAGTTGTATGTTCATGTAATAAAAACACTTTTTTTTCTCCCATAAAATCGTGATAAAAAAAAAATCGGTTGTTAAATCACGGTTACATTTTGCCATTTAATCCTCTTATTTCCTTTCACTTGTTAAAAAGGAACTGAAACCAGTATTCTAAGAAAGTGATGAGCTTTACAAATTTTTACTTGTTGAAATGATTGAAGATGGATTTATTTCTGGTCATCCAGGTCTCTTAAGAAAGCCTGAAACTGGACAGAGGTCTGTTAGTCGGTGACTTCATGGCTTACCCTGGGAGCCCTGAGAAGGAGAGCAGAAGAGTCTGGGTTAATGGGTAGATGGTAGTGTGAATCCTGGCTCTGCCACTTAGCACTTTGTGACTTTGGCCAGTGTACTTAGCCTCTCTGTACTTCAGTTTCCCATTTGTAATGGAGATGGTGATATTAAGTACTGATAGAAGCTTGAAGGCCATTATGTGTGCAAACTGCTCAGAACAGAGTGGGGCATGCGGCCCACGCTCAGTAAATGTTCTTGCTTTTACTCCTCAGTATTCCTTCCTGTTCTCTAGCTCAGCAGCTTTCTCTCTTCATCCTGTACCTTCTTTACATATGATTGTGCCTTTTTATCAAATAGTTGGTACTTAAAATATAACTGGGATTTGTTTTTAAAATCTCTCTGCCCACTTCATTGCTGGTGAATGTAGGAAAGTTCCTTAATTTCTGAGCCTTTTTTTTTGCATTTGTAGAAATCTGTCTTCTTATGAGGATTAAATGACATATTAATGTGAGAATACTTTAAAGCTGTACAATTGTAGTGATTAGTTTGGCGTGTGAGCTATTGAAAGGCAAAACCATGTCCTTGTTTGTTTTTTTTGGAACAGAAGTCATTCTTGCCCATTTCCATAGATCTTCATTTTGGAAAACTGTAAAATGCAAAAATGTGGAGAGAAGAAAAAATCTGTATTTCTTCCACTTAAAGACAGTATTTATAGTTAACATTTTGATGTAGTACTATTTGTTTTCCATGTGTTATATTAATTAATTGTAGGAATATAATTTGTATGATCATGTCTTACTTTAATTTTTTGCATATTGCTGGCACACTAACATGAAAATGTAATTCAAGCCATTATTAAGTCACTATTGTTAATCTCTCTTTCTTTAGGTATTATATACACATGCATCTGTATGTACAATGCAGTCTTATTCTGCTAGTACAACTGCTAATGCGCTGGGATTTCAAAAATAAACGAATCCATAAAGTCTCTGCCCTCCAGATCATGAAGTCATGTAGTGAAGACACAGGTGATTAAAATGCAACATGCAAAAGCAGTGCTGGTGTTAGGCACAGGCGATTACAATATCCAGAACAAAGAAAATGTCTCACCTGAGGTCGGGCGGTGTCACTGAAGTGCACGACTATGAAGAGTTAGGCATAGTGGGGGGTGAAAGACATAAACCAAGCCCTGGCAGTTGGTGCATTATCTGTGAGGTGGGAAGGCTGGACAGGTAGGCAAGGACTAGATTGTGGGAGCGTGTGGGAGCTACATGAAGATCCTTGGGTTTTATTCTGAAGGGGAAGTGGGAAATGATTTCGGAGATAAACTGGCAACTACATGTTAGATAGGTTATCTTGCCAGCTCTGTGGGGACAGAGTTGAGGGAAATGGTCTATGAAGCAGAGAAGACACTTATGTTCTGTAACATTCTAGACTTTTCTCATGGAAGAGTTTCAGAAAATTAAGGAAAAGTCTTAAAATAGTCCTGTGTTTTTTTAGGATAATTTTGCCCTTCTCTGTAAACAGAACTTTATAGGGGGAAAATACAGTGGATGGAAAACTGGGAAAGAAAACAATGAAACCTTCCTTCCAGACTCTACTTGCAAATGGGAAATGGAAGCTATGCCACTGGCAGGCCATGTAGGGGGAAATTGCTTAAGAACTGTCACTAGAGAACGGCCTTTTTAGAAGCAAAATTTTGATTTGGGGAATTCATGTAGAGGCTACTAATTTAATCAACATGGCAATCTAGTTCTACCAGATGTCATTTATGTCTCCAGTATCCCTATGGAAGAACTAGAAAGGATAAATGTACAAAGTGATAAAATTAAGATAGAAGAATCAAAGATAAGCATTTTTTTTTTCACTGATTGAAAAGGACTAAAAGCTATCCTGTAGCCAAGAAATTAAGTATATGCATAACAGAAAGTATGAACCTTGTTACTAACGAGCAGTGTTTTTCATTATGAACAAACCAGTTCATTGAGAGTCTAAGCCAGGCGAGATAAAGGTCTTTTAGGTCCATAACTTTCTCATTACACATTTCAGTAGTAATCTCAACATATCCTCTAATCTTATTACTGCTCTGGTTTTGTGCTGGCGCAAAACGCCTCCAAATACGTTGAAGAAGATATTCTGGTAGTGGTTGGGACTTGGCTTTACAAAAGGAAAGGGATGATGAGGGATGAACAGCTATTTTACCATATAGTTAGAGCACTAACTCTAGAGTCCACTGTGGATTAATGGCGGTGATGAAAATTGTTTTCTTGTCTATTTTAATAAGTATTGGAGTAAAGAAGGCAGAGTGACACATTCAAATTTATATATGCGACAGTCTTTCCTTGCCAGGGAAATCTGAGAGAGAAGAAACTGCAGACTAGGGGAGTGAACAGAAAATGGCTGGTAGCTGTGGTACAGACAAGTATACGGTAGTCTTAATGGAAAATAATTATAACTATTTCTGAACTCTGTGGATGATTTTTGGAGGGTTCAATGTCAGGTCAACATTCTTTCATGATCCAATAAAAAATCAAGGAGATGATCAGAAAAGCTTTAGAAACCAACCAAAGTATTTTTATAAAGTCATTTTAAAAGTGGGATTTTTGAGCCCTGGCCGGTGTGGTTCAGTTGGTTGGGCATCACTCCATGCACGAAAAGGTTGCTGGTTTGATTGCCAGTCAGGGCATATGCCCAAGTTGAGGGCGCACGTGCAGCCAATTGTTTCACTCTCACATCGATATTTCTCTCTCTTTTCCTTCCCCTCCCCCTCTCTCTACAAATCAATTTTAAAAAGTCTTAAAAATGGGATTTTGAAACATATATTATTAGCTATTATTTTGGATATTTACATCAAGAAAGCCAGTGCATGGCAGAGAATGAGTCACTTCTCTTAGCTCCAAGAAGGAGGCTTGAAGACATAGAAATAAGTTAGTAAATGTTGGGAGCTGAGGTGGTGCCAATCGGGCTTATAAACACACTGCCACATGTTGAGATAAACTTACAGTGATGGACTGTGGTTAGATTGTTGGGGAATCCAGGACACCCAAACCTTCCTGTACAACAGGCTTGGGAGTCAGAATGAATTGGCTTAGAGTTTGAGCAAGTTACTTAAACTAAGTTAATCTCCTTTTTGGTAAAATGAAAATAATGAATACTGCCTCCACATAGGATGAAGATTTCATAATACGTGTAAAGCTGAGATTAGTGGCTTATATTTAGCATAGTGCTTAGCACATAGTTAGCACTTTATAGAGTGGTAGCTGCCTTTGTTATTATTACATCATTCTTTTTATTTTATTTTAAATTTTTTATTACAAAGGGTATTACATATGTGTCCCTTTTCCCCCCCGCCCTAGACAGTCCCCTAGCCTCCCCTATCCCCCAGTGTCTTATGTCCATTGGTTATGCTTATATGCATGCATACAAGTCCTTTGGTTGATCTCTTCCCCCCCTACTGCCTGCCCCCCAACCCTCCTCAGCCTTCCCGCTGCAGTTTGACAATCTGTTTGAGGCAGCTCTGCCTCTGTATCTATTATTGTTCAAAAGTTTATAATGGTCTCAATTATCCATGAATAAGTGAGATCATGTGGTATTTTTCCTTCATTGACTGGCTTATTTCACTTAGCATAATGCTTATTACATCATTCTTATGTAATATGACCTTGTGCAATTGTCTGAGATGAGTGCCTAGGTTAAATGGGCCACAGGTCTGATTTAATAAACCATTTCTTAGGTACAATCTTGTATATGTCAGGGTAGACTCACTGCTGTAATGAATTACTCCCACATCTCAGTGGCTTAATGTAGAAAAGATTTATTGCTCAAGTTACAGCCCAGGGAGGATTGGCAGGGTCTGGACAGGAGCTCTATTTCATATAGTTATTCAGGGACATAATTCCTTTGGTCTAGTGTCTCCCCCATCCCCAAGGGCTTCTGGAGTCTTCTCCTGGATCCTTGGCTTTGAAACAGCTGCTGATGGAAGAGAGAAAAAATGGAAGATTTACGGACCAGCCCTGGAGGCTCTTTATATGACTTCTGTCCACAGTTTATTGTCTGGGACTTAAATCTATGGCCCATCCTAACTGAACTGGAGACTGGGAAGCCTAGTGTAGCTGTGGGCCCAGAGAGAAAAGAAAATATCTGCCACGGGTCTCTTCCTGAACTTTCATCTACGTATCAACCAGAATAGAAAGTAGAAATAAGAAATTCCTAGAGTGCATCACATCATGCTCAAAATATACTAGTAAAGCAGAGTTGATCAATTACATTAGGTGATCAATAATTATAATAACTAATCCTTGGTTTCAATAATAAAATGTAGTAAACTACTCATTTACAAAACATAATCATATTCCTTAAGGTAGGATGGCATAGCAAAACGTGCATGTTCTTTGAGATAAGACAGGCTTGGATTTATCTTGGGGACCCCACACTGACTACCTGTGTGAGCCGAGGCTGGTTAGTTACCTCTTTATGCCTTCATTTTTCGTCTGAAAAGTGAAATAAAGAATCCTTTCCTTGAAAACGAGGATGAAATGAATTACAGTTGACAAAGCATCTAGCTTAGCAGCTAATCTTTTCTTTTAATGGTGATTATCATTTGACTTACATACTCATCACTTTTGAGAGATTTTATTAGCCCCAAGAAACTTAGACTTGGCTAAGATAAATGAATTCTTCAAGTGTAGCCAGAACTAAACCCACTTTTTCTGACTCAAAATACCATGATCTTTATTTTACCAAGAAAATACATCAGAAATGTTTCAAAACGTGGTATAAAAGAACTTGAAAGGCAAGCACCTAAAACATATATGTAAGTATATTCAACTGTGGCTTACTTAAAACAGTACAAGGCAAATCTAAACTAAAGAAAAGAAAATCCTCAAACATTTCAAGTATTCACCCACCACTTTAAATTCTGTGCCCCATCCTCCTCCCAGATTATAAATTAAGCTGTGTCTTCCCACTTAGACAAGCTTTCTATCTCTTGGGAATGAAACAGATAGTATGATTCTTTGTGGTTCATCTGTGAGCCAAACAGTGCAGAGCTCTAAGATATCCAAACTGCCTAACTGAAAACGTCAAGCTACCCTGAGCCAGTAACCCAACATGCATGTGTACTGTACACCCTTTCAAAGATAATTATGACTTGATACCTCTAAGGAAATGACATGATTTCTAGGTAGGTAGTATCTTTAATGCCCCATGACCCTTACCTAGTTTGGTTGGTGAGGGTTCTTTCAGGAGTCACAGTTGAAACATGCACTTAATTTATTTTATACCCTGTTTTACACCTTTTTCTGCAAGCATTGCATTCACACCTATTAGTAAACCAGTGCCTGCATATCTTCTCATGCTTGCCTTGGTATTTCATATACATTTTTCTCACCCACTGCTAACGTGGCTTCACACATTTTTATTTTATTTTTTTGTGTTTCCTTTATACTCTGCCTACTCTGCCAAAAGACAAAGTAGAAAACAGTAACATTTCTATTTGGAATCATTGCTAAATGATTACTAAGGAAGAGTAAAGGTAAGAAAACAGAGCTCATTTCCGGCAAGTTAGGGTATCAACTTTAAATCAACCAAGCATCAGTTTATCGAATAAAAGTTTTAAATTGTCAAGTTTGCATTTTAAATCTTTTTTTTTCTATCCCAGAAAATAGAGGCTTATTTATCAAACCCATTTATAAGCACATTCAAGTTGGTACATGCGTATTATAAATCGAATGATCTTTTTCGAGCTGATATTAACTCCTTTGAAATTTTGTTCTTGAGTAAAAACAAGTTAGCTTCTTCAGGCTCCTCTACCTGAATACTATGTTTCATTAGACTATGTACTTTTATCTGGAAGAAACAAGTTTGTCCAGCCAAAATATTAAGTTAAACTGATGTGCTTTGAAAGTGAATTCAAGGGACCACACACAAAAAAATATATGCTACTATTTCTAAACCAAATGCCTAAAATATGAGTGTTAGGGCTGTTTATCATATCACACAAACACAGGAAAATTCAAGCTGTATATATTTATACAACTAGGGTTACTGCTAAAATACTTAACCAACACAGCACAGGAAACAACTGTAATCATAACAGACATATTATTTTACTGTATGTTGTTTTGGTGCATATGATTAGATCTCTGTAAGCATCAAAAAATAGGAACACTTTTGCCTGCAAGATATTGTATTTCTGTATTCTCAAACTATAGCTTAACAGTATTTCCAACAAAATGACTGATTTTATAAATGAAATATTATTCTAATTTTTCATTGTAATCAATACAAGCTGTATTAACAGAAATTATTGCCACATCTATTGACTGGAATAATTAGTTGTAATTCTTCTAGAGTGGCATAAATAACAGGCCATTAGAAGTCAGACTGACTTGCATAGAGAAGCAATCATAATTTGAGGGGCTATATAGATCTGTCGTAAAGATGTTTCTAAAGTATGATATGTAACTAAAATATACTCACATACCTACAAAAAACTTTTACTCTCAAGACTATATTTTTAGATTATTATAAATATACCACTTGTTTAGACCTCACATACTGCAATTACATCCGTATTACATCCATAATATATGTATTGGATTGAATATATTTTATATAATTTTTAATAGCCATATATTTGTATAATTTATATCATATGCAACTTATATATAAATAGACATTATATTATTGTTATATAAGTATAAGATACAATTATAAAGTATAAACTCATAGAATACTATAATAGTTATATAGTTTTATAACATACATATAACTTGGTTGAATACTATATATTACCTCACTGTATTGAGAGACAACAGGGAGCAGTGTAGTGTAACTGATGAATCAACTCCACATGTTTCAGCTCTGAGGTCAGCCCTTTACTAACTACACAACTTAGGGACTCTACTTCCTGGAAGTCTCAGTTTTTTCAGCTCTAAATATGGAAAAATAACATCCTCTAAGGCTTTTGTGAGAATAAAAATCTAGACACTTTTTGGGGTAGCTGGCAATGGATAAGCACAAAGTAAATGGTAGATAAAATAGCAAAGGAGCAGTTCACAGTATCAGGAAGTGACTTTGTTAGTACTAACATATTCCCTTACATTTTCACAATTCTAGTTACCAGATTGAACTACTTTATGATATATAACTTGAGTTTTGAAAACAAAGCATGGATTTTTGAAATTCTAAAGCAAGAAAAAATAATTTGATGTTTTCAGGGAAGCAGGGGGATGGTTATTCTCGAGTAACTCAGGGGTCTGAGGCTCAAGAGAATAGAAATGACCAATACAAGTGGAGATTTGCGAACACATCAGTTTTAGTGTATGGTTTGTGATTGCAGAATTCTTACAGAATACTTTGTGTGGGAAGATGCTTATTTAAAATGACTCTTCAGTTTTACAGAGTTCATATCAGGGTTAAGCCCAGTGAATGTAACATGAGACGATTGATGTATAAAACCAAGCCACAATGTCAAAGCTTCCCAAATACTATTTGGCTTTCAAATAACAAAAGAATTCAGTTAACAGTTCTCCATGTGGCTTGCCTCAGTTCAACCGTCAGTAGTCACAACAGAAATGCTAATGGAGAGCCTCTGAAATAAGCATCACTGTGAAAAAATTCTGCTTAACCTTGCTTCTCAAACTTGGAAGTCAGTTAGCATTTCTGGTTAATATTTAAGAAAGAAAATAGTCTTTGGTAATCTTAGCAATTACTCCAAGCATAAACAGCACGTAATATTTTTATTTCATTAAAGATTAACAGTTGTACAATAAGAAAACAAAAAGGAAAATTTCTCTATCTGATTTCTCAAAAGGAGATTTTAATTTGATAGATTTAGAAAAGGGAAATTTAAAAAACTGATACAGCAATGTTTATATTTACTCATTTTATCATTTTATTAAATTTGCACAGGATATCTGAATTGCTTAGGATAATATATTATCTAAATATGCTGTATTCACATGATTATTTTGTTCAAGAAATTCAAAATGCTTTGTATAAATGTAAACCTCTGTGTTTACATCTGAATGCCAAACAGTTTGATTTTTTAACATTCCTGCAAGGAACATTTTGATACCCTTTTTCATAAGACTCTCAAAATATGTAAGTAATCCAAACTCATTTTCCCTCTACCCTTTAAGGGAATTATTGTCAGCTTTTCTTGTTGATAGAAAATTAGAACACAGTTGAGGTTAATGTCATGTCTCACAATTATAAAGGCAGTGGCATAACAATGGCAGATATATTAAAAAAAAACATATAGAAGGAAGATCCCCAATTCCCTAGAATTTGAAAACATGTTGATATAATGGGTGAACTAGGAGGTAAACCTTATAATGCAGAATAGAGAGAGGGTAGAGGATGCTTTACATGAACAATTATAAATCTTGAGGTTTAAAAACATTTT
>NW_006288615.1:10393658-10395874 GCF_000327345.1 Myotis davidii | reverse complement strand
GAAAGAGAAGTGAAACATCAAGGTGAGGGCGGAACATTGACCAGATGCCTCCTGCATGTCCCCTACTAAGGACTGAGCCCACAACCTGGGTATATGCCCTGACCAGAAATCAAACCAGCAACTCTTTGGTACAAGAAATAGTGCCTAACCAACTGAGCCACAACTGGCCAGGGCTAAAGCTTGAGTTTTTGAGGCAGGTTAGATAACAAATTTTCTGTGGGAATCAAAGAAGCAGGGCTAAAACAGCAAAAAAAAAAAAAAAAAATCTGTGCTTCCACTATATTCTACTTACTAGACAGCATGGTGAACTAGGTTGAAGATTCTGGCAATGCAGAGGAAACAAATGGATTCAGAAAAGTTCATGGAAGAAGAATTGATTGGTGACTAATCAAGTGATGGCTCGAAAGTCCTAAAAGATAGATGTCTGCAATTTAGATCACTGATAACTAAGAGAATATGCCATCAACTGAAATAAGCAATAGAAGTTGGTAGAAAAGGTGGTGAATTAGCAATAGATTGGAGTAGAAAAAATAGACTGTTAAGATGTGAAGGATTTAGATAGAATATGAGGAAGAATTTTTGGTGAAAGAGGCTTATGATAGGTTTGTAATAGGATATTCAGGCAAACTGGAAAAATCTTTCTATGATGGTCTTTAAAAATAGGATAGTTTTCTGAGATGGCTTAAGTGTAGCATTGCTTATGAGCAAGAAGTTATATTCAATGACTTCTCAAAGTCCATCTGAAGCCTGTGATTCTTTGAAGTCCTTAGACTTAGTGCACTTGGCTTATGAAAAGGATGTTGGATATGGGACATAAAAATATGAAGGATTTGAAATGACCTTTTAAATAGGAGGGGAATCAGCCACGCTTTCTCAGAGGGGTTACTGTGGTGTAACCTTTCCAGATCCTGTAGATTATTGTGCTTTTAAAGACACAAGGATCTGAAACTTCATCCATGTCTTAATCTTATGTACCCAGCATGCCCACCACGGCAGTTAGAGAAGGCGCACTGCTGTATGAGGAGGCAGCATTTACATCGGAGAACTAGGAGGGCTCCAGAGCTGAGTTTTCATCAGCAGCAAAAGCAATGAGTCTGACCAAGTTGTTGTCCCAACAGTTTCCTGTTGAGGTTGACTCTGTAACCTAAATAAGTGTCATTTAATGTTTTCTGGCTCAATTGGTAAATAGCTATGTTTTCATCATTGTTGTTTTTTCTCAAACATAATCATGGATTCAAAAGAACTTTAAGAAAAAGTAGTTTTAAGGAAGATACTGTATTTCAGCATGTGTTATTGTGAGAGAAATGAGGATGACCACATATGATATTTTAAAATCCTGCTTTGAACTTATCATAGGCTAGGACCCAGGGAAACTATTTGTGCTGTAGAAATAGGTAACTCTTGGTAATCTAGACCAAATCAATTTTCTATATTTCAGTAGTTTATTTCCAGCAGTTTGATGGGAGAGAGTGTGGAGCTATGTGTCCATTTAAGTATGGTGTGGGTACTACTTAGGAAGAATGTATTCAAAGCAATGGCCTTTCTTTCTTTATAAATATACTAGAGGCCCGGTGCAAAAAAATTTGTGCACTCGGGGTGGAGGGGGGTCCCTCAGCCTGGCCTGTGCCCTCTCGCAGTCTGGGACCCCTTGGGAGATAACGACCTGCTGGCTTAGGCCTGCTCCCGGGTGGCAGAGGGCAGGCCCAATCTGTAGCTGCAGCCCCTGGTCGGGCTCAGAGCAGGGCCGATTGGGGAGTTGGGGCGCCGCCCCCTGTCATGCACAGAGCAAGGCGGATTGGGAGGTTGCGATGCCACCCTCAGTCGCACTCAGGGTAGGGCCGATAGGGGGGGGTTGGGGCACTGCCCCCTGTCACACTCGAGGCAGGGTCGATGGGGAGGTTGCGGCGCCACCCCCTGTCATGCACAGAGCAGGGCCAATCAGGGGGTTGGGGCTCTCCCCCTTGTCACAGAGCAGGGCCCATCAGGGAGGTTGGGGCTCCGTACCCTGTCATGCACAGAGCAGGGTCGATCAGGGGGTTGGGGAGCTCCCGCTTCACGCACAGAGCAGGGCCCATCAAGGGGTTAGGGAGCTCCCCCCTGTCACTCATAGAGTAGGGCCAATAGGGGAGTTGGGGCACCGCCCCCTGTCACACACAGAGCAGGGCGGATCAGGGTATTGGGGTGCCACACCCTGTCACACTCAGGGCAGGGCCGAT
>NW_006288615.1:10391918-10393174 GCF_000327345.1 Myotis davidii | reverse complement strand
CACTCCCCCCCAGGGCCTTCCTCAGAGGTGGCCGAGGGGGGAATGGCAGTGCCCATGCCTGTGTATCTGCCCACTGAGGGGTCAGGGCATGGGAGCTCTACATAGCAGCACAGTCCGTGTGTGTGTGTGTGTGTGTGTGTGTGTGTGTGTGTGTGTGTGTTTAATGTTTTCCTTTCCTTTTTTTAAATAAAATGGATTTTTATTGATTTCAGAGAGGAAGGGAGAGAGAGGAGAGAAAGATAGAAATATCAATGATGAGAGAGAATCATTGATCAGCTGCCTCCTGCACACCCCCTACTGGGGATCCAGCCCACAACTCTGGCTTGTGCCCTTCACTGGAATCAAACCTGGGACCCTTCAGTTGGCAGGCTGATGCTCTATCCACTCAACCACACCAGTTAGGGTGATGGTCTTTTCTTTATGGTCCATAAATTTATTTCAATGACTATTATAGAGCAGTCAGAAGGACATTGGCTAAAAATTATTAACATTACTAATTTTAGTAAACTAGAGAAAAATTGGTAGTAATTATTTCTGTAGACACATAGCAGTGTGATCCCAGTAAAGCCTGCTAAAGTAGCCATCTGAGAATGGTGATGCCTCAGTCTCTATTATACAGGATGGAGAGGGTCAACGAGGTTGAAGTTTCATGCATGGACTCCTGGGTCCGTAGAGGAAGTGATGCTGAAACGACGAAGCCATTCTGGGGCATACAGTGGGGCCTTGACTTATGAGTTTAATTCGTTCTGTGACAGAGCTTGTAACTCAAATTACTCGTATGTCAAATCAAAATGTGAATGAGTGAGACACGTGATGCTGGGCTGATGTTGTGGCATTCACTGTGACATTCGCTGCGCCAACTAGCGGTGGGGTATCTGAAGCTGGCTCATAACCCGAATTTTAGCTCGCGACTCAAAGCAAAAAATCAGCCGAGAGACAGCTCGTATCTCGAAAAACTCGTTAGGATACTCGTAAGTCAAGGCCCCACTGTATTCGCAAGCCTCTCTGTGGGTAAGTCTCCAGCTTTGAATGTAGAAGCATTTTGATACCTGCAAGATTTTGCAGCTTTGTGAGCAGTTTGAAACAGGAATTTTGGTATACGGAAGTCTCCTCGCCAAGTGGCGGCATACTGCAAATGACCACCCCATCAGTACTTCGTTGGGCCACCTTTTGCCTTCAATACTGCGGCGATTCTTCTTGGCACTGACTCTACGAGATGTTGGAAGGTGATGCGAGGAATCTGACACCATGGCTGG